>NC_090935.1:104211052-104514083 GCF_040938575.1 Ambystoma mexicanum | reverse complement strand
AGCTAGAGTCTCCGTATAGAGCCTATGCCTCTGGGTTGAGAGCTCTGCTTGGGATACACAATCTCAGCATGTTCTAAATAAAACAATTCACTGAAGTTCATTGAAGTGCATATTGGCTCCTCACGCTTCCGCTTCTTCCAACTCCTGGCCCCCCTCCACTGGAACTCCCTACCGCTCTCTATCTGCTCCTCCCCTACCTACTCATCCTTCCGCTCCTCTCTGAAAGCCCTTCTTCTACACTCCCCCCTGACTCTCCTCCTCTACCTCTCTCCCCCCTCAAACCCCCTGCCCCCTCCCTCCCTTTCCCTCCCTCCTTCCCCTCCTCCCGATGACCTCAAATTGGACACTGAAACCACTTAGGGGCGTAGGAGGTCACCAGGGGACTCCCCCCTCCCTCTTCCCTCCCTCCTCCCCCCTTCCTCCTATTCCCCTGACCACAAATCAGACATTGAAACCCCCATCTCCTACCTCCTCCCCTCTCCCTTCCCCCCCTCTTCCCCTCCTCTTAAGTAAATTGTTCTACATACTGTATCACTGGTTTGTTTCATGTTTGTTAATATGCTTCTTTCATTATTGTACCTTGTTGTTATACTGTAAAGCGATTTGTCTTAAATCGCTATATAAACTCAATAAACATAAACATAAAAATGTATGTCTGTCCTCTAACATCCCACAGTCCTAAATAGAAAGGTTCCTCTGGTGGTTGCAGGCATCAAATGGATAGTTTGCTTTCAGAGGATTTTAAATAGATTCTTTAATTTGACAAAATGAGGGTGATAAGCAAAGTATTTAAGAATGCTAGGAAGACCTGAGCCTTCACCGTTTTCTTTACTTTGTTTGTCCTCGTCCATGGTTGATACACGTCTGAATCTATGTCCCCAAGCATAAACTAAGTAACGACTACCAGGCATCTTGACAATAGAAATCTTCCAACTAATTTTAAAAGACAGTTGTTATGCCTTGGGCAGCTGTTCTTTCCTTTCTATTGATGGCATTCTTCCCCTTACTTGATGTACCAGGAACTTTCAAGCTCTATGTCACAAGAACCATCATCATAAAGAATTAGATATAGCTCGCGAGTCAGACGTGAACATTTTAATGTGCTAAACCACCAGAAGTTAAGTTATCTGGGAATGGTTATTGTGTAGGCAGATTCCATGTCACATATTTATATTTATTTTAAGGTTTTGTGTAGTGCAAACATTTTCCCACTAGATTGCTATCCCAAGATTTCTACTCATCCTCCCCCTACACGCCATAGCTTCTAGCGCATCAGTCATCCACAGAGCCTGAAGTAAAACATGTCGGCGTGTTTTGGACAATGAGTGAGTATTTCCCAGATTGAGCAATGGTGTCTCGCATGAACAGATATGCTCCCCTCCACTCGCAGAGCCACACTCAACCACACAGGCCAAAAAGAAGTGACAAATCCAGAATGGATTAACATGGTCTGGTGCATGTCTCCTGTCACAAAGCCATGAAAATGTCGTGGTTTTCATTCTATGCAAATAGCGCCTGAATTTTCCTGAATCGCATGGTGAAGGTAGCAACAGAATACTTGCCTGTGACCTGTGGCAATAATGTCCCTGAGAAGGTAAGCAGATTCATAAATGGTCAGTACTATTGTGTTGAACAAGTGATCATTGCTATCAGGCCTCACTTGTAGTTCACTCAAATTCTCTAGAAAGTTTCCAAACTTGGTATAGAAACACAGGAAGTTGCTTCTTCTGGAGTAATGAGAAAATAGCTTGAGTGGTTCTAGAAGATTTGATTATGATGCCTTATTGGAATTACCTGAATATACTAATAATCAATAAACTATCATATATTTTTAGGCTTCAGAATGTCAACACACTATTTAGCAGACGCCTTCTCCTTGGTCCATGTTTGCATTCCAGCGGCACCCTATGTAAACAATGCATAACTTCTTTGTTAACCGATGCACATTTTACTGTACATGGATAACCATGAATAAATATATTGTTCTCTAAAATGAAGAAATTCATATGCCTTAGGGGCAGTTTAGCAGTTTTGCTTTCATTCCGCATAACTCACAAAAAGACAGTTTTAAAATTGTCCCAAATTATGGGATCACACTTGTTGGTATCAGAGTTATCCTTACAGGATAACTATTCAAAAGCCCACCCTTATATTCAGTAGGAAGTAAAGAGCAGAGCACCTAAAGAAGGTTTATTTTGTTGGATTCATAGAATACTAAAACAGATTGATTTAATTAATATGTGAATGTTCTTCTATACAATACTCGGAGCAGATAGCTGATGTTTTTCATGGAAGTTCAGGAGCACCAACTTCCATTTGGTTTCTAATTTAACTACAGATCAGATTCTGTGTTGAATGGAGAACAAAGAAAGTGTCTGCAGCAATATGGGTGCTATTAACTCAATTGCTAGAGGTCATTCTGAAAGCTTACTGGCGTCATTTGTTTATGTCCTGAGTAAAATAACAAGTATTGGGAAAGCCACCAGTGTTCGCTTTTATGGTTGGATTCAAAATGGAAACCACAACCCTATATTTCTTATGAACTGGGTGATAACCGATCTGAATTATTAAAAGGCTGGCCACCAAATTGTTCCAATTCCCTAAACATTAATTGTTAATGTTAATTATCGATTTGAAAAGATAAAAAAATTAAACATATAATTGAATAAACAAAGCCAAAATTCCAACATGCAATCTACTAACACTTACATATATCATTAGGCTTAAGACATTGTCTACCTACAACATTATTACATTCACTTATATCAAATATATTGCATAATACGTTATTTTGAACAGATATATGATTTAATGTGAACCATTTGTTTAGTTGTCGTTAATAGCTCCCACAGCTCACTGGCTGCTGAGTAATGTTATTCATTTCAATCAGTATAACCAGGGCTGATAACCTAAGACAATGGAAGTTTCAAGCAAGGTAGTTGTGAGCATCTTTGGGTCCCTTTTTGTTACTCAACACCAGTCAACTGCAATTTGCCCATGGATGTGTACTTGCAAGAGGTCCGGGTACAGTAAATTGCTTATAATGTCTGACAGTATTATGGTGTCTTGAGTACACAGTACAGGAGTGTAGTTGGATGTTCAAAGACCTCTGTGGGGCCTGGTACAGTGCACTGGCATTATCCATTGTGGTAGGCCATTTATAGCGGTGTGAGTGTGAGCGTTATCACTAGCATGTTACAGAGAGCCATGCCAATGTGACGTAACTGGCTGCGTTCATTGCCATGAGCTGTTGCGAGTGTGCATGGTGCAAGCAGCAGAGTGCATGCACCAAGTGCATTGTGATTGACACCACCAAAAACACATCTCAAGCAGCAAATTAAATATGGACAGGAGGCCTCATAAAATAGAAGTTACCTGGCTCACAGCTGTGGTGGTCTTCGGCTGCTAAAGGAAATCTACTTCTTTCGTGGATTCACATGCTTTGAATATTCCCCACTGACAGCCTCAGAATCCTCTGTAACATTTTATTATAACTTATTATAGAGCTTTTAAGATCACTTTAGTAGCCATCCATGTCCTTTTGGGTGTATCCTGCCTCAGACAATGGGACATTGAGTGACTAGCCCCACCCGGGAGGCCATTTTCAGATTCTAAACGTACATCGGGCTGAGGAGTCCTCACGGCTTTCTCTCCTGGAGAAAAGAGGCCAGAGACCAGCATATTTCTTCAAAGCTTTGTAATATTTCATCAGAACTTTACAAAGCTAACATTGATACAGATAAGTGCTTTTTACTTTCAAAATATGGAAGAAAAACAAAAAAGCTATTTTCAAGTCATGCCAGTCATGTGAAATAAAGAATGTGTATGAGGGAGATAAGCATTCTGAATGTATATACTGTCTCTATCCAAATCACATTCAGGAGGATTGTGAAATGTGTTCCACCTTTAGCACAAAAACCCTCAAAGAAAGAAAAAGGAGACTAGCCCTTTGGCTTAATGAGGGAAGCTACCCCCCTCAGAGGCTGCATCCTCTAGAAGTATGGTGGAGGACTGTACAGACAGGCCCAAAACTCATAAGAGGGCTAGGTCAGAGGATATGATGTCTTCTTCTACTTAATCTCCCGGGAGGATAGTTCAGCGGTAACGTGCTCGCCCTGGAAACAAGACGACACACAGGTTCGATCCCCAGCTCCGCGCTTAGAAACCTTTGGGTATTAAGCGTGTTATAAATATGCAACTAAGAGACACATTCCTGTAATAGCGCCTCGATGCCCCCGGGCTGTGTCAGCGCTTTAAAAATGCAAATAAATAAATGCTTTCAAGAGGAAAAATGAAGGAAAAAGCAGACAAATCTGTCTGTAAACGGCCTCGCCCACAGGGGTCCCGCTGAGGACGAAAACCATGGCAGAACCCACATTAAACGCTCCATCGGCGAGTACAATGGCTGTCGACCGAAAACCAATGTCAACGGCGCCACGGTCATCCACGACAATCATCGCCATTGTTGACGCCCATCATACCATCGTCTTCCACCTCGTCAATGGGAAAACAAGGTGCAATAAAATCTTTGTCGACTACAACAGCGTTTACACACCCCTGTCGACGACAACCATACCCTCGAAGACCTAAACATTGACGTACACGGAGAGTCACCAATACCATTGCTGCCTGTACCATCAACGGGGGGGGGGGGGTTTAGAGCATACACGGGCATGCAGAAAATCTCAAAAATCAGGAAAACTGAAGGAAAATTGGAAAAATTAAAGCACAAACACAAATCTGGAGACAAACAGGTGCCAGATAGAAAGGAACAAGAATCAATAGAAGACTCTACACCAGTACAACAAGGCCCAATAGTTTTTAAGCTACCTCTCAGGCCCCTGCACTCGCCCAACGTCATGGAAGACCAGGCCATAATAGCAGGAAGTGGGGAACAATCACCACATCATTCGCATAAGGGAGATTCTGATCAGCCTATAGCATCCAAAGATCCAGCCCAATGTCTAATCTCATCAATTCTACCAGACTAGATACTGGAGCACCATAACGATATGGATTTTGAACAGGGATACTCACCCCAGTTCTTTGAGGTTGACCTACGTTGCCGGCACTGGTTGCACCTCCCAAACCATCATTACAGGTTTATCTACATTCTAATCTCTACTTCAACAACTGGAAACTAGGCTACCAATGATCCAGCTCCACCCAAACGCACCTGATGAAGTGTTAGGCCCCTCGGGGGAATCCTGTAGGCCAAGCAGAACAACTCTGCAGGAACAGGTGGATGAACCAAAAGTCAATACACAACCAGGCATACAACCTTGCCGCAAAGAGAACCACCTATCAAACCTGTGAGGCACACAAGACTGAACAGAACTAGCATCCCCACCAGAATATGACGGTCTTCGCCAAGGCCGCAACATTCCCCATACAGTCAGGAAGAGAGAGCACTCCAATCCTCTACCATGGACGATTAGGGAGGTAATAGAGACACCAATACCTCTACCTCCAAATCACTGCAGCCAGATAACTGGGAGGACAAGGACATGGATCTAAACCAAGACTCAAAAGAATCGTTGCGTCAGTCCCCACCCGACCACATAACAGCATTTCACAATACGGTTCAAAAGGCATGCAAGGAATTTGGCCTAATACTCTCTGAGCCGCAAAAGGATCTGATTTTGATTTAATACACAAGTGCAAAAAAGCACTAACGTCAAGTCCTGTTCTAGACCACATTTGGGAAGAAGGAATGTTACTCATGAGGAAACCCTTCTCAAAGACAGCATTAAAAGGCTGCTTGGAGAAGGAATTTAAGGTGCCAGAGGTATCCCCAAAATACCATACATCCCAACCAACCCCCAACTCAGTAGTGCCAGCTATGGCATGCAGAAACGCTGAAGGTCAGAAATGCGCAATGCCACCTGACAAAGACAACAGGAAACAAGACACATTTGGCAAGAACATTCTGACCACGGGAGCCCCTACAGTAAAAGCAGCAAATTCACTGGCAATAATCTCGAGATATGACCGCGAGATGTAGAACCGGATGCATCGCTATTAGAGCACTTGCCAGAAGATAAAAGAAAAAGGGCCCTGGATATCATGCGAGAGGATGAAGATGCCCCCAATCATGCGATCAACATCACAGTCGACATAGCATAAACAGGTTTTAAACAAATCAGTAACGGCGTCATGCTACTGAGGCAGGCATGGTTGAAATGCACAAATTTCAGAGCAGACGTTCAATCAAAGGTACTGGACATGCCTTTCAAGGGAAACCAACTTTTTGGCCCCAAAATGTACAGTGCCCTTAAAGCGATAAAAACAGACACAGATACAGGGAGGTCGCTTTCTACTCTGGCGGTGAGACACGCTTTTCACTCATTCCGGGGAGTCTCGGATCGCTGCACGGTGACTAACAGAGGCACTAAAGTATACCAGAGGGGAGCCACCTGTTCACAGATGTACTATCAGGGGTAATGCTGGGTGTACCCATGCAAACAAAAAGACTACAAGCAAGCTCCAAGAAGGCGACAGACAACATCAGCATGTAGGGGCAACCAGCAAAAACAAGCCTGACTTCCATCGACCGCGAACACCCACTGTTGTGCTGCAGCAAGTGGGGGTGGGGCAACTTGCAGTACCATCTACAGCACTAGCGACAAACAACAGACACATGGGTATTAGACATCATACAAAAAGGACACAGCATAGAATTCCAGGGAACCCCCCTCCGCCCCCAATATTTCAACACAAACCACACTCTTAAGAAGCGAAGTGGAGAAACTTCTCATACAAAACGCAATCGAAAAGGTCCCAAAGTGCAAGGGAAGCCACTCCAGATTCTTCATGGTCAGAAAACCACACGAATCAGGGCAACCAATTCTGGACTTAAGAAGTCTAAACAAATATGTCAAGAAGCAAAAGTACAAAATGGTCACCTTGGCAGATGTCATAAAGTCAGTAAGGGACAGCGACTTCATAGCGTTGCTGGATCTCAAAGATGTTTATTTTCACATTTCCATTTGGAGAAGCCACAGAAAGTTTCTAAGATTTGTTGTAGGAACAAATCACTAGTCCTCCCATTTGCTCTTCGCTCAGGCCCAAAAACATTCACAAAATGCCTGGCCCGATAGCCGCGTCGTTCAGGAAAAAAGAATACCATGTGTAGCCATATCTGTACAATTGGTTAGTTTGAGCACTTTCGCACCGGGTGGTGGAAATGGCGCTCCAGCAGGTGTCCAACACCCTCTCACACCTCAACTTCACAATAAATTCATGCAAACCCTGCTTGTTAGGCAGAATTGCAGGCAGTACCCTCTGGGACCACTACACACAATTAGGACTAGAGGTGTTAGCCAAACCAACCTTTGGTATAAGTCTGTATCACACAGTTTTTGGCAGCGAGCTAAGCAGCCAGGCTTATCTCAAGAGTGAATGTGAGCAGTACAAGTAGTTACACACAGGACTTTCAATCACAGTAGTTCAAGTAAACACTAATACACAAGGTTTCTTGGTAAAAACACTTATTAATGTATTACACAATCATTTAGAAAACATTTCACTAGGAGAAGGACAGTGCAAATTCAGTTCGCCAGAGGAGTTCAATTCAAGTCAATAGGCCAGGCCAATGTGAATGGGCTAGTTTTCTGGATAAGAAAGAGCAGTTCTGATATCAAACGGTAAAGTCTTTGCGAAAGCTCTTAGAAGTAGTTTAGACGAAAAAGGATCATATGTCGGGTCACAAGCTGATTAGGCCTGCAAGTTGGGAAAGTTTCACGAACTTTCATCGCGGGAGTGGCGTTCTCTCAGTCGGGTTGGCACAGTACCTTTGTATTAAGAAACAAATGCTGCTGAAGTCGTTGGTTCCTGGCACGTCCTGCAGATCCCGCTGTTCCTGAGACTCAGTCGTTGGGACAAGAGGGAGGACGTCGGGGGACTCCTGCACTGCACGGTATCATTGAAGAAAGCAAACAAAATGGAGTCACTTCAGTTCCAGTAGCTGTAAATTCAAGAACACAAGCTGGTGTCCCTCTCCCTGGTTAATCCTAACCAGCCTTGAGAATGGTATCAAGGTGTCTTACGAGTTGATTGGTCCCACTTACTCAAAGGAAGAAGCCGTCCTTGAAGGAGCTTCTCTGTCGAATGTAGTTTGGCAATTCGGACCTGCAGCAGGGCTTCACCGGGTAAACCAACAGTCCAGGAGTTGCAGCAGCCGTCCTCTTCCAGCTCATCTTCGGTTCTTTCGTTCCAGTGGTCGACTCTGCCTTCCAATCCTCGAGACTCACTTTTTAAACAGTTATCTCCCATTCATTCCAGCCTAGCTGTCACTCACCTCGCAGGGTGGCTGTCCTGGCTGGACATTCAGCCAGCCGATCACATCAGAGTGCCTTTGGGTCTCCTAGGACACTAAGCACTTCCCTTACTTCCTGCCTACCCCAGACACTCAGTTGCCAGAGGCAGTCTTCTGTCCTGAAGCCCACCAAAGGCACACAAACAAAGGGACCATACTTGGTTTGGCGTGCAGAGACAAACTCTAGAAGGACCTTTCCAAAAAGAAACGGCAAAAAAAGAAAACCGGGACCTGTTTAAACAAAGAGGCTTAAGGCGCCATCTTGAAAAATATGGCTCCTGTGATTTTTAGCTACCGGTGTTTGCGGTCGGGAAAACTCATGGTAGTTTGTTGTAAAACCACTGCCATCAGCCTTTTCAGTGGGAAAGGGTAGCATTTGACTGCTAGATGAGTATTTAGACACAGGGGATACTGTGTAACCCCTCCGGCACTCCATTGTAAGATGGTGTGTGCTGGGTCTAAAAATTTGGAAAGACTAGTAAAGTCAATTTCACTTTACATTCTCTGGGAAACAGTGGTTTATCCCAGAGAAGGTATTTAAACCTTTGTGAAGTCTATAAAGACAACCTTGTGTTACTGCAACGAGGCTGATGTGTAACACACATGAAAAGATACCTATGGAGTTATCTTAAAACTCCAAAGTCAAAGAACACAAATGTCAAACACACATCAAAATACATGAAAGGGTGGGAAAAAAGGCTCACACTCTTTCTAGGTAAAAAAATCAAGTCCTCAAAATCTAGCAAACTTGCTGGGGGTCTCTAAGGTGAAGGGAATTAACACATTTATGAGAATTCTCCCTAACACTGCTTCAAGCCATCGAACACGCTAGTGTTCCTAGGGGCACAGTTCAACACCACTGAGGGCCGAGTACGTCCCTCAGTAGAGAGAGCAGTGTCAATACCCTGTCTAATCATGAAATTCTACCGGTGCGCCAGAATCTGTCAGAACGTTCATGCAACTAATGGGCACCATGTTGTTCTACATTCCCCTAATACAACATTGCAGGTTACAAATGAAACCACTACAATATTTATTTATTTATTTATTTATTTTTAATTTATTTTATTGGTTTATACAAACCTTTAAAATACATCCAGTTTGTCAGAACCCAATAGCCAATACAAAGCAAGACAAGACAAGGCAGAACATATAAGCATGAGATAAGATTCCATCCTTTTGACAGGGGTCAAGCCTTTGGTACTAGAGGAGCCTTATCGAGGAGGGCCCAATGTACTTCATCTGAAGGTTTACACAATGTTAAGCACTACCCTGAAGTCCCTGTACTGCGGCATCAGATAACTCAAGGCTCCTTTCAATCTCATGCAGAAATAAGGTCAGCACCCTTGTCAGTTTTGTATTGGAGCCCGTAAACATCAAGTGCCACCATTCTTCAGCACTCCTCAGTGAGTATTCATTTAACATTTGGCCTAAGTGTTTAGTTCTTAGGGATCTATGGAAAGGGCAGAATAGGACAAGATGTTTGAGTGTTTCAATGCAGGCTTTACAGAACCTGCATACTGTGTCTGACTTGTCCTTTCCAGCCCAGTTCTTTATTCGTTCTTTTGTTCTAAACAGATTTTGGCGAAATCTCATGAAGGTGGCCCTCCTCCTGTTGTCTGGGAATAAGACCACATAATTTTGCAGTTTGTTAAGCGCTCTTGCTTCACTAGGGGCATCTCTCATTGTTTTCGAAGTCCTTCGGTCTGTGCTGGTTTGAATCCAGTCTAATTCCCAGATCTTTTTCTTTGCCATCAGTGGATTGTCCTGCAGGGTTTTGATATTGGTCTCATACATGGTCAGAAGCTCTTCACATTTTTTTGACCATATGGCTAACAGCCCGTCTGGGTTCGCGTTTCCAGGATTGCTCAATATTTTATATTGTGGAGCGGCGTCAGGCAGCGTGATTTTCCTAAATAGAGCCAGGGCGTTCCACGCAATACGAGCCTCAATGGATATCAAGCCTAGCTCATATCGTAAGCACACTGTTGAGGTGCTGTTTGGTAGGTGTAAGGTTTTCACCCAGAAGATGTGTTCTAGGGTTGACCAGAGTTCCACTGGACACCCAAAGGCATTTTCGGCTCCGTATATGAGAGCTGGGACAACCTTCTGTTGGTAGAAGGATATCACTGGCTTGAGCGAGAACTTCCCATATCTTTTATTTAGGATCATGGCTTGGGAAGCAACATTTCGGCATTTTGTTTTCGCAATCTCCACCCAGGGGCTGTCATTTAAGTTTGTGTTAACTTGCATGCCGAGATATCTTGTGCTTTCTACCGTGATTAGTTTTTCTTTTCCTAAATGCCAACAAAATTTATTGCTTTTCCGGTGGCGGCCCATTTGCAGGTTTTGCAGCGTCAGAATTTCACTTTTTGTGTTATTGATGTACAAACCGTTGTTATCCGCATAGCGTTCTACTGCATACATTTTGCGCTGAAGGCCGATTGGAGTAGTGTCTAGCAGGATTAGGTCGTCAGCGTACAACATCCAGCTCAGGGCAGAGCCGTGTATTTTAGGGGAAAAGGATCGAGGCTCATCAATTGCAATGCCGATATCCGGGAGGAACAAATTAAATATGATTGCCGCCAGGGGGCAGCCCTGTTTAACTCCACAAAAGGTGTTAATTTCCTCTGTAGAGTTCCACGTTGGTCAAGGCGCACTCTAATGGTTGTTGCAGTGTGGATTTCTTTAATGGCGGCTAATAAGCTCTCCGGACAGCCCCAGTTTGTCATCTTGGTCCACAGAAGTTCTCGGTCGATGGAATCGAAAGCATGGGAGAAGTCTATCAGGGCTAAGTAGACCTTTTTGCCATATCTGATTGCTTCCATCTTCAGCAAATTTATTAGCAAAAGGTTTAGGCCGCAGCCGACCCCTTTTACAAAGCCCGTCTGTCGTACGTCAAAATGATTGCTATCTGCAATCCATTGTGACAGTTTCTGTTGGAGCATTGTTGCATACACTTTGCCTAATACGTCCAGAAGCGCTATTGGTCGGTAGTTTTTGGGCTCAAGGCGATTTCCTTTTTTGAAGATGGGAACTATTATTGCAGATTTCCAAGAATTTGGAGTTGCACATCTTCTGCTGATTCGGGTGAATAGTTCTTCACAGAACTCTGCCCATTGCTCTGGACTTTGCTTTATAGTAAAGTTAGTGAGGCCGTCCGGCCCTGGAGCCCTTGAAGCGCTAACATTCTTAATGATTTGAAGTAGATCCGCTTTGGGAAAAGTGCGGTCCCATTTTGTTAGATTTGGTGTCATCGGGGACAACCATTTCCCTTTTTTGCTGTACAGATTTTCAAAATGTGAGGTCCACCCTGCTTCTGAAACTATGTTTGTCGTCAGTGCTCTTTGGGGAGCGCCTTCATTGTTAATTAGGCTCCAAAATTCAGATGAGTTTTTATTTCTCATCTTTTGCAGCATCAGTTCAGCATCGTTTTGGAGCATTAGAGCCTTGTGAGAACGAATCCAGTTTTTGTAGTTCTGTTTTGCAGCATGTTTTCCTTGCAAAAAAGTTGTGGGGTCTCTGAGTTTTATGTGTCTGATAGTTGCAGGAAGTTCTCTCTTTCTCCTCATAACCTCTACGTCGAATTTATGTTTGTTTGCAAATCCAGGGTTTCTCGATCCATGTTTTGTTTCCACAAACAGTTTGAGAAGGTGGACATATTCCACTCCAAGGTCAGTCTTGATAAATGTTTCTGAGATTTTGGCCACTTCATCATGGTGGAGTGAGAGCCTCACACGGTTAGGCTCTACCAAGATCCGGTGGTTCCAGCATTTGTTAAGTGGTTGTTTCGCAACTCGCAAGGTTAGAATTATCATCTCGTGATCACTTTGAGTCATCTGCTTTACTACAAATGACAAAGTTGATTGTTGGATCTTTTCTGAGACGAAAAAGTAATCCAAGATAGATTTTTGTGTGAGTCGTCTCCATGTTGGTTCGGCAGGTATGTCGCCGGCAGTATTTCCGTTAAGCATTTCAAGATCTCTGGCTTCCATTTCTACCATCCATTTTACGGCCAGGTTATTCGATGCATTAAGAACTTCATTGTTTTTCCGTCTTATGTCTATACAGTTGATATTCAAGTCTCCGCATATGATTATGTTATGTGACTCATTTTTGATCATTAGGTCGTCAATTATTGATGAGACTTGATCTATAAACGGAATTGTGCCGGCCTGAGTGTGGTTCCAGTATAGATTCAGTAGATGGAAACGAATTATATTGTCCGGTTTAGGACCTGCCGAAGCAATTGTTGTTTCTTGAATAAATGGCGACAGATTTGCAGTGTTTATAATACGGCATCCAGAACTTTTTTTGACTAGTGTCAGCAGGCCTGCCATGGGTCTTCCTCTGGTTTTTTTGGAGGCCGGATTAAATGCCACTTCATAGGTGTCCACGGTCGGACAGGTAGTTAGCCATGTTTCCTGGAGGCAGACCACATCAAGCTCATCCGACCAGGGATCTTCAAGGAGGTGGGAGAAGCCCCTGGTGTTCCAGGATCCAATCCTGAACTCCAGTTGCTCCTCTACCACATGGCATTATCTTCTTGAGGGTCTGCATAGTTCTTCCGCCAGCCAGGACCAGTCTTTTTGATTAGTGCTTGAGTTTTTAAGGGTTTTTGAGTCACCACAACTTTGTTTAGTGGCACCAGTACCTTTGATAGTGATCTTGATGTTGTCGTCTTTTGAGAGTTTTCCTA
The DNA here is from genome assembly GCF_040938575.1 of Ambystoma mexicanum. Classification (NCBI taxonomy): domain Eukaryota; kingdom Metazoa; phylum Chordata; class Amphibia; order Caudata; family Ambystomatidae; genus Ambystoma; species Ambystoma mexicanum. The sequence continues at coordinate 104,501,067 of NC_090935.1, read as the reverse complement.
AATCATTCCCAGTGAAACTACAGGATGATTGCATTTTCTTGTTATCGGGTCCAAGGTGTAGTTCACTCTCACTAAGTATTTCTAAGTTGTGGTACGAAGTGATTTCGGAGTCTCTATTTACAGAAGACAGTTCTTGATGTACATTGTCCGGTTTAAATTTGTGAGTTTCTGTCGAGTAATCCGTTTTGGCATTCTCAGACACTTCTGAAATGTCGTAGCCCATGGACATGAGTGCAGATGCAGCATCCGTGACAATATTCAGGACAATTCTGGATCTAAAGTGGAGGATGACTTTATCATTTTGATCCTCGTTCTTAAATTCTACGGTCTTGATGTCGTCAGAACGAATCGTTCTAAGAGATGGCACGTGCTGGAATAGGCATAGAACGTTTGTTCGATTTAAGATGAGATTGTCGCTATGTTCAATGCGTTCCAACCGGGCTTTGTGGAGTGATAAGCCTTTTTCGCTGCGTCCTTTGTCAATCCTGTTTATTTGACGCCATTCAATTAGGTATAAGCCATGAGCTAAGTCCTTGGTCTCATGTCGGGCCGGTCTTGATCTAATTTTATTCTCTTTGTTAGGATCAGGCCCATCATAGATTTCTCCTTTTGGGGCGCCATAATTTCTTAGGCCCTCTTCCAGATCTAGAGCCCTTTTCGTCATCGGTTTAAAAGTTGGCTGCAAATGCACAAGGGCTTTTCATCTGTCCTCCAAAGTTTTGAAAGTAGGACTCACAGGGACGACCTTTTGCATCTCCTGTACAGTGGACATTTCAGGTAAAGTACATGTTCTTGAGGCTCCAGTTGGTAGTTGGGTGATTTCCAGATCATATTCATCGTTTGTTTTTTTTTGTAATTCAGGAACAACTGCCTGGACGTCTACTCCCGTGTCAGCAGCTAAGACCTCGGAATCCAGGTCCTCATACACAGAGAGATTAGTGAGGTCAATAGAAGTTTCGTCTGCAGGTTCAGAAGGCAATATCGGGATCTTACTCTTTACAGTTGCACTGTCAATGGGAAGATCTTTTTTCGGTGCAGGGCCTCGTTCATCTGTGAGAGTATTGTTAACAGTGACGTTGACAGTTTTTAGGTTCCGGAGAAATTTTCTTGAGTTATTTCCAAGTCTCTGGTTTTTAGTTTTTTGATTTTTTGTTTTTTTTGTCTGTCCTGATTTGGAGGCCCTTGGGCCTGATTTCTGAGATATGGTTCCTTTAAATATGTCAAATATTTGACTTTTTGGCTCATCTGTTTGTGGAATTGAGGATACCCCGGACATGCAAAGGACACCCGTGTCCGATGTAGATGCTGATGTCGAGGGTGTTTGTGGGTCCAGCGTCGCAGGGTTGGATGAGCTCTTGCTACTTTCCAAGACACTGGCAAAGTTTATTTGTTTGAGTACGTCGTCGGTCGATTTTTTTTGACCGAGGGCAGGGGCCTCCAGCAAGAATTTTGTGATGTCAGGTGTTGGGCCGTGATTACACCAGATTGCAGGTGCTGAGTCGATCAAACTCCCTGTGGAGCTGGTCGGTTTGTTTGGGACTAAACAGTCAGCGTTGGGTGCTGTTGTTTTTAGAACTTCTGTTGGCTCGCCAGAGAACTTTGTAGTTCCCAGTGCTTCTATAGTGATTTGCGGCCTCCGAGCTCCAGTATCCTTATAAAGGTTGCTGGCAGATATGGAGACAGGGGGGGTCAATGGACAATTGCCCATTGCAGTTTTTAAGGTGGCCTTGGGGCTCCAGTCTCGCTTGTTGGTTCGTGTCCTGATGTAAGACCTGTTGATGTTTGAGCGCGCTTAGTGCTTCTTTGGCGATCTCAGCCAGGAGTTTTCTGTCCAGTTTGTTGTTTTCTTTCTGATCTATTAGAGTTTGCAGGGCTGCGGTTGTTTTGGCTTTAACAGTCTCGTTTTCCCTCATTTCAGTGTTCAAATCTTTTTCGATGTTAATTAGTTTCGAGTTCATAAGCGCCACTAACGTTGACAGGTCCTTCACATTATCATTTAATTGCTCATAAAGCTTTAGAAAGGGGGCAATCGAAATTCCAGTAGAAGACATTAATACTGATTGAAGATCTTTTATGCAGGTCGCGTCAAGCCTAACGTTTGAGCAGCGAGCTTTTTTGTGTGGTTGAGCTTTAGATCTTCTGACTTTTGGATAGTCACGTTCTATGAGTGAAGAAACAGAAGAGCGGGTCTCAGACGAGGACGAACTGGAAGGGGAAGAATCGCTTGCCACGCCATTTTGTGTACTCGTGTGTTTTACACTTCTAGAGTTAATTGGTCGCTTTTGCAAAGTGTCGTACCTTTGAGGGGCCCGTGCTTGAGAGCAAGATAGGCTGGGTGAAGCCGGACACACAGATTTTTCTTGGTGAGGCGGTGTGTTACTCAAAGTGAGCGTCGGGTTTTGGTATAGGGTGGTCCTGTCTACCCGTAATTGTGCATCAGTAGTGGGCACTGAGGGTGTCCACTGTTTTTCTCGACCTGCTGGAGGGCTGACTCTTCTAGTTGCGAGATTGCGGTCTCGATTTATTTGTGAAATTCCCTGTAGGATTTTATTTACCACTTCTAGTGAGTCTCTCCTGTTGTTCATGGGTGCCGGAGAGGTGTATCCTTCATGTGGTGTGCTTAAGGAGTGTAGTGGCGTGGCCAGGGGACGAAATACATCTTCTTCTATTTCAGAGGTTTTCTCAGCATTGCTAAGCTCTAAGTCAGTTTGAGCACAAGCTTTCGAAGCTGCTTTAAAGGGCGCACAGTGTGAGGGGCACATTCGTGATTCAAAAGTCTCTGACCGATTTAGGTCTAGTCTGCCCTTGATTTTATCAGTATTTCCGCAGTTTTTCACTGTATGGGCACGCCAAGCTAGTACCATTAGTTTAGGCAAGGAAGCTGTAGGAAGGTTTCCGGCATGATGCAATATAGAGGGTGGTGAGTAAAGTATATTCAGACTAGTACAGGGAGCACTGGGAGTGGACACAGCTTCCCGCTCCATGTCACGCACGTCCGACACAGGTGCGGACACACGGGACTCCACTCCAGACTCCACCCCCCCCTCAGCGCCCGCCGCCGAGTCAAACGCGGACACCTCCAGAGCAGAGGCAGGGGCAGAGGCAGGCGAACAGCAACGGGGAGCAACCCCGTCCTCGTCCACAGATCCGGCCACAGGGCCGCACCCATCAGGAGCGACCCCGACAGCCCCTACAGCCCCCTGAATCAAGCCACATGGGCCAAAGTAAGTGGGATAGGGCGGTCCTGGGTTTTCTGCCGTGTTCTCGGCCGTGAAGCAGTCTTCGTAACCGCCGGCCTCCTTCCTCTCACACCCCCTCTCCTTCTCTGGACACGGTAGCAACACTCGCAATGAGGGGTCTTTGGTACCCTCCACAGAATTGCGTAGTGGAGAGCAAGGGAGAGGGGTGGGCAGGGTACCAGGCGATGAACAATGCTTTGGGTGAGGGTGGGCACACGAAAGCATGTCTGCAGATGAAGGCTTGGAAACCAGTGATGAAGTTAGAGGCTGGAGGGTGTTTTTCTTCGCCGTGTGGTTCTTAAAACACGGCTGACTCGACTGAATCGAGAGTAAGCCTGCATCTGAGTGAACTCCAGTGGGGCACGCATGGATGTCTTTTGCAGGTTTCGTGACAGTGTCAGTGTCATTAAAAAGAGTTAGTTTAGTACTTACACGAGATGTGGCCAATACTTCAGTGTAGCTGTGAACCGCCACGGAATTCCCGCGCCGCCGCTGTAGTCTAGTGTGGGGGGGGGGGCAGACGGTTAATGTAAGCTTTCCCACGGTGGCAGGGCAAAGTTTCCTCCATCGATAAGGAGCTACCTGCCCCTCACCCTCACCTCCACACCAGAACACCAAAACACACTGCGCACACCGCGCGCTCCGCGTGTGTTGGGGGTTTTAAACTACTTCCTCCTGGAAGCAGTAGCAGTGATGGTAGACAGAATTCAGGTAACAGGTAAGGCAGCAGAAGAAAGAGCCTGGGCAGTCTCAGGCTCACCAAACCACTACAATAATTCCTAGCGGATTGGTGGTCCCAGCCAACAGAAACAGGTAAGGCAGCAGAAGAAAGAGCCTGGGCCGTCTCAGGCTCACCAAAACACACTGCGCACACCGCGCGCTCCGCGTGTGTTGGGGGTTTTAAACTACTTCCTCCTGGAAGCAGTAGCAGTGATGGTAGACAGAATTCAGGTAACAGGTAAGGCAGCAGAAGAAAGAGCCTGGGCAGTCTCAGGCTCACCAAAACACACTGCGCACCCCGCGCGCTCCGCGTGTGTTGGGGGTTTTAAACTACTTCCTCCTGGAAGCAGTAGCAGTGATGGTAGACAGAATTCAGGTAACAGGTAAGGCAGCAGAAGAAAGAGCCTGGGCAGTCTCAGGCTCACCAAACCACTACAATAATTCCTAGCGGATTGGTGGTCCCAGCCAACAGAATCATGGAATGACAAGTTGGCGGTAACAAAGTCACTCACAGACAGCTTGCTGTGGTGGCTCACGCCATCTCACATCACAAAGGGAGTCCCGTTCAGGGATTCACTGTTTCAAGTGACCCTGATCACAGATGCCTCACTGACAGGATGGGGCGCACACGCAAACCAGCTATCAGTAAAGGGCTGTTGGTCACCGGCCGAGACACAACATCAACATCTTAGAACTGAAGGCAGTGGCACATGCCCTTCGCTCTTTCCAACCAGTGCGCAAGAACAAAGTGATGTGTTCACAGACAAAACTACCACAATATATTATGTTTAAAAACTAGGCGGCACAAGGTCAAGGGTACTCTTGAGAGAAGCCCAACGATTGTGGCACTGGTCTATCAAAAACAATATGCAATTACAAGCATTCCACCTTTCGGGAAAAGAAAATGAAATGGCAGACCAACTAAGCGGAGCCAATGAAGTGTCACTCGAATGGAGAACTCAAACCAATTTTCCACTAGTGGGGAACACCGACCATCTATTTGCCACGTGGGAGAACAATAAATGCCCTCTGTAGCCTCACCATCGATTTCTGGCCAACGCGTTCACATTGTCATGGTACGGAATACGTTTCCCCCAACACCAGTGATACGCAAGGTCCTACAAATGATGGCAATGTACAGGTGCATGGTCATTCTCATAGCGCCAACATGGACGAAACAGTGGTTCTCAGAGCTTGTTCACCTATACACAGACCGGACCCTGACCTGTTCTCCATGTGCAACCAGCAGGTGCTACATCACAACCCAGGGGTCCTCAATTTAAATGAAATGATATGATATGATAGTTTATTTGTATCGCGCTCGTACACAAGTGTTTAGGCCTTGCTCCTGACTTCAACGAGTATGGACAAGTTCCACTCCCGTAGGAATGCAGAAACATCCTAAAGGCCACCAGAGCAGAATACAAAAACAGATCATATGTATACAAGTGGAATCGTTTTTGCACTTGGTGTTCTCAACAACAATTGGATCCATTAAATATAGAACCTCACCAGATCCTACCATACCAATTAAAATTAGTGAAAGATTTGCCACACTCATCTATCAAAGTACTTCTAGCGGCAATTTCTATATACACCAGGTATAAAGGCCAATCCTGCCACAGTCTCTACCTCTCCTGTCCCCTTCCAGGCCCTCTGCACGGCTCTCGCTTCTCATTTAATCTCTAAAACACAAGAGATCCCTGTGCCCTCTCTCTCTTACTTATGCCAGTAAGACTGAGATTCTCCTCATCGGCGCACCCGCTCCCTCCTTTCCTGTCACACTCTCGCCGGCCTCTCTTGGCCCTCTCGACCTGTGAGGCTAAAAACCTCGGCCTCATCTTCGACTCCACACTCTACTTCTCTCGCCATATCTCTGACGTTTCTAAGAAGTGAAACTACCAGCTGTACCTCCCCATGGGTATTCTTCCTTTCCTCTCCTTCCCCCAGAAGCTCACTGTCTCCAGAGCTCTGGTTCTCTCTAGGCTGGACTACTGCAACAGCCTCTTTCTAAATCTGCCTGCTTCTACTCTCCGCCCTCTGGAACTCATCCAGAACAGGACTGCAAGACGTTTCCTTGGCCTCAATCCCAGGGATCGTATCTCTCCAGGACTGAAATCTTTGTACTGGCTCCCAGTGGCTGCGAGGATTAAGTTCAACACCCTCTACATTGTCCACAAGGCCTTCTGGGGCCTGGGGCCTCAATACCTTCAACTCTCTTTTCCTAAATATCTTCCTTTTGAGCTCTTCGCTCATCCACCTCATACTCCCTCAGGGTCAGTCACGTCTCCAAGCAACAAGTTGGTGGTAGATCTTTCTTCGGCTGAGGCCTCCCTCTGGAACAGCCTCCCTGCCTCCCTGAAACATGAGGAGAACCATCTCCGGTTCCGGAAGCACCTCAAAACCTTCCTCTTTTCTTCTGCTTTGTCTCTTCCTCTCTGCCTGATGAAACTGCACTGGTTACATGGCCACCCTCTGATCTCGGGCCAAGGTCTCTTCCCTCGCCAGTTGCACACCTGCACTGCCTCCCTGGCAACCCCCGCACTTGGGGACTGTTTTCTGTAGCCCTACAGTCCCCTACCAGCACTTGACACCTGATGTCTGCACTTACCCTTGCACTTGCCACCAGCTGGCCACACTTTTTATTTATTGCTTTTATTTTTTCTGTTTATTTTTTCTACTGTTCTGTCCCCCTTCACCCCTGCACTTTTCCCCTTTCCCTTCCCCTGCACTTGTGCAATCCCAGGGACACATGGCCTAGTAAGATCGTTGTCTCTGTCTTCCCTCTGTTCCCCCTCCTTTGCCTCGTTGCACCTTGAAATACTTGAGTATAGGCGCGTTATAAAGGCCATATCATATCATATTCAGGGCTCGTATTGTAAAACACTTCTTGAGAGGCCTATTGCGCACCTACCCCCATCTAAAGAAAGTGCCACTTCAGTGGAGCCTGAATACTGTGCTTTCATCTCTAATGAAATCTCTGTTCGAACCTATGGCGACTACAGATATAAAGTTTGTGTCGTGGAAGACAGCTTTTGTAGTAGCAATCCTGTCTTTCAGATGAGTTTCGGAAATACATGCACCATCTGTTTGACCTCATATCTACGGTTTGAAAAGAATAAAGTCATCTTAAAAATGAATCCTACGTTCTTTCCCAAAGTGTCCAATTTCCACCTGAAAACTGAAGTCACCCTACTGGTTTTCTTTGCAAACCCATCCACATCAGCTGAACAATCTCTGCACTCGCTAGACCTTCGAAGAGTCCTCAAGTTCTCCATAGACTGAAACATGAATTGTCAACAAAGGTCCCAAATGTTTGTCATATTCGGTCCCCCTAACAAAGGTCATCCTATTTCGAAGCAAGGTACTGCCAGATGGGTTTCCACGATTTCGGCGGAGCACACTCAAGCTAATTGACCGTTACAAAGAACCGCCCATGCTCATTCCACTGGAGAAGTGGGGTCATCGGCAGCTCTACCGGCAGGGGTTCCCCTGTCATGCCGCGCCGCAACATGGGCAGTAATGCACACCTTCGTCAAACATTACTGCATGGAGGGACAAGGAGAGGCTGAAGCAAGGGTCGAAAGAGCTGTGTCTGCAATGCCTGTTTCAATAAGGTATGCCTTTCTCCCATTACACCTCCTATTACAAAATGTTAACTGCTGTGGCAATCTATACAAAGCATGTGAATCCCAGAAAGATCAGGTGCTCGAGAAGTAGGATGTTGCTTGCATGTAACTCCTGTTCTCCTGTTCTCCAGCATGGGTATTTTTCATGGATTGACTTTATTATGGCACAAGAGGTAGAGTTGTTTTAGCCGGGTTACCAATGTCGGATTACCCTGATGCCTAAACATACATTTTGCAATCATAGAGTACCATCTTCTGTGTTTATGGCTAAAGAACAGCACTTATATGCCCTATCTAACAGAAGAGACACTTTAGGGAGTACTAAACCAATTGAGCATAATGACATAGTGAGATTGGTACCTTTAAAAAGAAAGCAACAACATGCTGCTTATGAAGATAGTAACGTGCAACATAATGTAGTGGGCTATTGGTAATTGCTGCCAAACCTTTTTAGACCACATTTTTTGAGTGCACCAGTTTGCTCCTGTTAAGATGGATTCTAAACTCTGAACTGGTGGGCAGAGGTTTAGGAGGCTATCCTAGTTTAATGGAACAGGCGAACCTTCTGGACAAACCAGACCAATCTACAGTAGCTTGGCCGGCGGTCAAGACTAAGGAGGGGGTGAGAGTGATCGGAAGCCCACAGTGAGCACACACAGTAGAACTCCACAGATTACCCTTAGACATATGTATGTCAAAATACATTTATTATAGGCCTTTATAACAAAACAAGATTAAACCACAGTTATGAAGAAAATAATTACCATATATACAATAATGCGATTAGCCTAAGGCTGATGATGGGGGGAGAAAATAACCACGGTTGTGCGTAAAACGAAAAGCAGGTTCTCTTCAGGGGGCTGTAGCTGCTCTGGAAGGGGCTTGAGGCAATGAAGACTAAGTTCCTATTCCTAGAGGAGGGTCTACCCTTGCGGATAGAATGACTTTGGGAGTTCGCAAATAGCTGATGAGCGCAGGCTATCCCAGCCAAGGTGAGTATCTTTTTAGGGATTCTCTTGCGTAAAAAGGGATGGATGTGCCAGAGGGGCACCGGTAAGGGTTGCAACTACTCACTGACCCTCAGCACAGCCCGTACCAAACTCCGGCCGTCTAGCCCACTTCGCTCATAGGTGGGAACCCTGCAGTTTCAGGATACTCCAGCTCTCAGCGGCTGCAGGATGGGGTGATTGTCCGTGGTGGGACAGTCATCTTTACTCAGCTCTCGAAGAAAGGAGAAGGATAGTTCTGGTGCAGCATGTCTTAGGACATGGTAGGGCAGAACTGCAGGCACTTTCAGCAACGGTCACCACAGCGGGGCGACACAAGGACAGCTCACTCACGGCGTGGTGCACTCGCATAAATCATGATCCAGAGGAGCTAGGACTGGTTTTTGGCGGGACATGGCCCAGGACTACAAGCTAGGGATTCCCAAAGTCTCGAGTGTCAACTCGGGATGGTGGCGTTCCTGTGCGATACCCTGGGCTCAAGCTGGTCAGTTCACTGGATGGCCCAGGAACGCTTCTGAAGAGGCTCTTTGCAAGGTTAAGTAGGAGATACCGAGAGTAGTTGTTCCCACTACTCCAAAGGGGCGAAGCACCCTTGCAGTCGTTCTTGGTTCAATGAAAAAGCAGGGGTCCAACGGGACAACAGCAGGGTCAGGGTGCAAAACTTTCCAAGCACGTCACCGGCGGTTCCTCGAGTCTACTCTCTCATTAAGGATACTTATGAGGTTTGGTGTGAACCTCAGTAGATCGACCTAGAATGGATGCAGAGCCCCTTCTCTTATCCTAGATTTGGTTTGCGCTCAAATCTCAGATAGCCAATGGAAGATCTGCTTTCTTGCATGCACCCCAGACATGGGCCAATGACTACCAGACATCCTGGCACCAGTAGTGTGGATTGGAACCAGACAGTCCCAACCATCTTCTAAGGCACTAGCACACGTGAAATGCAGGTGCCCCAAAATATGTGTTTTTTTTGTGGGAGGCTGAATGCCCTAATAAGGAATTGAAGGGTTTCTCGACCTGGGGGAAGGCAAAAGGACACAATGGCCAAAGGACAGAACAAAAGAGTTTGTGGCATGCCCATTTTCGGCACTGGCCACAGTCTTGGGTCAAACTCAGTAAACACTGTATGGTCTATAAAAACGAAGTAAAAATACTTTAAAAGTAAACTGCTGCCACAAGTTCGCCCTAGGCACACTTCTACAAACACCACAAATCCTTAGAGCCTGGCTAGGGCCATAACACAAAAGGCCCCCAATGTGCGGTACAGTAATGTACTTGGCACATAGATAAAAAGTTACCAACAAATGGCAACATAGTCGAAGACTAAGGGAAACATAGTTTCCCTGTACTGCCAGCCTGTCAGTTTCCCCATAACAAATGAGTGAAAGCCTAGAGGCGTGCAGCTAAAATCTGTGCTCCATTGGAAAAAGTCAGGTTAGGTAAGCCAAACAAAAGCAAAAAGTTTGGGGGGTTCACAAATGGAGGGAAAATTGCACCTAAGGAAAATCTTTCCTAACAGCTCCTTAAATGGATTGTTACTGCTTATGGAATTCCAGCGGCTCACCTCACTATTGTGATAATGATGGATTGCCGGAGTATATAGACATGTTTGAAATCATTCTTTTGCAGACAACTTGGATGGTTGACACCCGGAATTTGCTCGAAGAGTCGCCATCCATACACCTGCCGTCAAGTGATCTGTTGGCCACCCAAAGGCAGACTTATAATCTCAGTGAAAAACACATGGAAAATTAGTTCAATGTATTCTGGGTCTGAAACAATATTAGCGGGTATTGTAACTACAACCTCTAATAAGGATAGAGATCATTAGTGTATATGATCCGCCAGGGACAGTAATGTATAAAGCCAATCTTGATGTATAAAGCCAATCTTGATGTAATTATGGATATTTTAAACAGTTATATAGAATGTATACCAAATTAATTGGTGGCAATTTCAATGCACTTATCCTTGTCGACACTGACATGCTTGCCTATAACACATGTTCTGCACCTATAATTAAAAAACAATATAACCCCAAAGGATTATCCTGGGCAACTTCGCTATGCCAGCATGGATTTCAGATGCTGAATGGTTGTTTCCCAGGTGGTCAGCCACGTGGAGGTACAAGTGTTGGCCGCAAGTCAGCAAGCACTATTGACATATTAAATATGGTCTCAGATATGACCATTGTAACTTGTGAAGAGAGTGACCATATGCCACTCTGCATTACGTTAAAGTTATCTCCCTTTCTAACTTCCTGTCGGAATGCCGAAAGTCCAGGTGAATGCAGGTGGCAGCAGGTTATCCTGGAATCCAATTTGGACTTGAGAAGGCAAATTCATTAGTCACAGGTGTATTGAGTTAATTATAAATAGCGGCAATAGCCTGAAATTAAATAAAACTATTGAGGGCTTCACAGCTTCTTTAGAGATAATGTTATTAAAAAACAAGTTACACGCACAAGGCCCTTTCATAGGACTGTTCAAGACAAGAAGAGAATGCTTAGGCGGGAGATTGATAATATGCGTAATATGGCAACTGGTGCATAATCGAGACAAAATATCATCAACGTTAGGCTAAAAGAACTGAAGCTGTGTCACCAGAGGTGGCTACGTTGTTACTTTAAACAACAAGATATGGCGGTCTGGTTACAATTGGCCAGATACACTTCTAATAAGGACAGCCGATCTTTCTGGTGTTTGGTTAACGCAGGAAATAATGATATGATAAATAGAAGCTGCATCGTAGCTGAGGATTGGGTGATTCACATTGGATCTATGTTAGGGGATTCAATAGATGCAGGGGTTAGCATTAAGCCAAATGGTACCACATGGTGTTGTAAGGATACTCTAAGAAACCTGGTGACAATAATGAACTCTCTTAATAGCTCACGCGCTGCCGTCCGGATGGGACCTGCAATGCGTTTGTAAAAATGAACCTGCGCTTGTGGGCAAAGGCATTGCTTTGTTTATACCAAGCTATTAGTGTCAGAGGCACTATTCCATTGTCATAGAGGGTCAGTGAGATTGTCTCCATTTTTAAGATGGGGTACGAGAAAGGGTTCCTATGCAAGAACTGAGAGTATGGGTGACTTCAGTCAATGTTCTACCCTTTAATCAGGCAGGATTTTGCCCTATGTCCAGCATATTGGATAATGTAGGCACTCTTGTTACCATCCTCCAGCATGCCCGAACCTGCCGAAGTCAGACAATCTATGCCGCTTTTATAGATTTCAAAGCAGCATTTGACACTATTATTAGGGAACACCATTGGCAAAAGCTCAGGGATCGGAGTATACCGTAGGGTCTTTTAAACTTGATTATCCTGTTATATACAGAGACACGTGTCAGCATCAGATTGGATGGAGTGGGAAAGGTCTCCGAGTGGATCCCTAACTGCCGGGGGCTGAGCAGGGATTTATTCTGGCCCCTACTCTATTCATGCTGAACCAGGCCAATTAGTACATTGCCTTGGATTTGCTAAATGCTTACCTGGTAAAATATGGTAGTTCCTTAGTCTTTTGGCTGGGTTACACAAATGACCTGCTCATACATGACTGTACTCTGCATGGGCTACAGATACGGCTAGGCGCTTTGGGCCACTATGCTTCACAAAATGGACTTCAGATTAATGATTTCTTTATTTGGATTTGTAGAGCGCACTACAGCCCACAGGCATCAAGGCGTTGTATCAGAGCTTATGAAGGCTTGATTAAGGGTTACAAAAAAGCCAAGCAAAGAAAGACTAGTTTACATTTCATAGTCAATGTTTACATAGTATCATAGAATACATGTCTATACAGTCAGACATGTATTCTGTTCAGATTAACATTGAGAATTCATAATAGACTTCAAGATAATAGTCTTCAAGCTGCCACAAGCTTTTGTGACAAATCTAGCAAGGTTGTCACTTCTTCACCGAACGGGGGAAATCTTCCCCCAGGGAAAGGCAACACCCACCTGCCCTCCTACCCCCATTCCTGAATGGAATATTGTAGAGTAGGGGCAGAACTTCTAGTCACGACTAATCACCAACCATACCTACATTCCCCTTTACCTAATAACACTGAGACAAGGTAGAGAACTGGAGTAATGAAGATTAGTAGAAGCAGAAAGCAGACGCTGCATTCTAGTTGTTGGAAAAGATTAACAGGTGCGGGGACATTTAAATGCGCCACACCTGGAGAGAAAGTGAGACTCAATGCTCCCGATGTCGGTCGGGACAACGGAGGAGAGCTGGGAAGTGCCGTCTAGGGAAGTCAAGCAATTGAAGGTTTGCTGCATTTGTGCAATGGACAGCAGGAACAGTCATGCGAAGAAGGAGGCAAGGCTGGAACCGGAAAGCCGACAGGACTCTCTCCCAGCCAACAAGCAAGCAGCATTGAGAACTGCGAGATGCGAGGGATGCCAAAGCTGCCGACAAAGACAGCTAAAACCAGAGACAGAAGTTGGGATGTCTGCGTGCTTCATGGCAGATACTGCGTACCGTTTAAAGACCTGGTAAACCCAAACAAGGGAGCTGGCATACCGGGAAAAGCGAGCAAAGAGACTGAGACTACTGAAAAGGGGTTGCTGACTCAATACCCGAAAAGTATAGTTAAAGGATCTTGGAACTGTATAAATAAGAATGTGATTGTTGATAAGAAGTGTGAGTCCAGGACTTGCACCCAAATACTGAGTGAAATAAGAAAGCCCTGGCAGGAGAGTGAAGCAGGCATACAGCGAGTATGAGACTTGCACCCAAATAATGAGATAAGAAAGCCCTGGCAGGAGAGTAAACCAGGCAAACAGCGAGTCTGGGACCCACACCCAAGTAATAAGAAAATAAAGCCCGGGCAGGAGAGTAAACCAGGCATTCAACGAGTGTGGGACCTTCACCCAAGTAACGGATTAAGAAAGCCCTGGCAGGAGAGTAAACCGGTCCTACAGCAAGTGTGGGACAGGCACTCAATCAAGGTCGTTAAACTTGAGAAAAGGGGAAACCGTACCCCATATATTTGGAGACTAAGGGGAAGGGAGGCCCCCTCGCCCCTGTAATTGTGGAAATTCAGAAATATCTAAACCGTGGAATAGATAAGAAAGATCGGGGACAGAGACATTCTCTGTGAGCTTCTGAAACTGTGGAAAATCCCGGAGAGCACAGGGGCAGAGACACAACCCTTGAGCCTGTGAATTGTGGAATTGTAGAAACCTTGAATGGAAGGGAGGTTGTGGAGTAAATTTATGTGACATTGAAAAGCCAGATAAATCCAGGGGAAGGGTAGGCCCCCTTTTCTGATGGAACTTTATTGGTTTTCTTGTACACTTTATAACTTTATGTTTGGAACTTTGGGAAGAAGCTGCAGGTGTTCAGCTAAAATAAATCCCCCACTTCACGTTATATTATGTTTATTGTGCGAGGGTCATTTTAGGATTTAGGAAAGAGAACTATTTGTTTTGCACATTCTGACATAGACGTTCCTTAGCTTTGTTGAGGTAGGGAAACCCCTGCTAGAGTTAGGCATAGATTTCCTCCAACCCTTTTTTTACTTTAATAACAGTCTTTAAACAACACCAAAAATGCCACTGAGTCCGAGTATTGCTCTTGATCCCTTATACTGTGTATATGTATTTAGGACTTCTGATAGATGATAAGCTTAAATGGACCGTGCATTGGCATTTGGTGAATGCAAAAACTGCAATTACTAGTGGGAATCAAGGAGGGAGCTCCGTAAAGACCATATTAACTATATATACAGACAAAACGCTTACCCAAATAACTTATTGAGCTAAAGTGTGGACTTGGAATAATGGGACCAGGTTTGAAAAGTTGCAAGGTAAGGTTTTAAGCGCTCTATTAAGATTGCTAAAATCCCTCTCAGTGCAATTCCTTAGATTGGAATTTGAGTTGACGTCGGTATCTCGGAAGAAGCATATTCAAATTAACGTTCTTTGTGCTGAGGTAGGAACTTTATCAGAAAGGCTCCATCAGGCGCATTTGAATATGATGATGCTGTATATGATTCTATATGAAACATATATTTCCGTATTATGAGCAATGGGCCCTAATTCTAGATGTACATCTAGCACAGTATACTAAAACAGTGTACAAGCAGACAGTGAGAAGTATTGTAAATCATTATGATCCTGAAAACTCCTTGGGTGCGTTAACCACAAGTAAATAGTGGGGAATGCTTGGGCTATTACTTGCAGAGAAGTAGTGTCCTAGTTACATTGCTGCTTACCCAGCACATTTTACTATTAGGACGTATCTAAATATTAAGTTTAGCACAGCACCTTCTTTAGAGAATATCGGGTCTAGGCTTGGGATTCCGCATACAGGAAGATTGTGCAGGCGTGGCACCTGCTTATGAGATACACAAGTGTAATTAATTTTCAAAAGAATGTTTTAAATTTGTATGAAAATACAATTTATTTTAGTTGTGAATGTAAGATATGGGATACTTTTATGGTAGGGCATGATATTCATTTATTGTGTTATATGGTAAAATTCTGGGAAGTGATTTGAATGGTTGCTGATGATCTTTGATGTATATTTTTCTCTAAACCTGTGTGGAGTCTTTTTTTTTGGCATGTAAAAATCATTTTTATTGACTGTAAGTACATTAACAATACAAAAATACAGCTGTAAAACTACCCTAGCAAATGCACAATATTTTGTATTCTTTCAGGTCACACAATCAGAATGTGGCTGCAAGTGTGTGCTGTTAGGTGTAGTACTGAATCCCAATGCCCATAACCATGGTTTCTGGTAGATGAACCTCTGGGGAATGTGAATGTTCGCCATACAGAGACAATTAAGTCTTGGTTACCAGAGGTTTTTGTTGAAAAGCTGCAAATGTAAAAGGGTCTTTGTCAATGTGGTCCAATTAAAGATGGATGCAGTTTTAGTTACATCAAGTCAGAATACTATTCAGCATACGGGTTGGAATGAAGGGGTGATATGATATGGTATGATATGGCATTTATAACGCGCCTATACACAAGTGTTTCAAGGTGCTGTATCGACTTCTGAAGACTATGGAATCTTTAATAGTCAGGTTCTGGTTGAGCCTTTTCCATTGACTAATATTTTGGAAATTCAATTTGGCAATTGTGAGGAGGAGCATGATAGAAGATTGCAAAGGGTGTCAGAGATGCTGAAGCGGGTTCAGTTAAACCTTCAGTTTGAGAACTGTGAGTTCATGGAAAAAAATGGAATCCCTGCCACTTGTCTTGAATTGTGAAAGCACGACACTTAAGGAGTGTTGGTTGCAAGCGATTCTGGCCTTATAATGTCCAACTAACTTTTCAAAGGTTATGTATTTATTAGATTTGTTGGAGTATTATTCCAGGTTTGTTTCCAGTATTGCTGATAAATCCAGAACTATATATATTTTTTTTAAAGACTCTGTTTAAATGGGCCTCTGAGTGTGTGACAGAGTTTGAACAAGTTAAGCAGGATATAGCAACGTCCTCAGAGTTATCCAGATTTGACCAAGAGTGCAAAACCATATTTTATATGGCTGCAAGTGATATAGAATGACTGCAGTATTGTCAAATGCAAGATGGGGTTGAGGGAACATTTGTGTTTGCCTCAATCGCAAAGGATTTGTGAGGGAAGCCCTTGGTTGCTTTTAGACAACCACGCAATTCAACTTGTATTGTTGGTGATATCCATTCCCAGCTATGGCAGATCACAAGCCTGTCAAGAGTGCATTTGCAGAGAAATGGAATATCCCACAGGATAGCATAACGGATAACTTTAATGCAATTTCCTTACATGCAGGTGGAACATCTAGCAGGGTTGGACCATATAGTGGCAGATGCCTTTAATAGGAAGGCGGGAGAGGAGGAGAATAATATGGATAAAGGAGAGTTGAAACACACTGTCCAAACTGAATTGGGACAAGCCATTGCTGAAGATGGAGGTTATGTGTAGCTATTGGTGTGTCTGAGGAGTAATTGGAAGGAGGATCAGGGCCAGGCACCACTGTCCAATGAGTTTAGGTGGATCAATGGAAAATTAGGATACTAGGATAAACAGGGTCATGAGAGGGGCCAAGATATAGCCTCCATACATATTGAGTAGTGCAAGGGGTCAAGAGTAAAACTAGGACACCTTGGCAAGTTGGATATTGGTTATAGTTTTGAAAAACTGTGGCTTTGAAAAACCTTGCTCCACCAGGGCGACTCCTTACAATCCCGATAGTTATACGTGCAAGATTAAAAGTTTCAAAATCCGGTCAATGAAGTCGCAGGTCAACTGTATAAGGACGGTAAAAAGCCTAACCGTCCCAGGCATGGCGGCTGCTGGAGCTTTGCGTTGCTGCCTTCGACTTGGCGTGCGCCAAAGCTGGTCTCAGAACTTTGTCATTCGTAGCAGATTGATATTGGGGATTGTACCCCGTTACTACTACATGGACAAATAGTCATAAGAACTGGTTACATCAAATTTCGGCCCGGATTTGAAAAAGGCTCAGTGGAGCCGAAACATGTTATCAATTATGGGCTCAATGGTCATGGATATTGGTTATAGACTTTTATTCAATTAAATAATAAGAGGATTGGGGAAATACCCATCTATCCCAAATCTCTAAGAGGGGTTCCCCTGCCTCAGCAAAATTAAGGAATGTCTGCGTCAGGATATAAAGCAAAAAGAGCGTCCTCCATCCTGTGTCCAAACCCTACACTGTCCCTTACAGTATAAACGTAATAGTGTGCATAAGGGGTTATTTGTAAGCTATGCACTTCTAGCTTCTCTTCAGAGTACCAAAAACATGAAGATTTAAGGTGCAAAACCGAAACAATAGTTGCTTAAGAGAAAAGGTTACTCCCTTCCCCTAGGTTTCTTCTAGTGCTTCGACAAGTATCCGGTGCCTCGGATAACAATCAACAAAAGTTCCACTGTTCAAAAAGTTGAGGCTTTTCCCTCCAAGTTCTCTTTCCTTTAAAGGCTTTATTTAACAAGTTCAATGTGGACCACCTCTCCCTTGAACTTCCACTTCGTTAAGTCGTTCATACTTTTTAAGGCAAATTCCTCTTTCCCTTTCACTCAGATACTTTACTCGCAGCGTTTACAATTTCAATGGGGCACAGATCATCCCTTAAGTTTTCTTTATACACAAGTTTTTATATACAATTTTCTCCATTGTTTGTAGTCTCATCCTTTATATTTCTGTTACTTAAAAGGGTATGACACTACCCTTTTCCATGGTCAATCTTCCTTGTACCGCTGGTATCTCCTCCCGTCAGGTATTTGCCACTTTCTCAACAATCCTTAATGAAGGTAGTATGATCCTTCCACTTTATAATTGTTCCCAATTTCACACTCACGCCTGGTTTACTCTCCTGCCAGGATGTCACAACACTGTTTTCCCAAAATTCAAGTTCACTTTGTTTCCCACTCCTGGATGCCCTCCTGCCAGTGGGTGTCTTTAAACCTTGTTCCTGAGTGTGAGTCTTAGACTCACAGCCTGCCTGGTTCACTATCCTGCCAGGGCTTTTTACGTTCCTTAAACACTTTTCCTCTTATCCGTGAACTGATATTTGTCCAATACTGGGCTACTGACCCTTGTTTAGCAAAGTTTGTTTCAGTATTCACGCCTCGTTTCAAACACAGGGTCTCTACCCCTTTTCCAAGCTCATTCGCATTCACATTGATTTCTCCATTGAGACATGGGATCGCAAATCCGTTTGTGTTAATGTTCATAAATGTGTCAATTTCTTCACATGCTTCTCTCGCACAATTTTTATGACTCAGCGTGCACTTTTAGGCACCCTGGTAACCTGTCTTTTTTCCTTGGGCCTACCGGGTGACTCAAGTGTCTCTCGCATCTTTATGTCTCTGCTCCATTCAATATGCTGGCTCGGCGTTCGTCCCATTAGCTGATTCGCCTTGCCTTCCTCTGCTATGCATGGTTCCCGCTGCCCCACGGTCTCTAGCAGCGAGCTCTCTTCGTTATGTTTTCTCTGTACACATATCGGTTTAGCCTTCTCACTGCTTCCCATGGCTTGCCTTCCCTCAGCGTTCTGCCTGGTATCAGAACAAGTCGCCAAACAACTCAGCCTCTTCCACCTTGTGTCCCAACCCGCATCAGGACATGTCAGCCTCTCCTCCCAATGTATGTCAGCTGTGTGAGTTTTAAACTTCCTGGCATGGTGTTAGGAATGGTCTTCCAATGATCTGTTTATCCTCTTGCTTATTCCTTCCCCCTGAATGCATGATGTGTGACTGCAGGTATGAGGTTATGAATGGAATGCCAGGAGTGTGACAGACTGGAATGTTGAGCGTGTATGAGATAGCACCCAGGGCAGTTGGTGATGATGTATCCTGGGTGGTGGAAGCCAGTGGGCTTCCCTATGACTATATTTCCTATCTGCTTGTCATGTACCCGATGAATCCTGATTAAAGCAATGTGAAGATTGCAGCTGATTACCTGAGTATCCTTTACCAGTACCCTGACTTATGGACATAACACATAGTTAAACAACTTCTGTTACACTCACCTGGTATCCACAGGGGCGCCACACGATACTGGATGGAGGTCTAAGCGCTATCCCAGACCCCTCTCTGCTTGGTTATGTGCCAGACATTGGGTAGCGCCTATAACAGGAGAATGGAGGGTTAAGATACTGGTTCTGTGATGGGTGGACTCCCACCTCACTGTGGTCCAAATACCCTCCCTTGGGGTTATTGCTCACCTTAGGTTTTTGTGCGTTGAACTCTCCGTCCTGCATCTCTGTGCAGGGGCGCGTGGTTGGTGCGGGCGTTCCGTGGACCTAGTTGCTTCACAGGTCCGTGTGCCCTTATGTCAGGTCCAGACCGGCTGTGACTCCGACTCTGCTTCCTGTCTTCCAAGTGAGTTATAATGTATTTATTCTGTCTCTTTCTTTCCCTCCCGTTTCTCTGTCTTCTCGGCGTCTTGCTCCACTACGCTGTTCCCTAACAATGTCTCTTTTTGTTTTCACAGGGATGGTTGCGATCTTGGGGTTGCCGCACAGATGGCGAAGACCACAGTGAGTTATTGATGTGCGGAGTGCTGCACTGTTTATTGGTGTTAATTGCTAACCTGTGTTCTCCTCCCTTCTTTGTACAGGTTGCGGTGATGTTCCAGCGTGATGAACGATGGAAGCACTGCTTGCCCAGGTAAGTGCTTTGTTAATGCTGACCTTGTTCCTTCTCCCTTGCAGGTTGCGGTGAAACCCGGAGATGGGTGAGGTAAGAGAAGCGCAGGGTGCTGCCAGGACTCGCTGCTTGCCCAGGTAAGAATTGTTATTAATGCTGTCCTTGTTTCTTTACCTTTGCAGGTTGCGGCGAACTCCGGAGATGGGCGAGGTAAGCGAAGCGCAGGATGGATTCAAGACCGGTTACTTCACAGGAAGTGTTCTTGCTCGCTAATGCTGTTCTTGTTCTTCTAGGTTATTAATGGAATCCAGATCTAGGGCTTCAGGATCAGGCCGCCGGAGAAGCAGATGAGCAGGAGCTGGACTCTGTGAGCGTTACACTGCAGAAGTAACACGAAGCGTGTTCTGCTGTTTGGGTGTGGTTTAAATAGCCCAGTTAAAGTAGTTCTAGGCCAAGTAGTTCCAGGCCGAGCCACACCCTAAACACTAGACCGCATGACTTGGTTCTAAAGAACTATGCTGTGTAATAGGCCTCCATGTTGGATTAAGGTCCAAAACTGGTATTTCTTTGTTCCTGATAATGAGCCTGGTGCCAAAGGCGCCAGGACTGACTCCATGTATGTTTCTGATGGAGTTTTAAGGACCTTGGGGCCAGTGTGAAGGGCTTTAGCCCCACGGCTGCCAGGGGGCTGTTACACCTGAGGGGGTCAGGGGCATGGATCGTGACAACTTCCAAATACTAGACTGCTGTGTTGGCTTACCAGTCCTATTCATCTTCATTACTCTGTTCTGCTTCTTTGTCTCAGTAGAAGGAGTGCAGGGGGGGCAGACAAATAGGGTGGTTGGCTTGAAAAACCTCGGCATTCCTCAACTACATGACAATAAGCCATATAGGTATGTTGTAAGGGCACATGGATGTCAATAGAAATTAGGGTTATAAGATTATTTCGGTCTAGCATTTTTTCACCCCTCTGGAGTTTGTCTTGTCCCAGTGGTCCTCCCTCAGATAGCCACCCCAGGGTCAAAGTCAGGTAGCTTCTGCCTTTCCCTTGCCACCTAGAAGATTCCCTCCAGTCAATCAGTGACGATATTGCAAGATTCGTCACAGTAGTTATCTATTGGCACGTTAAGGTCATCTGTAGATTAATAAAACAAGGGCCTGTTAACAGAAAGCTTTCTGTTGGTCCAGGAAGGATGCTGATGGTGGAGGATGCTGTGAAGTAGGCCTGTGTGGAAAGTAACCATGTTTTGTGAGGTCCATGGGAAGAGCTACCCTTACATGCATTGGGACCAGTTGTCAAACCTAAATGACTCTTAAGGCAGGCGGTCAATCAAATAAGGCACATTATCTCCTATCTAAAAATGGTATCCCACCACGCGTACTAAAATCACCTATGTAGTAATTGCATTTGATACAATTACATGATCAGCGACAGAATTCGATTGGCAACAGCTCATTGTTTGTAATGTAGGCACGGTGTAAAATGGGTCAAACAAATTGCAATGGGGAAACTTAAGAGAGGCAGTCGGGAGAGTGAGAGTTGGGACTTCAGCATATATCTGATTTTGTTATTCAAAGGAAAGGAATGTTCAAGGGAATTTGCTGGACCCAGCACAGCAGTACAATATAGCTCAGTGGGCTAACAAACCTTGTTTCAAACATCTATGTGGAACACACAAATCACAGGATCAAATGTGTGTACAGTGTTACTGAGTCGGGAAATCACTCTTGTTATGCAAAAAATAAATTAATCTCTATATAATAAAATACAACTTTAATTTAAGGTTATATAAATACCTCAAATATGTATGAATCCATCAGTAATAGCCGTAACATAAAAAATATCTTTCTATTATGAAATCTCAATGTGCACAGAATGTGAAAATATATTTCATTATAAAACCTGTTTAACTGAACAAACATTGTGTTAATAAAAGGATGTTATATTTCTACCATGTTGTCCTCCTCTTTAAGTTACAAAAGAGTTGTTCTTTAAGCCTAGTGACACACTGTGACTTAGATTTTTACTTTGCAAAAAATGATGCTGGTCTGTTCATACCAGTGTTCCTCTCACCCAAAACATTACAGCCTTAACAAATGCAAATGGATTGCATTATTTTTACATGAGAGCAGCACATTACCATCAAATCACCACAAAAGTACCTCCTTCGAAAATACTTCCTTATTATTGCGCACAGCATTTGGTTTTCATGTCCCTGCCTAAGAAGGCGAAAGGCATCAAAGACGAGAGATTGCTGGGAGGATCAGTCTTTCAAAGTATATCGCTGTATCTCATTCATTTATTTCCAGCTTTACAGCAGGCATTCACTTGGTAAATCCTGCATTTGTAATACCTTTGAAATATTGATTTTCTTTTAAAGGTTTCATTTTCAGTAAACAGCTTACGAGAAATCTAAATTTCCGGTTTTCAAAATAATTGGAAACTTTAGTTGCAAATAACAAATTACATAGAATTTAAAATGTCTTTTTAAAATACAGAACATAGTAAGACAAAAACATTCAACAATTCATAATGACTAATTCCAGGCATTTAAAGTAACTGTCCCCTTTCTATGTTTTATTCTACAAATATTCCACCAATGGTACCTTAAGCAATCTTGCACCAAGTACCGTTCAGTGGTACAACACAAGCTTCTCCCACAACAGCCACTGAAACAAATAAAAATGTCATACCTTGACCAATTGACTGCAGCAAACCTCACAGTATTACAAGTAATAAAAATAATTACAGGTGTCACGGCCTACACTTGGTTGCACATAGAATGGTCACCTTTCAACAAATCAGACGTCTAAAGATAAGCAAAATTAGGCAACAGGGGCACATTACCTAGGTGGATGTGTATTCTCCCCTATATAAAAAAGGTTTCAATCCATTTAATGGATTGGAATCGGAGAGAAAGGAAGTGATCACCCGACCATCACCACCAAAGCCTCTCAAATACTATGTCCTTATTGCTGCTTCAGCACACACATTCACTTCGGCATGGGATCTGTCACTTTGCCTCTTTGACAGTGCTTGAATATATACTTTAGTTACTTTCACGGAGCAAGAGGCAACCTTATAGACATACTTCATGTTACTGGTACCCAACAGTGGGCATGAGAGAACTAAACCTCTTTATTAGGAGACATATCTTTCATGATGGTAGCTTTCTCCTAAATCAGGGGGAGTGTATATGCTCTTACCGTGGAATGCTACTTTAAAAGGCAACTTCCCCCCTCTTATTTTATTAATGAATCATATTTAAAGAAAGAGATTCCAAAAACCCCAATTTGGTTGCCCACAGTAAAAGTACCAGCAAACCCAGGGGTAAACCACAAGCCAAGGATAGGGTATATTTTGCGTACTGCAAGAACGTCCAGTCTTAGTAGGGATGTCAACACAAGAATATTCCTCAGCGGAAAGGTAGCCTTCTGACATTAAGTACAATGTCTGATCCAGGATTAGTTCTTCATGTCTCTTGGCTGGAGGATGGCCCAGTGGGGAGTTTGAGCATTTACTTGTTCTAAAATGCAGTGGCTTTGACACCAATTTGATGACATCAGTTAAAGAAATAATGGAAGCTAATTTGGGTGAAGGATCTGAGGACAATCTAAAATCATAGAAAACTGAAATGAGGAACTTTTTGGCGATATCAATTTTGGTAGATGATCCTCAATGTAGTCATTAAGTTCTGGCGCGTCTCGCGTCGGTAGATAGATCACTAACTACCGACGCGAGACGAGCGAGAACCTAATTTTGAGGTGGGATTTAACCCATGACTTTTCATTACTTCGCAACTACGCAGTGAGACCACATTGGGAACAAACATAGGACATGCCCTGATTTGAGAAAGGCACGAAACATGTGTAATCACATTGGGCCATTATTATTGAAAAAATTGAAGATCATCTTTAAAACTTGTTTTTGGATTCATTGATCAACCAACTTGCAACTCACCTCAACATAACTTTTTGTGTGGCGCAGCAAGTGGTGTGGATGAAACACATTTTGCTCCAATCTAAATTCATATTGAATGGAACGTGATCTGTAATCTCACAGACATTTTCTTCCCTCTTTTGGAACCTTTGCAAGTAAACATTTTCCTCAGGCTACCATACAGTGGGTATTGCAGAGTTGTAACGCAGCTGAATTTGGCTGTCTATCACAAATTTTGTATTTTGTTTGATATATTTTGTAGCTTAAAGTTTCATCTTCAAAGGTTTCTTTTTTGCTGAAAAGTCAACAATCAAACCATTATGATTACTAAATAATCATAAATAGCTGTTTGCAGACTCGGTAACAGTCATTTTAATTTATGTTCTAATTACTTTAATTGCTTGAGACATAGCTAATGATGAATAAAACATTTGACAGGAAGCCTGATGGCTATAAAACTAGTTACTTACATTTTTATAGGGAGCGGTTAATCTAGGTTCAGCTGTCATGTTCAATTCAACTGAGGGAGTGCGATGTCAGGGTTTGTAATAAACTCTGAGGGTTTCATGGCGCAACTTTGTTCAGGCTGTGATATTAACTGCATTGATGCATGGTGAAGAGCTGATGCCCAATTTGGACAGGGGATCCTTTGATGCTTGCTGAATTAGACAGTGAATCGGACCCAACCACCCTGGGATTCTGATGCTTTGGAATCTTCCTCAATGAAGTAAGCTTAAGCTACTCTCCATAGTGATTTCTGTGCTCCTAGTCCACAGGCCCCTTAGTTCAAATAAATCTCCCCCAACCATGTGAATACTTAGTGATTCTTTTTGTCTGGCCTGGATAAATGGAACAGGTCTCTGGCAGTAGCTTGCTCAACGATACTGGCTTTGCCTCTACAAAATTGATGGATTTTGCTGTTCAAAATGGTCAAATGCCATAGAGAGGGAGAACAGAAGACACTATGGACAGTAACCTTTCCTTGCCTCTGTATTTTCCATACGTTTAAAGTGTTGTTTGGGTTCTTCTGTACCTAGCTGTTTGAAACCATAATATATAGAGGTATATATGCTAATATTGATTAAGAAACAACTTCACTCTTTCATTGATAACTGTATTTGTGCTAAAATGTTATCTTTCTTAACAGGTAAAGTGTGAACAGTACTGGCCAGAGGAGTCGGATACATATGGACAGTTCAGAGTAACTCTCTGCAGCAAACACATATCTACAGGCCACGTGACTCGAACGTTCAGTCTACAGAAGGTCAGACATCATTTAAATTGGTGTTTCTTTCATGAAAGACACTGGATGCTTTTACATTCGGTGGCGGCTGGTACATTTTTCAAGTGGAGGGGAGGAAATATTTCCCACAAGTCTGCTAGTAAGCGGGAGCGCAGGAAGGGATAATGGGTTGAAATGGTGTGCTGTACAGCACACTTTGTGAAACATTGGGTAATAAAACAGTCAGCTTGCAGTCAGTTCTGTATAGTAACTCATGGAAAAATCCACTAGATTCAAGTCACAGGAGCATTTCCCAAAGCATGCTCGCCCACAATGCATACCAGTATCAAAATAATGTTCATGCTGGCTGTGCCGATACATTTCCATCCAGGCTGCACCAATATTTGCCATTATTCCCATATAAGAACATACACCTTTCCTTTGTGCATAATGTCAATATCCCCACGTAACAACATACTCCATTTGTCTTGCCATTAAATTGCCATGTCAAAATGGGAGAAAAAACGAAATGACTTCACCAATGTAGGATGTAGGCCAGTCTAGGCAAGTAATAACACTAAACATCCTTGCTTTAGCATTGATGGCCATTAAACAATGGCATGCCACAATAAGAAATCATAGCTATACTTGTTGCACCAAAATAGGCCTCATATATCTGACGTCTCTAAGAAGTCACACTACCAGCTGCACCTCCTCAGAGGTATTCTTCCCTTCCTCTCCTTCCCCCAGAAGCTCACTGTCTCTCGAGCCCTGGTTCTCTCAAGGCTGGACTACTGTAACAGCCTCTATCTTAATCTGCCTGCCTCCACTCTCCGCCCTCTGCAACTTATCCAGAACAGAACTGCGAGACTTGTCCTTGGCCTCAAGCCCAGGGACCGTATCTCTCCAGGACTGAAATCTCTTCACTGGCTCCCAGTGGCTGCGAGGATTAAGTTCAAAACCCTCTGCATTGTCCACAAGGCCTTCTGGGGCCTGGGACCTAAATACCTCCAACTCTCTCTTCCTAAATATCTTCCTTCACGAGCCCTTCGCTCATCCGTCTCCAACTCCCTCATGGTCAGCCGCTTCTCGAAGCAACGAGCTGGGGGTAGATCTCTCTCCGCAGCTGGGGCCTCCCTCTGGAACAGCCTTCCTGCCTCCCTGAAACTTGAGGAGAACCATCTCCGGTTCCGGAAGCACCTCAAAACCTTCCTCTTCGCTTCTGCCTTCTCTCTCCCTCTCCCCTGCTAATCCTGCTTAACTCCCCACTGAATTCAGCACTAAACCTGCATCTGGGCCACTCTCAGCAACCTCGGTCCAGGGCCCAGCCACTCTCCACTTGCACTGCCTCCCCGGCTCCCCCTGCACTGTGGGACTGTCACTGTATCCCTACAGCCCCTTTCCCAGCACTTGCTCTGCACTTACCTCGCACTTGCCACCAGCTGGCCCTTTCTATTTATTATTTATTATTATTTTCTACGCTACTTACCTTGTACTGCACTTCCCCCCCACCTCCTCCCCCTGCACTTCCTCCTTTTCCCCTTACCTCTGCACTTGCGCGATCTGAATGACACCTGGCCTAGTAGGATCGTTTGTCTGTTTTCCCCTTGTTTCCCTCCCTCCCTGCCTCGTCGCGCCTTGAAACACTTGTGTATAGGCGCGTTACAAATACCATATCATATCATATCATATCATATCAATTGGACAGACCACTTCTGCATAGAATTTACAATCACTAGTGACGAACCCAGCATACCCAAGAACATACCTATGGACATCATCGAAAGTAGAAATTCTAAAAAGCTCACAGCTGAGAACTTCGATCCCACTTTGAATAAATTGCTAGATACCCAATCTATCCTCAGTAATGACCCAACTACTATCGCTGAGTACTACCACACATGCCTTTCCACAGCGATTAACACCATAGCACCGGTAACCTCCAAACTAAGGCGCCTCAATAAAAAATCCAACTTCTGGTTCAACGAGGAACTAATCGCCCTTAGAAGGAAAAAACGCTCTCTTGAGCATGCCCATAATAAACATCCCTCCCCAGACTCAGCTAAAGCATTCAAAGACGCAAATACCCTCTACAAATCAGCTATCATCTCACATAAAGCTAACGCCTACAATGCTCGCATTAGCAATGCAGCATCTGATTCCAAAGAGCTCTTCTCTATCCTTAGAGAACTTGAAAACCCACTTCCGACCGACACTCCCATTAACACAAGCAAAGAATGGTGTACCACTATACAAGATGCTCTTGCCTCCAAAATCACTATGTTACAAAACAAAATCAACTCCAAAAAATTACTCCTAGCTACAAAACCCCCCCCTCCTCTAATCCCTGTACCCTTTCCAGTGACAACTCCAACCCCCCCTTCCAATTCACACCAGTCACCCACAATCTCGTACTCGAGACTATCTCCAAACTAAAAGCATCCAACTGCAAAGGAGATACTGTCCCAGCCAAACTAGTCAAAGCCTGTGCACCCACCCTGACCCCCCTCATCACTAAATTTGTCAATGCCTCATTCAACTCCAATATAGTTCCGACTTGCATTAAAGAAGCCTGGGTTACACCACTTCTAAAAAAACCAAATCTAGACCCCACCATTCCAACCAACTATCGCCCCATAACCACGGTCCCATTCTTACTCAAAATCATCGACAAACTAGCCTACCACCAAATTCAAGCCCATTTAGAATCTAACCAGCTCCTCGGTACCAGACAATCAGGCTTCAGGCCTAACCATAGTACTGAAACAGCTCTCTTGGACCTCAAAATCCAGATGGATGCCATTAGAGATTCAGGGAAACTCTGCATTCTCCTGCTGTTGGACCTCTCAGCTGCGTTCGACTTGGTGGACCATGACAAACTCTGTAATTCACTTGCCCGTGAATTTAATTTCTCTGGGGCAGCCACTGCTTGGGTGAAATCATTCTTAACTGACCGCACCTCCAGAGTGTCCATAGGCAAAGAAGCAGCCAACCCCATCCCAGTCCCCATAGGAGTGCCCCAAGGCTCTTGCCTTTCCCCCACGCTGTATAACGCATATACCAAGCTCCTGTTCTCAGCACTCGACGATATGGGTGTCATATACACAAATTTTGCGGATGACACTCAGATCCTAATACCCCTTACAGGCAACTATGACCAGGACACTTCAACCATCAATAAAATTTACGCCATCATACAAAACTGGATGGCATTAAACAGCCTATGTCTTAACGATGAGAAGACGGAAGTCCTCATCGTAGGAGCTCCAGCCAAATTAGCAACCCTTCAGCCAGAATATTCAACCATCAACATCGACGGCACCAATATTCCAGTATCAAAACAAGTAAAAACACTGGGCGTGTACCTCGATGCTAGCCTGACCATGACTAAACAGATCAATGTACTTTCCTCCTCCACGGCCTACACTTCCAAATTAATTGCACTCAGCCGCCAATTTCTGACTCCAGTTAACTGCCTCACCCTGGCCAGAGCACTGGTCCTATCGAAATTGGACTACTGTAATGTATTACTACTGGGCACTTCCAACACTAACCTAGCCAAAATGCAACTTCTGCAAAACAAAGTCCTGAGGGCAGCGCTAGGTATAAAAAAATCAGACCATATATCCAAGACCAGGAAAGATGCCCACTGGCTCCCCATCAAAGCCCGCATCATTTTCAAAACATTATGCATCACCCACAAATGCATCACTAAAAAAGGACCCATCTACCTCAACAACACTCTGCATCCTAAAACTAATATAAGACTACTGAGATCCAATGACAAACTCCTCCTGGACCCCCCCCGATTCAAAACCGCAAGAGCAGGGGGCAGCAGCTTCACCACTCTAGCCCCCAAACACTGGAACACCCTACCCACCACCATCAAAAAAGCATCCTCCTTCACGATCTTTAAGAAACAGCTAAAAACCTGGCTATTCAACCAATATTAGCACCCAAAGATAGGTCCCCTCCCACCGGATACTGCTGTGAATACTTAGGCCACTGTATATTTTTATGAATATGTTTGTAACCTATATCATGTAAAGCAACTAATGTAATGTATGAATATGACTAATTCCTAAGGCATCTTATTTCCTCGCCGTGACACCTGAGGGTTTGGGCGTGTAACAAATAAATAATAAAATAAAAAATAAAATAAAATAAATCATATCATATCAATCTAGCCCTGCAATTGCACTTACAAGCTTAATTTATCATAGATGCCCAGAAAAAAATGCCATGCCATAGTATGAAACATGTTCTTAATGAATGCTTGCACCGCATACAGCTGGAAAGAACATGTTTTCTTACCTTGATATTGCCCCTCATCATTGCCCCTCCTAACCCCAGCCTACACACACACAGGTACACAGGCAGTCGCGCACCCATACAGCCTCTAGGTGACAGGAGCCGGTGACAAGATTTCAAACATCTCCAGTGACATCGTTGCTAAATGGACAGTATACCATCCCACCTGACTAGGGGATGCATGAACACATTTGAAGAGAAAAGTTCTCTTAGTGCCCTTCTGCTGATCTGATAGGACGCATCAGGAAAGCTGTCGCTGTCCCTTCTCCTGGGTCAAGAGACCAGGTCTGGTGATGTTGCTTTCCAGACCTACTCTGGTCAGATGCTGTTTATATACTCTGTATCCTTTGGTGCATTTCAGCAGTGCCCATCTCCAGACTTCTGAGAAAAGCCAAACCGTCTGAACAGCTAGCATTTTGGGGAAATGGAGCAGACTTACACAATGGTTTGTTGACCGTGCACCACCATAGGGTGGCCGGCCCGCAGCCGGAAAGGTTAGTGCATCTTCGGGGGAACCAAACTGTTAGTTGACCACTTACAATCAGGACTGCGAAGGAGACAATCCACTTTGTTCTTGTTGCCCATATAGTGCCCAGGCAAGACAGAGACCTTAAGCCCGCCCTGTGTTTCCTGAGCAGGTTAATGAGAGAAAGAAAGGACCCTTGGCCCTGAGCTACCATCAGCGCTCAGGGCCTGACTTCAGAGTGCTTTCTATTACAAAAAATCTGCTTCCTAGTTTCCCTCTGTGTAAACTAACACACTCAACACATAGAGGCTACTGGATGCAGCAAAAGCCCCTACACATTTGTTTTGGAGCAATTATTAAGATGTGTAACCGGGCCACCGTGCTTACATTGATTTGCGCAGTTAGATTATTGTCAACCCGTCTGCTCTGTCTGTTAAACCATTACATTATAGTTTATACATTGTTTCCACAAAATCTTAGCTTTGTACATCAAGCTCTTGTGCAATTGAATCAGAATAAGCTTCATTTCAGAAAGCCATTGATTTTTCCATAAAAGCAGTAAAAAAATGCCAAATTACCAGAATTCAAAAAATTCAAAGAGAAAAAAAACGATTTAGCTTCAAGAGTTAAAATAGATAGCAGTAATACATAAAACATAACAGATTCATCAGATTTTAATGCCAGTTTTTTACCTTATTTTAAAAGCCTGGTCCAAAAAACTTTCAACAACCAGCATAGAAGGGGAGAATTACACATAGTAAAAAACATCCACACTGCCTGGCATGCATATAATAAGGGCAAGAGACGCCTGCTTGCATTGTTTTAACATTGACCGAACAGCATAAAATGCGTGATATCCTCTGCAACAATTTGCCCACATGAACATTTATCATCGATCATAAGAGTGCCTTTAGGGGAAACATGCCAAACCTAGGTTTTGTAAAAAGAGAACGTGAATACAACTTTCTGGTTCAGTTTAAGTAAGAATCCTGAAAATAAGGTAGTTCAATAGTTATACCGACCATGGAGATTTTTAGTACAAGGTCTAATCTTAATAAATTCTGGTGACCAGAGTAATGTTCTTTTAACACACACTTCCAATTTTGGCCAATAATAGGATGAAAAACCAGGAGCCCAAACCAATATTTCTCAACTCAGATTTAACGTATAATATTCATTTGCACCCGGGGAAGGGCTCTTAGCCAATCAGGTTGCTGGATGCAAGAATACACTGTATACCGCCCGCTCTTACCAGCCACCCGAGGCCCTTCCACGAGTGGCATCATCTTTTTCTTATGTGGGGAAGCAACACAGAGCCTATTATGACTGGAAGAAACTTTCAAGGATATTCAAGTGAGAAATATGCGGGTCGGATATTAAGAGTATCTGCTTATTGCTGGACAATGCTAAGGTAGTCATCCATGAAGTAGATAATCCACAATTGCTCCTGAATGTTATAGTTCAGAACACTTATTGTGTGGGCTAAAATGCACCTTGAGCTACCATACTCCCAAATTTGGGAAAATCCCTTACGCGAAGAGCCTGGTGTAAACTTTCCCAGGCTTGGTCCACGACACTTTGTTTCGCTACGTGGATGGCTTTTTTGTATTCCTTCCTTCTTGTAACAATCTCAGAAGTAATTCTAGCTAAACTCTAGCTAAACTAGTGCATTTTTTGCATTCCTGCAGTTCTTATCAAACTAAGGAGGTTTACTCAAACCCTTATTAGGGACATGGTAAACTACAATTAGTCAAAGTTAGCTATCTTATTTGACCAAGGATTGTGTCAAAACTATGAATAAATTGGCCAGAGTAGATCAAACTGAGTGTTATCCCATCTCAAGGCACATCTGTTGTTGCTTACTCCTCCCACATTAAGCATAACATCAAGGGGTATTAAATTACATTTTAAATAAGGCATTAGTACAAGAGGATCATGATTATGATCTCTTTCTTCACAAGCAATTACCTCCATGTCCAACATTTTAGGCCAATCCTCAATACATATTAGGAAACCGTAATGAACTACTTCTATGGCTCCCGCCCTTGTATGTAAATTTGCCTGGAGTATCAGAAGTAGATCTTCCATTGAGTGATTTTAGGCTTAATTCATACATATTTGTAAGAAACCATAATCCATAGTGACCGTGTTGAGGATTGCCTATTACAGATGGAATACAGATTGAATTTCCTTCCAATCAGGCTCAAGGCAAAGCAATCAAGACTTTGGGGTTCAAATTTCAAAATGTATGATATTTCATTGTTGCCATATTTGAAATAATACCAGGTTTACTTAAAACATCTAGGCTATGCACCCTCTCCTGTACAGGTCAGGGCCACATACCTACTGCTGCATATGTCTGAAAGATGTTTGGCCTACTGGTATTGGTCAATACTGACAAATGCTTAACCTGCTAATACTGGGCTCATTAATTACCCTCTGTAAATGTGGCATGGATGGGATTGGTTACTTATCCTGGGTTCAACAGTGCTTATTTTACATTTTAGGGGCTGAACCAAGTCTATATCCGGTCTGGCTGTCATCTTGGAATCCATTACACTCTGTGCTATTGCTCAGTACTGCCTGAATGTTTTGAATGTTATAATTTGGAACATTGCCACAAGAGGTGGTGGATATTGTAAGACTAGCCCACTTTCTGTTACTCAACTCCTAGCATTTAATTCCCTCCCCAATAGGTGTTTGATTTAACCCTTCCTTGAACTACATGACACACGATCTTATTGTCTTGAGTTGTCATTGCTCAGCCATCATTACACTCTTCAAAATGATTTGAGAAGGCATCAGTGAAAAAATCAAATTAGTGGGATTAAAGCTAAGTAAAATTGGAAGTAATACGAATCTATATAAATAAAAATGTAAATGTTTGTTTGTTCAAAACCTTAAATCTCCAAAAGTTCTGCACCGATTGCTTTGAAATTTTGACACAACGTTGCAATCGAATAGGGGCATGTTTTTATATACCTACTATACATAGATGTCACACCTGTCACAGGTAAAAACATGCTTTTTCTGAAAAACAGTGCCATCTGTTGGACGTAAAAGCAACACACGCTATACTAAACATTTTACTGCAAACCAGCGCCATCTGTTGGACGTAAAAGCAACACACACTGGCTCAAATATGTGCCGAGGAAGCAGCAGAGCGACGTGCACCCAGACTTTAGCATGCACCGTTGCGAGCACAGCAATGGCGTTCTGCAGCTTCAGATATGCTTCCAACGCGACAGGCTGAGAGTGGCTGAGCAGACCAGCATCAAACACGACTACGTGCTCAGCAATCACGCAATTACAATCGCCTTGCATTCCGGTACAACCCAGCTGATGATTATAGTTTGAGCCGGCATGTTCCCATCGGCACCATGACTGAAGTGTGTCCTTATTGTAAGGCTTTGAAATTTGATGGAGAAACGAAAGGAATGTGTTGCGCCGCTGGGAAAATTAAACTGCCTCAACTTGGAGAACCACCATAGCCATTGTGAAATTAAACATATTACAAACTAGCACTTTCTCTTTTCGTTCTTTTCCATTCAACCAGACTGAGCCACAGCAACGCGTGGCCGGCGACAGCTCGTATAATAATGTATATGTAAGCTAATCCTGCACATGGAGTATATTGCTTCAGCTGTTAAATATTCTCAGCTGGTATAATGTTCAGTGCAACAACATCCATGATTATCTGGTTGGAAAGATTATCCTGAAATATGAACAAAAATATGACTTGCAAATGTTCTTCTTTACTGCACAGTGGTCACACTGGCCTTTTCTGTTCCTTTCCCATAGAGTGGTGAACCCGAAAAGATTGTAGAACACCTACATTACCTTGCATGGCCAGACCATGGAGTTCCCAGTAAGCCTGCAAGCCTGCTAAGACTGGTAGAGAAGATGAATGCGACCAAGTTGCCAGATTCTGGGCCTGTAATTGTACACTGCAGGTAGTAGGGGAGAGTGGTTTCCTGGAACGTGTTTTATATATTAATGTGAGAAAATGCACTAAAAATGTAATTTACTAGAACATCTGTCATTTCTGTATAATATTTGTAACTTTTAAGTGCACCTAACTCATGAAGACCACAAAGGTGCTTAAATGTAAAATAACAGTTGGCAATTGGGCATTAAAAAACCAAAATGACAACCCATACCAAAGTCACAGTAAGAAAATGAGAAACAAAAAAATAAACCTCGCAGAAGAAAGCAACCCAAGATAGACCCACAAACAAAGACAAGAATAAAAAAGAAATCAAACATTGTGAATGTTAGTGACTGTGGTGTGCTTTAACAGCATTTGCTGTGCACTTGTTAAGATGGATTTCTAGAATCTAGCCTGGTAAAAAGGTTTTAGAAGGTCACCGTAGTTATAGTTAACAGGGACCTCTCAGAGGTTAGGCAAAACCCAATCAAGGTACATGGATAAGCAATCAAGGTGTATTCTCAGGAGAATGTGAGTGCCGTCGGGCTCTCAATGAGTCTACACAGTATGGCACACAATACCTCAATTTAGACAGTAAGTATAAAACATACAGTTATTTATTATAGGCCTTCTGAACACACTGGAATATGAATTTAACAGGTAGTATTACATTACAAGACTCTCATACAAATATATACATTCACCATAGGTTTAAAAATGCATCAAATAACGTATTTAGCAAAGCAGGTAAGTAAATAGATGCAATAAATGATGGAACCAGATCACAAGTTAATAACCTAACTTAAGCTGTCCAATCCCTAAGAAAGATGGGGCTTTGTTCCCAAAGGTCACAGGAGCCACAATGTTAAAGTAAGTAAATGCTTTCTGATATTTCAGGTTACTGTACCAAGGTTTGACAACCGAAAGGTGAGTGGAATGGAATGTAGGTGACAAAGGGACTTATTCCCAATGTTATGCTATGGCGGTCATGACCGGACGTACACAATGTGTTTACTTAGCCCCCTGACTCCAATTCATCTAGATGACTTTGTGGATTGTCTGGGGGTTGCTGGGAGCTCATTCTTCCACTGTTGGTTCTGGTGAGCAGTGCCCATGTATTGATAGTTTTAGGATAATTCCGGTTGTGTGCAGCTGCAAGATGCAACCACTGTCAATGAAGAAAGAAAGAAAAACAGATGCAGACCTCTTCAAAACACTTCACAGGTTGGAGAAAGGCGATTTCTGCCGATGGTCTCCACACATTGGCGATGACAGGCATCCTTCCAATCATGGTCACAGAAGCTGCTCTAGGACAGTTGGGATGCTGAAATTCATGGAGAAGGCAACTTGTGACACAAGGTGGTGACCACAGATGTTCTGGTCTTGGAACGCAGTACGGCGATGCTTCTGGTGAGGTAGCGCACAAGAGAGCTGGCCAGTCCACCGGACAGTACAGGGACACAGCTGAAGGCTCAGAAGGGCAGGATCTTCGAGAAGGCATTGAAACTAGGTCCAAGGGTTGAAGCATTGCTCTGGATCTTCATAGATCAGGTAGTCAAACAGGGCTTCACTGGGTCAGACTCAGGGTGCTGGGCCGCTTCAGAAGTCATCTTCAGATCTTCAGCAGGCTGTTCTTTTTCGAGGGATCCTTGGCTCCAAAGATTTACTGAAGAAATGGCTGCAGCAGCCTTCTTCAAAGAAATGGCTGCAGCAGCCAACTTCTTATCCAAAATCCGAGCTGGAAGCCAGACAAAGCCTACCAATGGTAAGGACCTGCACCATTCAAACAGCCAGTAGTTGTCTAATTAGAGACAACTATTGGTATCACATTTGCCCCACACCTAGACTTTCTGGCACTAAGGATGTAAGAAATACTAGACAGTCCCACCCCCTTTCTGCACCACACGCACGCATGCATCACTAGCCCGCAAAAACAGCAACATTTCTAGGCAAGTGCATGACCTTATAAGAAATTTCCTGAAATGCCATAACAAGAAGAAGGCCAAACAACTGCATCAGGACAACAAAATGAGCAGAAAACAAGCCTTCTCTGCCTATGCCCCAAAACTATGCAACCTCCTGCCCATCAGCATCAGACTCGCCCCCACGCTTCAACAATTCAGAAAAAAAACTCAAGACCCACCTCTTGAAGAAGCCTCTCCTCCTCAACACCTAGGCCATCACGTTGCCCCTACGCTAGACGCTGTCTGTCCCTCTGCTCCCCGCCACCCTGTACAACTGTACCCCTCTTCTGTGCCCCTTTGTATGCTACCCCTGCTGTTCTGTTGTTACCCCTGAAAAGCGCTCCGTTATGCATCTGTACTGTTGTATGTATCTGTCAAGTGCTCTATTGTTTACCTGTATTGTTGTAAATCTCTGTAAATTGCTCCATTGCTTCTCGAAGATAGGCCCCTGCTCAATAAATACCAGAATAATAATAATAAAAACAAAAATATGGCCAAAGAAGAAAGCAAAAATCTCACGGCACAGCCATTTTAGGACTCTAGCCGTGTTTAGTAGCAGTAAACTCGAATGTACACACTAAAAATAATGCATAAACGTATCTGCTGCCACCAGCTTGTCTTTAGGCACATATGAAATTAACCAAGAATCCCAGGTTTTTAAAGCTAGGGTGATACAAATGTATACCCATTACACTGCACTGTGAAGTGATGTGTGCAATGTTAAAAAGTAAAAGAATTCAAAAGGGATACATAGTATCCCAGTACTGATAGTCTGAAGGACTGATCAGTTTCCCCATAATAATGAGCAAAAGGCAAGGGAAGTGTAATGGAAGACTTTACTTCTCTTCAAAAGAGTCAGAGCAGTTTTAACCCCTTAAGTGCGGAGGAAGAGGTATCTCATCCTCCGCACTACATTCCCAGTGGGTAGGACGAGATAGCTTGTCCGCACTGCTTATGTTTGGGGGCGATGATCGCACCCCCATGTTGCTCCGGCAATCTCCCCGACCCCCAGGGAGTGAATGGGAGGACTTCCCCTTGCGTGGTCGGGGTATAACCGTGATGACGCTGGCGCACACTACGTGCAGCGATGTCATCAGAAAATGATATGTACATACTGAAGCCAAAAGGCTTTTTGGGGTGGGGGCTGTGTGGCCCATTGCCTATCGAAGCCCCCCAGCCAGTCGGTATCTCTAGCCGAGTCACATTAGAACTTTTCCCTCTGGGGAGGAACAGGAATCCGCTGGGTCGTCCCATGACCGCCGCTGGGATGGGGGTCAGTCGACACAAGTTCAAGGCAGATGCCCAAGGACAGGGGCAGCACCCCTGGCCTTCCTAGAACTCTGGCCTGGCTGCGTTACAGCTCTTCCCTTAGGAAAGGATGGGGACCCAGCTGGAGCTACGTGGCCCCCGTTGGGCTTGGGGACAGTCGACCCACATGGGAAACAGGCGCCCAAGGCCACTGGCATCATTTCTGGCCGTCCTGGAGCTCTGGCTGCACTGCGTTACAGCTTTTCCCTCCAGGGAGGGATGGGGACTCTGCCAGGGCTCCCTGGGACTGCTGCTGGGCTTGGGGACGGCTGACCCCCATGGAAGACAGGCACCCAAGGCCGGGGGCAGCACCCCTGGCTGTCCTTGGGATCTAGCCAGGCAGCGTTAAATCTTTTCCCTCCAGGGAAGGACAGGGACCCTGCTGGTGCTCCCAAGGGACCGCCGCTGGCCTTGGGGATGGTCGACCCACTTGGGAGGCAGGAGCCCAAGTCTTGGGGCAGCACACCCGGCCGTCTTAGAGCTCTGACCAGGTCATGTTACAGCCCTGCTGAGGCGCCCCATGACAATCTCTGGGCTGGGGGGAGCAGTCAACCTCACGTGCGAGGCAGATGCCCAATGCCAGTGGCAGAACCCCTGGCTGTCCTGGAGGTCTGGCCAGGCCATGTTACAGCTCTCCCATCCAATTTCGCTGCTGACATGGCATCTGGGTGGGTGTATGGTCCTGCTTCTATCCATCTGGAGGAGGGACACACCACCACATTTACATATATGTATCCTCTGCACGTTTGGGCCATATCAATTTAATCCACATGCATGTGCTCAATGGGCCAGTTGGGCAAGGTATTGTTCCTCTCATGGTCCTAGGTGTATGGCCTGCTGTATATTTCTGACAAGTCGCACAATTGATGAGGAATTTTGGCACGTGTTTGTGCAGGTTGGGCACCACCAACTCACTGGAAATCGGCACTACAATGCACTCTTTGAAATATGTGCTGGGTAGTGTAAATGTTCTAATGCTACTGTGAGTAATTCTAGTGTCATTACAGGCTTTCCAGTGTTTCCCTGTCGCCTCAGAAGATCCGTGGGGCACAATGAACATCCTCTTTTTTCCCACAACTTCTGCTCTTCTGGTAATGCCCGCCCTTGTATCTCTATTAACTGTGCTATTGGCAGTACATTATAACTTTTAGTCGCTGCCATCATTTTTACATGTGATTGCATGGACTTTGGTACCTCCACTATGTCTGGCAACTACGCTGCTCATTTGGCCTCGGTATCTGCTGTTTTGTTTCCATCGGAAATTAAATCTGAACCTCTGGTATGTGCTAAGCGTTTTACCAGTTTTTCTAACAGTGCAGCATGCTGCATGGGTGTACTGTCAGCGCACAGGATACCCCTCCTTCTCCACCGTGACAGTCCCGGATGCACTGTGGATGTCACATAGGCAGAATCAGAGCACACCGTAACTTCCTCATCTTCCTCATCTTCATGTCTCTCTAGTGCCAGAATCATTGCCACTAATTCTGCTGCTTGTGCTGAAAAAGGTGCAGGTAGACCTATGCTTTCAGCAGTCTCAAAATCCCAATTTTCTTTTGCTCTCACTACTGCATTTCCTGTCATTCTTGTTCCAGAATTTGTGTCTATTGTTAAACTGCCATCAACAAGCACTTTTACCCCAGTTTCTAAGGCCACCTCCCTGGTGCGAGGTATCTCATCATAATAATCTCTGTATGTTGAGCAGCCATGCACATAATCTTCTTCCTGCACTGGATCTGCTATGTATTTTGCTGGATTTAACACAAGGCACCTAACAATCTTAATAGACAGATTTGTTAGAATGACCTATTATCACGAGGCCCTCTGTGTAGTCAATGTGCTCTTAGGCTTCTCAAGTATTGCAAAAAGTGCATGTTCCACATATAATGTCACTGAGCAGCCTATCGTCCCAGTGGACAATTTCTCAACTGTGAATGCTGCTGCATTCAAAGCTTGTTCACATGGGTAATGCCCTTTCATTACTGCGTCGAACAACCTGCTGTAATATGCCAAAGGTTTATGTCCCATTGAAGTCTTCTTGGGGCAGACAGCCATCTTCACTACTCCATTGCAATGGGAGAAAATGAAGAATTGGGCTTTTTAATCTGGGATTCCTAACACAGGTGCTGTACTTATGGCCTTTTTTAGTTCATCAAATGTGCTGCTCATTTCTCATGTCAATTGTATGAGATCCTTTTTTTTCTGTGCTCCCTTTAACCCTTCTAACAGTGGTCGGATGTATGAGCTGTAGTCAAATACTAATACTCTGCAATAATTGCATAATCTCAAGTACTGGTGCGACTCCTTCACTTTGTTTGGACGAGGTGTATTGCTGATTGCCTCTGCTCTTTCAGGTGTCACCCTTCTTTGGAGATTATTTGGCCCAAATAAAGTACTTCTTCCTGACAATATTGCAGTTTCTGTTTTTCAATCTTGTACCCTTTCTCAGCTAGCAATGTCAGTAGCTGCACTGAGTCCTTACTGCATTGTTCCTGACAGTCGTGGCATACAAGAAAGTCATATACTATACTGAAAGATGCCCGGAAACCCTACGCTCTGAATCAGGGTATTATCAAACCAAATATACTGAAAACATTTCCAGATGACTCTTATTTTAGTGTGGCGTATCAAAATTATTATTTATTAGCCTTGATACAAAATTTAGAAAAATGAGAATCATAAATTACTTAACACTCAAAATTACATAAAGGTTGCAGGAAACGCAAAATCTAAAACATTGCAGATAACCAGACACATTACTGCAAAGGACAATTCATTAATTCATCTTACTATATTCTCATACATACAACAGACCCATCCACAAAAATCTGTTTTGGATGTCAAAAAGGCATTCAAATAATGGCATGAAAAAACATTTTCTAGACATAATTTCATGCTATATCAAAAATGTAGAAACATGTCATCAATTGTGGGAATGGATCTACATAATAATTAATACAAACCATCAAATCACATCTCCAACATTCTTCAGTTTCCGACCGGTTTTGACGCGATGGATTTATTAAATCAGGAAATCCTAACAGGTGTACCTATTTTTTGTCGCTCGTGTCATAGGCGTCAAAGAGTGTTCCTGCAATGAAGTGTCGGCAAGACATAGGTCAAGCACATGGGAAGCAGTCATTTTATGTTTCCATTTAGGCCTGCCACAATGCGATTTTTCATCAGTGCACAGCATCAAATGACTGGAAAAAAACTGAGGTGCTATTTGTTGGAGCTGTGTAAATACCAATTTGAGCTTCTCTTGAGCAAAATCATACATCTTCCTGAGAAGTACACGTCTTTCAGAACGGCAGTCGCACCGCCGTCTCGACCCAAGCAAGTCATCTACATATTGTTTGATGACACTGGGAGTTTGTATGTTTCCCAAATCCTTCTGCAACACCCTGTTAAACACAGACTGGGGAAGTAACAGTGCACCTGTGGGAGATGACACTGATCCAGTATTACTTTTTACATTTTTTTTTATTGTATCTGGTTTAACAAAAGAATAAACCTTTAAAAATGTTATACATACATAATTCCAGTGAAAATAAGCTTATGGGATTCACAAACAAAAAAATGATATTCCATAGCTAAATAAAAACACACAAAATCAATTTCCATGAAGTACCTGCTGTTAAACAACTAAATTAGTTGTTCCCAGAACAGAATGTATAATATAGACCTCTTCCAAGGGAGAAAAAGGTTCACCAAATGCAGTTGAATACTACAAATCTTCATGAAGGGATATACTGAAAAATGCATTTTTTGATGAATCACTCTGAAATACGAGGCTGTGGGAGATATGTTACACAATACCGTGGCAGGATTAGGTACCACTGGGAATTCAGGCTCAACAATGTTGTTCAAAGGGCGTAAATCTTGTATGAATCTCCAGAGCACGCCCTGTGATTTTTTCACTGGGTGTACAGCATTGTTGCAAGGAGACTCTGATGGCACTATTACTCCCTGCTTCATGAGCTTATTTATTGTTCCTTGGCCATTGGATACTGTTTCACTTGAGGTAAAATTTCCCCTTGCTTTAAATTTATTTTTACTGCTCCAATCCCTTTTAACAACCCTAAATCATGTGAACTGGTTGCCCATAGTGCGTCGGGTACCCTTGCCTAATCTTCTTACATAAATCATGGTACTTTTTTATCTATCATTATTTGTTTTGGCACCTCTGTATACTCTATTGTCAATTGACATGGTATATTTATCTCCAACAATACCTCATCAGCAGAGTCACTGTAGTTAAACAACTCATCATCTGTCAACTGGATCAGTCTGTGTGATGCGTCAAGTGCTATTACTGTGCGCCAACTCACTCCTTCCTCATCAGTGCAGTGTAAAATTACTCTATCCTCCTTCACTACAGCCATCTTTAGTTCAATTCTAACCAGTTCCCCTTCAGCTACATCTGTAGGTATATGTGTTCTAAATACGAGGTCTGTGGGTAGTCTCAATAACTGTCCCTCAATGCTGGGAAGCGATGCTAACATCACTTCCTGCCCATGAAAGGCTTGTATGTATTCTTTTGCTGTCTAGAAATATATGCCTGGTGTAGAGCATATTATGTTGTCCTCTATGAATGATATTGGCATATTGAGTTTGGCCATAAGATCTCTTCCCAATATGTTAACAGGTGTCTTCCTTGAATACAGGAATAGGATATCTATGGTCTGATCTCCTACTGTCACAGGCAAAATGAAAGGAACCGTATTTGTAGACCCAAAACAGCCTTGAATGCCCATGAATATTCCTGACATCGGAAATCTGCCATGTCTGACACAAGACTTTGTTGCCCC
Source organism: Ambystoma mexicanum (assembly GCF_040938575.1). NCBI lineage: Eukaryota > Metazoa > Chordata > Amphibia > Caudata > Ambystomatidae > Ambystoma > Ambystoma mexicanum. The sequence continues at coordinate 104,459,416 of NC_090935.1, read as the reverse complement.
AGTGTCAACTAAGAAGGAAAGAGTCTGGTTGCCTATAGATACCTCTGCCACAGGTTCCTGTTCAGGGTTTGTGGTTACCGATGGGATAGGGCACATCAAGCTATTCTGTGGGCTGTCCTATTGGGGATACATGTTCAGTCCTATCCCTGTAAAAGGGTTGCCCCCCACCGCTGTCATTCCTCCTACCCGTGGTGTATGTGTCTGTGGCAGAATATTGGTATCCCACTGTGTCACTGCTTGTTATGATTGCACTGCACTCTGTGTTTGCTGTGTCAATGCCTGCTGTGGTTGTTGTGGAACTATCTGTGGCTGTATCTGTGGCCCTCAGGGCTGCTGCACCTGCAATGCTTATGTCTGATCTGGTGAATATTGTGTGTAGTCATAATGCCCATAGTCATGCTGTGGAGCACCATATGGTGATGAGTATGCAATCCCCCCTCTTGGCCCATACTGTATTGTACCTTCCTGCATTGGTCCTCTACTTCTAAACACTTGTGTAATGTTTCCTACTTTCCCACATGTCCACCATACTGCTCCAGTTCCCCCAGGTTCTCCGAAGCGAGACTGTCCTCCACCAAACCCAAATCATCTTCCTCCTCTGGAGTAAAGACTACTATCCCCTCTTCATGCAAAATGAACACCCATGCCCTGCTGTGGCATGACAGCTCCCTGTCCATTATTCCCATCTCTTGTATTTATCAATAGCGCTCCTTCTACCGCCTATTTGGATAATTTCGTCTGCACCAATTTTGCCTTTCCTCTATTTTCTTTTGATCCTTCTGCTGCTTTAACCTACAGCGATGGACAATATTCAATTGTATCTATTCTCTGGCCATGGTCTCATTTCAATCCCCACAATATTTTTTAACTGTCTCTGTACTATTTTTGGGTAGACCCTGACATAGAATATGATAAAACACTGATATTGTTATCCCAATGGTCTTTAGTTTCCAAACGCCAATGTTCTTTAATGTCTTGAATATAGTCAACAGGGTCCTCAGTAGGCCCCATCTTTCTAGTCATTATGACACTCATGTTAGATTGATCTAGAAATAACACCCTCAGTGCCTTCCATACATTAGCTCTACAATTATTAAATGGTGACCTGTCATATTTAGTGGTGTTATGTTCTGTCACTGCAAAATAGCCTGCTCGCTTCTACACGTTCTCTGCCAGGTCACCCAATATGGATGCAAATAGGCTTTTCATGTCACCCATAGCTAATGCTATCCCAGCTGTCTCACGCTCTAGCTTGTAGATCCACCGGCCCACCCCCGCTGTTAGTGATGGCAGCTAATCAATTAAGTTATTTTTTTCTGTCTGATTCCATGGAGTATAGTGGGGCTGCCCTAATGCCTTGTGGAGCAGTGGGAATTGTGTTACCCCTTTGTTGCGCAAAGGTGATGCTGCACGATTTCTCCTTTTCAATGTCTCAGCTAGACGGTGTCACTGGCGTTCTGGCAAGTTTCTTAAGAAATATGGTGATTTATGGTCTTCATTTATGGGGAGTACTATTGTGAGGGGTGGATATAGGCTTAAGTCTGGCCCCAGCAAAGATGCTATCTCTTCTACGCCTGGTCCTGTGGTATCCATTTGTGGGGCTTGCATTGTCTCTTCTCTCCCCTCTTCACCATCAATGTCTACCCAATCTGTCTCTCTGTAACTTTCTCCACTCTCGTCATCCTCAAGTATGAGATCAAAACTCACTCACTTAACCGGTTCCCATACATATGTCCCACTCATTATCTCTGGCAAAACATCTCTGCCCCTGGTCTCTGGGGTTATTGTCCCACTCCCTTCTCCCCACATCTCTGGTTTCATATTTCTGCTAATCTTTTGGCTCATCTGCTTCCTCATTTATTAAATATCTTCCTTTTCTTTTGCCATTCTCCTGTTCTTCTCATTTAACCTCTTTACATACTCATCCCTTTCTCCTACCTCCGTTTTCCTTCTTTGTCTTTCCTGTTCCTCTCTCTGCATCTTCTCTGCTGCTTCTCTCCATTCCCTCTCTTTCTCCCTTTGTGCATTTTGCTCTTTCTCCTCCTGTGTCTCCCACCTGATTTACTCCCTGGCTGCTTCCTTCGTTTCTTCATTCTCCACTACCTTCACATAATTATTTTCTGTGCCTTTCCCATTGAGTTTCAACAATATTTTTCCTCCTTCCCATTTCACTGGTTCCATCATAGTCTCTCCACTATCTTTATTACCTACGAGTACGCGTCTCACCCTGTGACCATATCACGCAGCTTGGGACTTACACAAAACAAACAATACAAATAGTAGTCAGCCTACCAATAATTAGAACATAAATAGTCTTCACAATTCTCTACCACTTTTCCCTTACTCACACCTCCTCCCCACTCCTAATATACACCACCTATTAAGTCTGTTTTCATTGTCTAGGGTCACGCCCCAATTTCAAAATCCTACCTTTGGCTCACATCAACAAAATTCACTCACAATCTAAATGTTCATACTTACCCCATTAACCTCTACCAAACAATACTATCTGCTACTCTCACAGCACACAAAGAAAAATCCACCTCTAGAGGACCTGTCTCACAACACAACACAATGCCGGCAATGAACAATTTAATAAATTAAAACACAGTACAGCACAATAAAATACAGCTGTCTTCCGGTTTCTTTCTTTTACCTTGGGGTGCAATTATCTCTCTGTCTCTTTAACTCTATCATCAAAAGAAGGTTGTGCAGTCTTCCAAGACTTTGTCTAGGACTATCGTTAATCAACTTCAGTATTTTAAATGTCAGACAATACATTTTCCACCCACAATCGTTACCATGCACATAACATACTCCCTTTCCGTGGACCTTAGAGGGTTTTGGGCGCTGGGTTCCCCTCAGTTTGCCAGCTCCTCCTATTGTTTCCATTGGGCGGTGGAAGACCAGGCAGGATTCCACTCCAAAGCCGGCCCCTGCTGTCCTCTTGTTAAGTTGTGCATAAAAACAAAAAACTGTTCTCATGACCGATCCGCTGTTCAAAAAGAGGGTGGCACCCCAAAGTCCACAGCACCAACTGAACTAGGCTACCACATGAAACAGAGACCAAAACCCAAATAACCCATTAAATGGTATTTGACAATAAAAAAAACACAGAGTGGATTATGGTAAGCTAAATGCATGGTAACCCAGTTTTAATTGCAATGTAAAACTGGGGGAAAAACAAGATTAACAACCAAGCTCTCACTCAAGATTTTTCTCAACATCTCAACAAGAAACAGCAGTTTTAATAGCCATTTTAATGTCATAATTATGATAACGTATCGCTCCTGGTCATTGGCTCCCTCTACTAAGCTACATATATAATTCTATATGTCCAGAAATATTATCTATGATCCCTCTCATAAACCATCCATAAACATGTGCTACATCATCATGCTTGAATATTATTGGTAGGCTCTAAATTACTTCTGTGGTGAAAAAGACATGTGTTTATCGGTTAACATACAGTCACACTCTCAGAACTGGCGGCATGATGACATGCTTTATTGTAGATGGGAGGAGAGGACAAGCATATCGCCTTTGTTCATAATTAAACAAAACAGCCCATGTCTCCGCCATGATGTCTGAGTTTCAAGGATCAACTTCAAACAATTCCGTCCCTCCTATCCTCGCAACAGTAACCGCCATTCTGTTCTTGACACATTTATGAATAACTCTTATTATTAATCCTGCTGCTTTCACCACTCGTGCGGTAATTATTGGTCATTTCTGCTGCATCCGTGTTTCTCTGTCGCGCCTAGCTGATCGCTGATACATTAATCTGCCAATTAGTTATGAAATTTCCTGGGATGTTCAGTTCGTCCCTTAGTCTTGAAATAGTCTGCCGTGTTATCGCAACTTGATTTACTTTGACAGTTGGATACACACAATGGTATTTTGTTCTGCCATGTAACCCTCCCTTACAGAGCCCTGGGCTTTGACATTCCTTTGAGGCAAGTACAATCTAGCGGGCCACATCATTTTACTGAATTAAATGTATTTGTTCAAATAGGTTGCTTTGCTTCTTCCTCTCTTAAAGCTGCAGTGTGGGTGCAGGTTTAAAATGGCAACTGCTTGTCACGTTATTTTCCTCTACAGGACACATTTATTCTACATTTATTTTGCCATTTACCGAGTTCCAGGTGCAAGCCTGTCACATTATATTTCTCCCCATGGGTATCAGCAACCTTATCTGCCTACGGTTGTTCTGCCCTACTTGTGTAGTGAGTCCCTATCTTATATACACGCCTTGCTGTCACTTAATCTATTCTATTTTAAAACACACTAATAGTGCAAGCTAATACCCCATCAGTTCCCTCCTCGTGTAGCAAAAAAAAGCTATCCTTTTGTGCCAGCTGCATTGCCAGGAGAATTTAAAATGCAGTTTCAAATATGTCCTTTCTTATTTTATAATGTAGTTTCTATGGAAGGCGGGGGGGAGAGCCTGAACAGGCTCTCTAGTCAATAATTGCCCCACTACAGATTGTTCTGTTTTTGGGTGTTTTTTGTTATCCATAGTTGCTTGCTTACATTGTACTGCCTGCATTCCTGCTCTGTCCATTCTTACTCCTAGGTTCTGTTGGCAGTTGACTTTGTCTATGTATTGCATCTAATTTTCTGCAATTTTTTTCTGTACTCTGTGTGCCCCTCTTCCTTCTGTGTCCCCCGCCATAGTATTTTCCCACCTGCCTGCTTGCTCCCTAGCTCACCCACTCTGACCTCTCCCTTCTTTCCACCCACTCTTCCCTCTGCACCCTGTGTTGTGCTCTTTGTCACACCTATCTTCTCTAACTGCTTTTCTATCGACTATCCTATCCTTCTCACTATGTCTGGCAGGAAGAAGTTCAAACCGGATATCCTAGTCTCCAACCCAGATGTCCCCATCGCAGATATCTACACCAGTGCTTCCTCCAGACAGACCCTTACCGACATCCTCGTTGTCATTCCCGCTCCAGGCCTATGGACCGCCATATGGTCTCTGTTCTCTCTTCTTTCTCCTCCTCACCCATTAATGCTGGCACCCGTTTGGAGGCCCTCCTGGCCACCTTCAATTCCTCCAAGACCATCATTAATGTTTACCTAAACGGCAACATCTTTGTCCAAGGCCCTCAGGCCAACCTCCTCCTTTTTGATGGACGCTTCCCGTGCCTTATCAACTTCCTTTCTTCTCCTTCTGTCCGTTCATTCCCCTGTCTGGCTCCTCTGCCTCCTCCATCCTCTGCCACATCTATGGCTGCTTCTGCCTCCTTCCTCTGCCATCCCTCTGTCACCCATCTCCTCCTCCTTGGCTACCTTCCCCTCTCCTCCTTCCTCATCTGCCCATCCTCAGGGACCTACAACTCTTCTACAGGGCATACCTCTGACCTGTACCCCTCCACGGAAGTCCTTCAAAGGGGGCAATCTGCTCCAAATTCCTACTCTCAACTCTTGCTCAGCTGCCAAACACTCCTCTGACATCTGCCGTCTCTTTGAAGAACTCGATCTGGATGTACTTGGTCTGATCGAGATGTGGCACACGGCCAGCTCTGTCACAAGCTTTGACATGCTCCTCTCCGTGCCCAGAACCAACCGTCCTGGTGGGGGTGTAGTGTTAGGGTAATTTTTGGTGGTCGGCATGTCCGCACTCGGAGTCCTCGGACCTCCAGCTATGGTAAGGCCCAAACTCCTTCCGTATCCCAAAGAAGTAGGAAGCCCATACAAGAGCAATAGTTTACTGCTGTTTATTGCACGGTAACAGACAGGGACAGGTTCATGGAGCGTAGGTTCCAAGAGCTTCTCATTGCAATTGGGCTTGCAGGCCCCTTTTGTAGCTGAGTGACGTAACAATGTGCGTCATCGGCGAAAGCTCATCCTCAAACCTATCGCCACTCCGGGTTGGTTCTCTGAGTGGTAGGTTCAGTATAGGACATTATGGTGAAATGATTTACTGGTAGAGAAGAGGTCAGGTGGTACGCTTGGGTTGTCCCTAAAAATCGCTACTTGAAAATGGTTACATAGTGATTGGTTGTGTTATGGTGCCGTCAGTGGTTAGCCCCCCGTGTCCTGATTGGTCACCCGCGAGCCCCCAAGCCTGGGATCATCGTTGTGCCTAGCTCGCAAAGTACCTGGTGTTGGAAACAATGTGTGACTATGTGTCAGTGACGGACAATGGACAGGTCCTGTAACTTGCGATTAGAGTGCTCCTTTCCCATTGCTGAGTTGTTACACTTTTGTTTCAAATTGGGTTCCCAGACGTTGGGCCCCAGTGCTTCGTCAGCCCTTGAGGCTTGGCATCGTATCAGGTCAGCTTGGTCACGTGTTGAAAGATCGTGTTTGAGGCAGAATTACGGGGATTTGATTTGTATTTCTGCTTCTGGTAGCTGCAACAGTGACAGATGTAATCTTGGCTGGGGAAGCTCGGAATGTGGATTGCAATGTTGCGGCCTTGGCTACGGTAGCGCATGTGTTTCGGTCTGTTGTGGCTATGTCGTCATGTCATCTCTAACGATGGCTGGTGTAGGTTTGTGACGTTTAGTCGAGCTGGTCCATGTGATCGGTTTCAGCTCCATTGTGGTTCCCTCCTCCTGTTCTGGGTGGGAAGAGGCCAGGATTTCCAGGTGGAGCAGGGTCACGGTGGATGTTGACATCTGGGGCAGTGGACAGAGGTGAAAACTGTTCACACCGAGGGTGCTTGGGTTGTGACATTATCGGCCATAGTTTGTACGTTGGTCGGGGGAAGGGACCATTCCATTAACCTCTTCAGTCCCTCTTCAGTCTCCCCTCTGGTCGAATTGTCGACCACAAAATTATCCACTCTTTTATCTCCTTGCACTCGCCACACCTTTGTAATACCTGCCAGGTGTTCGTACCGGTCCACGTGATCTTCAAAATGACCAGTACATATACAGACATCCACCACCTGGTTTACAATAAACCCATTTCCCAACATATCTCTTTGGATTTCGTGGATTTTCAACCTTTATTGATGGTGGGTACAGTTCTGCTTCCACTATCTGTTGGCTTGGCCGTTCGCGTTCCTTGATGATGACGTCTGTGTGTATTTCATATTTCATCTTCCGCTGGCATTAGTATGTGCATGCCGATCATTTTGTCTGCTGTACGTTTTGACTTTGCCATCCATAACTTTATTCCCATTAGAGATGCCATTCCCAGTATTATACATCCTGCCAATACCTTGAGACCATCCGCCAGCCATGACGGCATCTATGACCAGATGTAAGAAAACCAGCTACCATCCTTTTTTGTTCCCTTTGCTTCTTCTTCCATCTTTGCGTGCATCTTGGCCAATCGCGATACCACTTCTGATAGAGTGCCATTATCTTTGTCATTTGCGGGAATGAACGTGCAGCAGGAACTTTCAATTTTTACGCAAACTCCTCATTCCATTGCTGTTAGGAGGTCCAGCACATATCTGTTCTGCAAGGCCACCATTCTTATTGCCCTTAGTTCTTCTTTTATTGCGTTGAATCCGTTCACCGTGGAGTTGATCGTTATCATCAGCTCCCATCTTGTAATTTGCAGCCATTTTGTATTTGCATACGCTTGTACTCCGGGATGTATTACTGAGGAAAAGAACATGGCTGCTCTGCTGAACGATCTGTGAGCTGCAGGGATGTCGCTGAGGGCTGTTTCTGATTTGCCCCATAAGTAGTTTCCAGTCAGTGGTTCTCCTTGACTCTTCACGCTTGTCAGTGTTCTTCCGGTGAGGTGGCACCCCACAAAGTGCTAGTGGTTTGCTCCGTTGATCTTTTCCTGCTTCCTTCATCCATTTTGGGGAAGTCTTCCAGTTTGATGTGTTTTTGTGGCACAACCGGAGAGGGAACATTTACGTGTACCAGGGTACATACTCCACCCCATGATTGTGGTAGGCTATGGTATGCTTTTGCTCCACAGGCCTAGTAGTGGTCCATTAGTACTGCTGTTCCAGCTCCACCCTCAGGTAGCTTTACTATTCATTTGCATCCTTCATTCGTCCCTAGAGCAGTTTATCCATCATGCTGGTAACATAGCGTGGGGGTAGGGGCGTAGGAAACACATAAAATCTGGGGGGGACAGGGGACACCTTGAAGACTTTGCTACAGACACAAACCACAGAGTAAAATCTGCCCATTTATTTGTAGTGAGTGATGATCATGCACAATTGTTCCAAATAATTTTTGCGGTGTTCGGTGTACATGACACATTCTGTTGCTATTGTTTGTATGTCAACTTGATCCATTATATCTTTGTGTATATTGCACACATAAACATGATTGAGTCTTTTCTGGATCATAGTTGTAGGAAGCCATATTTTCAGTCATTGCAAAGCACTAAAACTCCTCTCTGCCTCACAGGAAGATACTGGAACAGTTAGGAGGATCCGCAGTAGCTTCTCCACCTGTGCAAATAAAGCTCTTTCTGTGGGAGGCATTATTTGATGTCTGCCAATTCTGAGATGGAAAAATATTTATGGACGCTTGATAATGTTGTTCATTGTGCAGAGAGGAGGAAATATTGGATTTCTGGATACTTAACAATATTTTCAGCACTTCTGCCTGTTAGAAGCAGCTGTGCCGCATGAGATGGTGTAATGTCTACTGCAATAATGCAGGACATTATTTTACATATTACACTTAATTGACTTTAGTACACAGGTGTTGGAAAACAATCAAGAGTGTTCAATTTGATTTGTACCTCCCTTAGTATGTGGCTAAGGCCTTCTCGTACCTCTGCACTAATGCCATGCTTAACCAGCAAGTTAACACACCTTCTAGCAAACCGAGTTTCTGAGCAATGCTTCACTTAGCAACAAATTAGGAGTATGCGCCCATGATCTCATTAGTTTAACATACAAACCCAGAGCACGACCCTGAATTAGAAATTCGGTAGCTGACAGTCCAAAAGCACCCCAGATGAATTCCATAGGAGTGCTCTGGAGTAATCCCAACAAAGATCTCCAGCACTTTCCCTCAATTTGTTTAGTGTCAAAAGGGCCTCTTAAGGCCCACACTGCAGACCCACATAGTATTGTATGCGTTATTTTAGAATTGTATATGCTATTATGGCTGGCCTTAAATTATAGCCACAGGATTCAAAATAATAGAGCTGTCTGGCCTGCATGTACTGGACAGATTTTTCAGAAGAATACTGCCCAATGCATTTTTTACGTAGCGCTCAGTGCCACCTTGCAGCCACTTCATGGCACTGCACAGGCATTTCTCAGAACAGCTTCAATACATTAAAAGCAGAAAAACACCTTTATACTTGACTGCTCCTTTCAGCAGAGCTGATAAGCATTTGATCGGACCGAAGAACATTTTTCAAATGCCCTTTTCATGGCTCTATTGAAAACCTTTCAGACTGGCTGCTATTAATTGTATTAGACAGCCTGGCATCGGATGCTGTGTGTTTAATGGAACTGTGCATCACTTGCCATTAAGGCAACTACACTATCAATGGAACAGTATCGACAACTCTCTCAACACGAATGGTGCAGTTTTCTTAAGACGGTGTGGCACGCCACATTCAGCAGAGCTTTTGCTGCTAAACCTTGCAATGGCACCTTCACAGCACATCTGGGTTGCTGTTTTTTCAATGCTGTAGCACTTGCCTTGTGTCTCAGAAGTGAACTCGAGGTTTAAGTGCAAAGACTCTGAACTTTCTTTTCAACAGGTGTGATTCATACATGCCACACCACACAGTCCACTCATTACTTAGATTAATTACAGAACTATTTAGAATTACGCAGCATAAGTCTAGTTTTGTTTTTAGCCTTGCAGGGTTGAATTAAGAATGAGTGATATATGTTTAGCCCACTATGCTAGATAAAGAATCTGGGCTTATTTTAATTTTTGTGTGATCTGCCTATGCTTTTTAGCACAGAAAATAAGGAGTAATGGTGAATGGCTTTTAAACCTGTACCTCCTACCGATGTCCCATTCCTGTAACACACACAGTGTAGCACTGAGATGAACTACTTAAGGGTACGACACAAATGAAGCTCCAGTTATAGTGCACTACCATCAGGGCTAAACATTTCAAGTTCCAAGCTATTAGCCAGGAATTAATAGTCACTCACCCCCTCAATTCTTCACATACGCACAGCACTTCATTTCTTACTCACCAAGAGTCCATTATCACTAGTCAATGGCTACTGAAAATCTTGAGGCCTGCTAACATATTTGTTGACTGATGTCATATACTTGTAAAAATAAGACCTTATCCAATGGTGTGATTAGTTTCTCATTTTGGCCAGAACAAAGAAACATTTGATAGTTTCCTGGTACCGACAAGCACAGTGGCCATTCACACTTTTCCTCAAGCAGACTTCCTGTCATGCATGCTGCAGTCGATAGTGTTCACTTAAAGGATAGTTCCGGGACTTTTTTTTTATTGTCCCTACGGGTCGGCCATGTGTTTGTAAGCATAAATCGGTAGATCGTAGGAAACTTTCCTATGGACCTTACCCGACTTTTCCCCCATTATCGCACTCGAAATCAGCCTCCATTTTGTGATAATCCTATCATTCCGCCGCATCGACCTGGCTCACCTGCCTTTGCGGCACTAAATCAAATCCCCCGCCCCTGAGCCTGACATCAGCAGACGCGTACTGCCCATTTCAAGCACGTCTCGTGTCAACAATCGCTGCGCCTCAGCTATTGACGTGTTGCCATGGAAATGGCAGGACGCCTCTTTCCCCAATAAGTATAAACAGACCGTTTCACAACATACAGCAGCAGATTTTCGATTCCATTCCTCTCTCTGTGTTACTTTGAGTATTCTGTGACTCGTTTCAGTGCTCTGGTCAGCTACCTTCGCCGCTTGTAGCCCGTGTGAACACCTGTACCATCTCTGTAAATTATTTTACTATCTTTACCGCACAATGGCCACAATAATGCCGTATATGTACGAGCCCGAGTACACCGAGGAGGAACTACTGGAAAGGCAAGCACGCGAAAACGATGGGGATTCGGACGGCAGTTGGGAGGACCAGTCAACGGATGAAGAGCCTGGACCATGTCGCATGGACGGCGTCTCCACCTGGTGCACGTGCAATCGGTGCGAGCTAATGCCAACTGAGGAGGAGAACTGCTGCTGCCGTGAAAATTCCGGGTGCTTGGCCTACATTTCGGAAAGCGAGCAAAGTCTGCAGGAAGGCGAGCAAAGTCCGCAATGCATCACCGAGCTGCCAGAGTTCAGGGAAGCCTGCCTCTCACGGACAGTGTTGAGGATGATGATGGCGCTTATGCACGAACTTCGTGGCACTGTTCGTCCGCGTAATCCGAGTAACGAGTAAGTATACTCTGTTTGTGATGTCAGTGATGCCACCACTATTTCATGGTCGTCTCCCACATATAAAATTACATTTACATATCATTCGAACGCATGTAAATTGGTTCCATATAGTGCATTTTCTAGATATAATTTTTTTCTAAGAAAAATGACATGTGTTACCTGAATCGACATTGATAAGAAAGTTTGGTCAGTTTAATACAGTTTGCATCTTTTTTTTTCACAGGTGGTACAGGCTGGTGGCCTATCGTTGCTTCACTTGGTGGCTTCACGGGAGGCTCGGACACCGCGTTCGGAGAGTAATACCTGCCTGTGCGGTACTTGCCATTAGACAACATTTCCCCAGTGACAGTGGACAATACCGCGGATTTTCCCTCGATGTGCTGCAACCTCAACTTTACAATGTGTAATGTTTATTATTTATGTTTAACTAAAATCTAAAATAAAGCCCAACATATATTTTAACAATGGTTGTTTTGATTTTTTAAATGAATCTAGTGTGTCTCCGTTGAATAGCCTTCCAGTGCCTTGTCTTGTCACACCACATGTCTCCGGCCAGCATCCTCCCTCACGCTGGCCGCACACCTTCAATCCACATAACCGTTGAACCCATATATGCAGCAGTCATACATATATTATTTTGTGGGTTGGCATCAAGCGTTGGCAATAAAAAGCTGTTGGATTTTATTGATACAAAACATGGTTATAGGTAAATAATAAATATGGTTGATCATAATAAATCCTCTTTTTGGGCACCGGGTACAGAGATGACCCCCATATATTCTCCTGGGAGGGTGAGGTATTTATAAACTCACCCCCCTGCCTTCCATGTAGTAGATCCTGCAGCCATCCTCTTACATTCAGTTAGATGGCCTCTCCTTGGTGAGGCCCTGCGGCAAACGGGTCTTGTCTGCACGACCACCGCCCCGATCCACCCCCCCGCCCTATCAAAGGCAGTTCGCACCGGGGTACTTGTGCTGGCAAGTGGAGCTGTCAGGGAGCGATAAAGGCCAAGAGGTGCCAAAGACCATGTACACTTCAAAGTGGTCTATAGAGCATGGGTTGTTGTTCCCATGTCTACCTCCAGACCCCGTGTCTCCTGCCAAGCATCCCCCCTCACGCTGGACGGCCCCCTGCAATCCACATAAGTGTGTCTCCATTCACGAGTCTTCCTGTGTCTTGTCTGCACGACCACCGCCCCAATCCACCCCCCGCCCTATCAAAGGCAGTTCGCACCGGGGTACTTGTGCTGGCAAGTGGAGCTGTCAGGGAGCGATAAAGGCCAAGAGGTGCCAAAGACCATGTACACTTCAAAGTGGTCTATAGAGCATGGGTTGTTGTTCCCATGTCTACCTCCAGACCCCGTGTCTCCTGCCAAGCATCCCCCCTCACGCTGGACGGCCCCCTGCAATCCACATAAGTGTGTCTCCATTCACGAGTCTTCCTGTGTCTTGTCTGCACGACCACCGCCCCAATCCACCCCCCGCCCTATCAAAGGCAGTTCGCACCGGGGTACTTGTGCTGGCAAGTGGAGCTGTCAGGGAGCGATAAAGGCCAAGAGGTGCCAAAGACCATGTACACTTCAAAGTGGTCTATAGAGCATGGGTTGTTGTTCCCATGTCTACCTCCAGACCCCGTGTCTCCTGCCAAGCATCCCCCCTCACGCTGGACGGCCCCCTGCAATCCACATAAGTGTGTCTCCATTCACGAGTCTTCCTGTGTCTTGTCTGCACGACCACCGCCCCAATCCACCCCCCGCCCTATCAAAGGCAGTTCGCACCGGGGTACTTGTGCTGGCAAGTGGAGCTGTCAGGGAGCGATAAAGGCCAAGAGGTGCCAAAGACCATGTACACTTCAAAGTGGTCTATAGAGCATGGGTTGTTGTTCCCATGTCTACCTCCAGACCCCGTGTCTCCTGCCAAGCATCCCCCCTCACGCTGGACGGCCCCCTGCAATCCACATAAGTGTGTCTCCATTCACGAGTCTTCCTGTGTCTTGTCTGCACGACCACCGCCCCAATCCACCCCCCGCCCTATCAAAGGCAGTTCGCACCGGGGTACTTGCGCTGCTGGCAAGTGGAGCTGTCAGGGAGCGATAAAGGCCAAGAGGTGCCAAAGACCATGTACACTTCAAAGTGGTCTATAGAGCATGAGTTTGTTGTTCCCATGTCTAACTCCAGACCCTGTGTCTCCTGCCAAGCATCCCCCCTCACACTGGACGGCCCCCTGCAGACCGCATAATGCCACGACATATACACGTCATTCATTCACAAACACACCCCTGTTTCGAATTCTTTATAACCCACTTCATATTTCTAATGAGAACTTCTTTGCGCTTTGCTAGTCAACCCGTGAAGGTGCTGGTTATCTGCTCTTCGTCTCTGTGAACTTCCGTGACCACTTTGAGCAAACTCGTCAGTTTGCAACCTGTGAACTGCTCCCTGTTCTACGACAAGAAACTACTCTGATCCCTGCATCTAACTGTTTGTTCGTCAAGGTAAGTCCATGTACCATAATCATTTTGCGTCCAATTTTTTAATTTATATCTATTTGCTAGTAGTCATCAAATTGCATCCATGTTTTCTTTTCGTTCACGACAGTACATGCAAGGAACTAGTCACATGTTCTGAGTTTAGTCAAATTACTTTTTCTATTTTTTGAAAGTTATTGAAATACTTATCCGCATGTGAATAACGTGTATAGTTCCAAGAACCAAAACGGACCTTGCATTGAACCTTTTATGTGTCATTTAATGTTTTAACACATTGGTATTCATAGAGAATTGTTGATCTTTACTTTTCAGAACTTTCCATAATGCCTGCCTGTTCCATTGGCGGTTGCCCTTCGAAGACCCATAACAAATCTGAAGATACTATAATGCATGTTTTCCCTAAGACAATAGATCAGATAAGAGAATGGGTCCGATATTGCGGATATCCAGCCTCTGAGCTAGAAAGTAGAGTCCTTGAAGTCTTTGCGGACAAGAGGGGTGATCGATACCGCATCTGCAGCAGGCACTTTAGCCCAGACATGTACTCCACATCATTGCTAATAAAGAAGAAAACACCGCGAGCGAGGCGAAAATTGCTCTCAACCGCTATTCCCACTCTATTCGTCCACATCCCTCCACTGGTGAGTCAAGTTTACGTATTTGTCTCTCGGCCTTGCGGTAGTGTGTAGCATTAGCTAACAATAATTTCCCCATTTATGTATCCACTCAATATGAAGGCGGAAGATTCTCCATCCGTGTCGTTATTGCAGTCATCAGCCACTTCAAGCGCCTATCGGGTGATCTTACTTAGCTATTCTGACACTGACTTGTTTTAGGCATGTAAATCAATAGTTTTAATTGATCGTGTAATTATTTTACCTAATGGTACACCACAGTACTCGTCCTCTAGTCTTTGTTTTCAGTTATAATTATTGTTATCCAAAATAATGCAAGTACTGTCTTTCAGGGAGATGCTGAGGAGTCCAACGCATTGACGACAACCGTAGATGTCACTCAGATGCTCGAGGTACGTTTCCGGACAGTTCCATCGATGGAGATCATCAGATCTTGCATTCTTGTAGCGTGATTGTTACACACAATGTTTCTTTCGTTTTTAGCCATTGGTATGTCCTTCTGTCGTCGCCCTCCTATGTGTCTTCTTTTTTCAATATTGTGTTCATTACTAATGAAAGTCCTATGTTTCAGGGAGTCGATGGAGCATTAGTCCAAGAAGAAGGGGGAGCATGCAGTTACGGGTCGGCGCAACAGCTTGCAGAAGTGTGCACCGCAGTTACAGCGTCCCTTGATGTTCTTATGCATTTCGAGGTATGGATACTGACAGATCAATCATGCGAGATCAAATGACGTGATTACATCCGCTATACTTCCTTCTTTATTAACGCAAGTACTATGTTTCAGGGAGCTGACGGAGCTTCTTCAACAAGAGCATCACCCCTAGTAGTTGATGCAGATCTCTGGGTGGTGACACTTCCAACGATGGAGCAAATCGAATCATATTTAGATATCCATTATTTATTTTAGACAACTGATCATTTGTGCAGGTCTATTTAGATGAGCCGTTGACGCCTGCAGAAAGTTTATGTTCTTTTAAACAAAATAGAAAACCATACTAATGCAATTACTGTATTTCAGGGAGTTGCTGAAGCGTCATCTTCAATAATATCATCAATGGAAGTCTATGCGGAGCCCGAGGTATGGATCTTGACAGTTCAATCTAACTAGATCAACAATGCGTGAACTATTGTCGTTTGAATGTTCTACACAATGCGTTCATTCGTGTTTTGCTATTGAGATGTACGTATGGGTATTGGTCCCCAAGTACATTTTGTGTTTTCAATATTATTATACATACTAATGAAAGTTCTATGTTTCAGGGAGTCGATGGAGCCTCAGTGAGTGATGGATGTGCTTATCATGAAAATTTAGTCGTTGCAGCGCGAGAGGAAGTGGAGACATGCACACACGAGTCGGAGCAACAGCGTCCAGATGTTGAAGTTCGAGGCAAGAAAGTTTCAAAGAAAAGAAAGCAAAAGAAGGTTAGTGTCCTGTTCACTATATTATGTTGTCTTTCACTGTCAATAGTTCAATACTGTAAGTTGTGTTTAAACTGAACATCCCTTTTCCAATCTGTCCTCTAGTTGCGAGTGGGTGTAAGAACTAGATCTACACAGACAGTGAAGCGAACGAGAGATGTTGCTTGTCAAACCTTTTGGCAGGGACTTGAGACTGGAGATGCATCGTGCCAATGGGAAGAATATGAAGTGATTGACAACGGAGCTATACCACCACCAGCCATTGATAGTGAATGTCCTCCTGGTAGTTTGGATGCAGTCGGAGATCAATTCACAGAATCCACACCCGCAAAAAATAAGAGCGCGCAAAAGTTGAAGACATTGTTTTTTTCTCCCATCTCCGGACAAGGAACAGATGTTGCAATGGAAGAGAATGAAGTGGATGACAATGAAACACCATCAATATCACTCAGCATAGCGGAAGACGATATCAGAGATTGTACCTTTCATGCGAGTGACATGTCCTCAACGTTACAGGCCGAACCAGCTGGGATGCAGAGTGACAGTATAAGGAAAGAGGCCAAATTCATTGTATTCGATAGCTGTTTGATGGATATTATTATGATGATGAAATGTGGGCATTGGGTTGGTGGGGAAGTATGTGGGGAGCCATTGATTAATGTGACTCGTGCAATTCGAGGCACTAACCTTAAAATACATGCCACCTGTACACAATATCATCCGTTCGCATGGTCTGCACAACCCATGCTGGGGCAACTGCCAGCAGGCAATCTACTTTGTGCAGCGGCCGCACTTTTTAGTGGTTCAAGTTTTAAAAAGTTACAGTATTTCTTTCAGTTTGTGGGAATCCATTTCATTGCGAAAAGTCAGTTCTACAAATACCAAACCGATTATCTATTTCCAGCCATCAGCGAAGCTTGGAGAATGGAAAAAATGTCAATGGAAAGTACATTCGCAGGCAAACGCTTCAGGCTAGCCGGTGATGGACAGTGCGACAGCCCAGGATTTTCAGCCAAGTACTGCACCTACCACTTTCAGGCCATGGAAAGTAAGAAAATTGTGAGTTCGGTGGTCGTGCAAGTGTCACAAAGTACATCCTCAGTGGCCATGGAGAAAGTTGGCTTTGTAGCATCATTGCAAGAACTACAATCGCGGGGAATGGTGATCGACCTGATAGCCACGGACAGACACGTTTCAATTGCCAAGACAATGAGAGAAGAGTACAAAAATATAAATCACCAATTTGACGTATGGCATCTTGCAAAAACAATAAAAAATTGTCGGCTGCAGGAAAAAAAAAAGATATGCAAGGTATTTCACAGTGGTCCAAGTCAATCAGCAACCATCTTTGGTGGAGCTCAAAAACATGTGAAGGGTCGTTGGAAATTCTACTGGAAAAATGGCGGTCAGTAATGTTGCACTGTAGCAACGTACATCGATGGTCGACAAATGAGCATTTCCACAAATGTGAACATGGCCATTTGTCCACAGAGGAGGCACGGAAGAAGAAGTGGTTGATTCCTTCATCACCCACTCACAAGGCCATTGAAAAGATTGTATTTGATAAAACTATAACAAGAGATTTGAGGGGACTCACGGAATTCTGCCACACAGGAGATTTGGAGGTGTTCCACAATATGTGCCTAAAGTACAGGCCCAAAAGATTGCATTTTGGCATGGAAGGCATGATAAATCGGACTCTTCTAGCGGTCTTGGCACATAACCATAATGTTGGCCGTCAACAAAGTAGGACGACCGGAACTTTAGGGACGCTTCGCTACAATAAGGCCTTCACTAAAAGAAGTAAACAATGGGTGATCAAACCAGTGTTTGAGGATATGCAATATGAGTTTATTGAGAGACTTATCGTAGATGTCCTCGATAGGCACATACATGGAGTGGTGAACGAACCTATGCAGGGGACAACTGCATTGCCACCCAACATTGCCTCTGTTCCATGTCCACCTAAAGCAGAGCTCATTGAGAAATACACCTCACGGTTTAAATGATTGTAATTTGATTGTCTGTTCTCTCGAGTCTCCTCATGTTGCAGGCCCATTGCAATTAAACCAAACAGTAATATAAATCATTTTTACAAAAATTATAGAATGTTTCCGTATTACAAACACATGGCCGACCCATAGGGACAATAAAAAAAAAGGCACGCAGACAAGATGCCCTTACACTAACTGCAGCTAACTAGAAATGTGTGCTCGCTCAAAGTGAAGGTCAGCTGCTTTGATGTTTTGCTCGGGTGGCGGAACGGCCCACGACCCAATATAAGGTTCTATTGTGATTTGACCTTGACAGGCCGGGACCATCCTGAAAGACTAAGAAAAGATAATGAATAAAATTTCAGAAACGAAACGATGAGCCACGTTCATTAGAAGAAGTAACGTCGGCAAAGAAGGAGTGGTGTTTCGGGTCTGCCCTACACAGAGACACAATGGAAAATGCAAATATAATGTAAGTAACTTTTGATGAGTTTATACCGCAATTTCATTACTATACAGTGGCTTTAAAGACGGGTTCAGTTGTACTTGTTCGTTCTATGTGGCATATTGTTTTCTACCGCGCACTATCTTGAGGAGAAACATCTGCTTTTACTGAAGCACCTCAAAACCTTCCTCTTTGCTTCTGCTTTCTCTCTCCCTCTCCCCTGCTACAACTGGTCCACTGTCTGCGACCTCGGTCCTGGGCCCTTCCACTCTCCACCTGCACTGCCTCCCTGTCAACCCCTGCACTGGGGGACTGTCTCAGTATCCTACAGCCCCCCCTTCCCAGCACTTGTTCTGCACTTACCTTGCACTTGCCACCAGCTGGCCCTATTTATTTATTATTTTATGCTACTTACCTTGTACTCCACTCCCCCCCCCCTCCCTGCCTCGCCACGCCTTTAAACACTTGTGTACACCCAGTAGCGCTGTCCTCGCTATGATTTTAATAAGGATCTGATGGTGAGAC
The DNA here is from genome assembly GCF_040938575.1 of Ambystoma mexicanum. NCBI lineage: Eukaryota > Metazoa > Chordata > Amphibia > Caudata > Ambystomatidae > Ambystoma > Ambystoma mexicanum. The sequence goes on along the minus strand of NC_090935.1, from coordinate 104,440,634 downwards.
TAATTTCATTTTTTATGTTTTTAGGTACATCATTCACTACTGTCTGTGTCACGAGTACCAGACACCGGCGGACGGCTTCTACAACCGCCAGTTGCTTCTCCGCGTGAACAACGTTACCACCCTGACCATTTTATGGGACGATCGCCAAGTACAAGTATGCCCTTACGCGGTACTAACGGTTAGATGCAACATACCTACCGTTGTGGTGGCCTAGTGCCTCGTTGTTGGAACAGCCATGCGATTATCAGTGCGACCGAAGAGCTTATTTTTATCGTAAACCAACACCCTGTGTACTGCACACGAACATCGCTTCCCTCAAGACGAACTAATTTGGATCGAGAGCAAAGAAAAATGCAAATCGCTGAATATTCTCTAAACATTTGATGTCCAATAAACGTACTTTGCCAAATGTACAATCTTGCCGTTTGCTTTTAAACCACGGTTTCACATTCTGAATTGTGGTGCTGTATTGTGAGATGCTCTAAGACCCTGTGTACAGCAAAGGACCATCGCGTTCCTCAATACGAACTTTTTGGAACATGAGCAAATAAAAATGCAAATCGCTGAATATTCTCTAAAGATTTGATATCAAATAAATGTACTTTACCACATTTACAATCTTGCGGTTTGATTTCAAAGTACAGTTTCATATTCCGAATTGTGGTGCGCTGTATTGTGAGCTGATCTGTGTTGATTTCCGGGGTCTGTGTGGAGTCGCGTAGAAGACGCCTGGGCGCGTTTGCCTACGCAGCTCAGTCACGTCACGGATAGAGGCGGGGAATATGAATGTTTTGATAAAGTCTGTTTCAGGGGCGGGGGATTTGATTTAGTGCCGCAAAGGCAGGTGAGCCAGGTCGATGCGGCGGAATGATAGGATTATCACAAAATGGAGGCTGATTTCGAGTGCGATAATGGGGGAAAAGTCGGGTAAGGTCCATAGGAAAGTTTCCTACGATCTACCGATTTATGCTTACAAACACATGGCCGACCCGTAGGGACAATAAAAAAAAAGTCCCGGAACTATCCTTTAAGCTCCACCATGATTGCTAGCAAACTCTATTTGTTTGACCAGGTGATGCCAGCACATCCCACTCTGAAGATTATTCCACCAACGCTGATGCCAGGCAATTACATAAATTGCCATGTGCTCACATCCAAAGCCACTAATTCACATCACTAGCAGGCATGCCAATGAAATATAAGCAGCCTTAGATATTGCACTCATAAAGTGAAGTAAGTAAATCATATTCCAGGTAGTGCCATCAAATGTCAGCTTCTCAGATCATATAGCAGGTATCATCAACAAATGATCAGCATGTGTTCAGCGTTTCCATTAAATGGTAAGTATTTGCCCATATGCCAACCATTGTCAGCAGATACCCAGGCGCTCACACCACACACTAGGTGTTCCCAAATGCTAGGCGCTCTTATCCTATCCCAGACAGGCACTGCCACCCCACCACTCAAAACTAAAACACCATAGAAGCAAAGCTCTTCCTCATGCTTTGGGAGATGCTGTAAACAGGAGATGGAAGTAACATGTATTCATTTATTTATTGTTTTCTTGTAAGGCACTTATACAATGAGAATATACTGTTTCAAAGCACCCACAGGACAGGGAGAGAGGGAGAGTGGGAAGTACATTAAAACAATTACAACACAATATTTAAGAGCAGAGGGGCAGGAGGAGGGGTTTGTTTGTTTGTTTATTTTATTTGTATAGTGCTCCAGACCCGTGGGTAGATGTGCGCATAAAGAGTTCAGTTACAGTAATGAGGTGTGCATTATACATGGTGCAACAATTACAAATTACAGCAATTTACATTATTTACAAAACTTCAGCAGGTTCATAGGAGATTCAGAGGTGATCGCTACTCTTTGTTCAGTAGCCAGCGAATAACCTGTTTCCTAAAGATTGGGAAGGACTCAATGGTTTTGATATTGAGGGGTAGGGAGTTCCAGAGAAGTGAGGCAAGCTCTGTGAAACTGGAGCTGCCTGCTCTATTTAATGTGAATCTAGGCACTACCAAGCATAAGGAGTTGGATGACCTGGTGATTCTGGGAGCGGATTTCATAGTGAATTTGTTGGTGAGATATGGTGGGGCTAGGTTGTTTAAGGCTTTGTAGGTGAGGCAGATGGTTTTGAGGTAATTTTTTTGTTGTATTGAGAGCCATTTGCATGCTTTCCTAGTTGTGGAAATGTGCTCTCGTCTTGGCATGAGTGCTGCGCGCAATGCGTTATTCTGGAGAACTTGGAGTTTGTTAATTATTGATTGGTTGGCACCTAGGTATAGGCTGTTACAATAGTCTAGTTTGGACTGTATGAGTGCTCTGGCAAGTGTGAGGCAGCTATGGGCGAGAGGAAAGGTCTGCAGGCTCTTATCAGTTTGCCAGTGTAGGTGGTGGCTGATGCGGTCATTTGTTTGGTGAGGTTGGGGAGGTTGGTGTTGGCATCAAAGTAAAAGCCTAGGGTTTTCACACTATTAACAATGGTGATGGTGTTACCATCGATTATAATGTTTTTGAAGTGAGGACTGAGTTTGGACAGGTTGCTGGGAGAGCCGACTAGGAGAAGCTCTGTCTTGTCATCATTTAGACAAAGGCCGTGAGTGGCCATCCATGCCTGAATGATGGAGAAGATTTCATTGATTCGGGTGACGTCTGTGTTGTAGTTGACTGAGATAGTGAGGAGTATCTGGGTGTCGTCTGCATAGTTAGTGTAGGTGACACCCAGACGGTCCAGTTTGTTGAATAGTGGCTTTGTAAATATGTTGTACAAAGTCGGGGAGACACAAGATCCTTGTGGGACTCCGCATGTGATGGGGATGAGGTCTGCTGCTGATGTGGTGGAGAAGACTCTCATGGTTCTGTTCGCTAGGAAGGATTGTATCCAGGAGGTGGCGGAGGGGGGGAAATGTGCTGCGCTAGATAGGTGGCTGCAAAGGATTTCATGATCGACTAAATCGAAGGCTGCCGAGAGGTCTAGTAGGAGTAGGATAGCGGCCTTGCCTTTGTCTTTAATTTCATCAATCTGGCTTTTGAGGTCCACAAGGGCAGTTTCTGTACCATGTAGAGGTCTGAAGCCAGATTGACGTATACCTAGAGCTGGTTGGATTCTAGATGCTCCTGGATTTGGAGGTAAGCGACTTTGTTCAATATTTTTAGCAGGAATGGGACAGTTGTGATGGGTCTATAGTTAGTGGGTATGGCTGGGTCGTAGCAGGGGGAGAACCCAGGATTGTTTTAGGTTGCTAGGGACTTAGTTATTAGCGAAGGAGAGGTTGATAAGTTTAGTGATGAAAGGGGAGAGGTCCCTGGCTGCATCTTTTATTATCTGGCGGGACAGCTGTCCCCTTTGCAATTAGATGGTTTTAAGGAGGAGATGATATTTTGGACTTCTGTAGTAGTGACTTCTTAAAGGTGAAGCCTGTATTAAGATTGATGGGTGAGGATGAGCTTGGGCTGGTAGACTTACTACTAAAGAGTTGTTGGCGTTTGTCCTCAATTTTAGTTTGGAGTCCTATGATTTTTGAGTTAAGGGCGTACTGGATGCTGGTACACCAAGGCTTGTCTTTTATGCAGGTGTCTGCGGGTGGATTTGGGTTCTCTAGTTCCTTTAAAATTTTGAAGAGTTCTTTAGTGGAAGAGCCTGCCTGATCTATCCTGACGTTGTAAGCGTCTTTTTTGGTGCGAATTGTATTCCTGAGGTTGGATTTGTTTTGCACTGATGGGTTAGTTTTCCATATGAGTTCTAGTTTAGCTTTCTGTTTCCTGAGTAGTTTAAGTTCACTAAGTTCACTAAGTAGGGTGAACCTACTATGCCTTATGAGTATTCAGAACATGAGTATTCAGAATATGTGTCTGTCGCAAGAAAACTGAGACAAGACGACCAAACTCAGGCTTGACTGAAGTGCTGGCCTGACAGACTAATGTGCACTGGTTTTGTGGGCCATCGCGAGGAGGTTTTGCGACTTGATGCACATGGCGGGCCACATCTGGTAGTTTTGATCATAATGCTGGCCCAATGGTATTTAAAAACCTTCATTGACCACACATTTTTCAGAAAAAAATACACCCACATCCAAGCACTAGTGTGCTGCAATAAATCACAATTTGTGTTTACGGCCATATGTTTGGTACCCGGTCCTTTTTTTGCCACAGTCCTATCCACGGAGAGAGAGGGAAATAAATCTGCTTTACGCATGAAAATGGATAAGAAGCCAATCTGCTGCTTCTTGCAACCCTTGTACTCATTTGGTCAATACTTTTCTCTTTTAGCATACCAATAAAATACTGCACTGGTAGCCACTGTCCTAACAGTCGGGTCCTGTACTTGGCACATGCTCCAGCCCTACACAGTGTAATACCGAGGTGAAGAGAGAGGGGCCAGTCCCTCGGGAGGGGCTGTGTCTTGGGCAGGTCCTTTTTTGGAAGGGGCAGGCGGGAATGTGTATGTGGTGGCTCACCACCCTGTCTCACTCCCTACCCTCATCTTTTTGTCTGTTCAGTACTGCATGATGACAGCCATGGAGGACACAGGGATCCCGCTTTGCCCTGACAGACACAGAGCGGACAACAACAAAAGTTGCATGACAACATTATTTGATAATGTGATTTTCAAAGAAAAAAAGGAAAACACAGATTGGCCCCAGGCATTCGCACAACACTTCAAAGGCCAGTCCTGTCCTCACCTGAAATCAATGTCAACTTGTCAAGCACAAAATCAATTGTAGTTTGGAGGCGCCCGACACACGCACCATCCTTAGCACATGTTGCTGCCTTCCTGCTTCACTTGCCGCCTCCTCAACACGCGGCAGAATCAGCACTGGTTGCCCCTGCACTTCCCCACACACCCTTCCCAGGCTGCGCTTGCCCGGGAAGGGGATGAGGGGCAAATAGGGAAACCACCAGCGGCACTATGTGGGTCTGCAGCTATATGTGTGCCCACTGTTCTCAAGACTGACCTCCATTGCTGGGAAAGCCTGCCTGTACCACCAAGTATTATTTAAATCTCTCTTTTTTCTCTCTCAATAAAAAAATTGCATTGTGCATTATGTGGTATGAGCACTAGGGGAGGGAGCAGCACTCACTCAGAAGCAAAGGGCACCTGTAGTTTACTTCCCGGCCCGGGCGGTGCCGTACCCCTCAAATGTGCATGCAGAAAAGAAATATCTAGGGTCAGATTACAGAAACTTTGCACTGGTGCAAGTTGCACGGTATTAGCACTAGGCCAAAGCCATATTTATCAAAACAAAGGGACATATTCGAAAACTATTGCACCATAACAAGTGCAGTGTGGCATGGTATAAGCACCAGGGCAAAAATTTCCCTGGGCAAAAAAGATTTTGACTGCATTATTGCACTAGTGCTAATATGGAATGGTATTAGCACTAGGGCAAACTTTGCAAAGGTAAATAAACGCATTGAAAATGCCTCTTTTTGCACTATGGCAATTTCTGCCCAGGTGTTTATACCAGGCAAAATTGTACTAGTCATGGTGCAATAGTTTTCTAATATGTCCCTATGTTTTTTTAAAAATAGGGCAGACTTTGCCCTTGTGCTAATAACATGCACTTTTTGCACTTGCACTGGTGTACAGTTTCTGTAATCTGACCCCTGGCAGGTAGTGCAGCGTAGCACTGGCACAGGCAAAGCCTTCCCATTTTGAATGAAAAATAACCCCTGCCTTTCACTCACCTCGCTTCTCAATGTGGGGGGGATAAATGACATTATAACCCCCCCCACTTAAAATTCTGGGGGGGATTCGTCCCCTCTGCCCACCCCATTTCCTATGCCCATGCATGGGGGATTCCACAGGGATGATCATCAGCGGCTCCTCCTCCTTGTCCAACCATGTGAGAAGTCCCGCGCTCTTTGCCCACACCTTGTAGCATCTGTCATTCTCCTTCTGAACTTTCATTACTGGAACTTTTGCCAATGTCAATATCTTGCTTCCCACTACTCCGTCCACTCATCCGTTCTTCGTATATACCTTGCCATAAATTAGTAACAGTGGCCTCTCCCAACATCCAGGCTCACCTCCTACGTCACTTGTGCTCCATTTACATGGAAGATAATCCAGTGTTACTTCTTTCATTTCTCCTTTGTTCCAAAGTCCTTCTGTGAGTTGCCAATAATTATCGAACATAGGTAATGTTTTAATGAAGTTATCTTCGTATGGGTATGTTGACCTTGATTTCCACCTCAGTGTCGCCTTTTTCCCTTGGAATCGTCCTTGTTTCTGAAACAGTGCTAGATTGAGATGGCACTCCACTGTGGGTGCCGGCACTTCAGTCGCCACAAATGTTTGGGAGGCGCTCATGGCGTACGGAATCAGCGAGCAGACATAACAGTTTTCCTTTGTTGTGTCCTTACCAATTTTAAACATGTGTTTATACCACATGTTGTTAGAGACGTGTGCAGACTCTGTAAGATATGTGTCAACCCCATGTACATCAAGGGAGTACTACCCAGGGCCAGGAGCGCTTTACAAATAAAATAAATACAAATACAAATATGTTTACCTCTCCTTACATTTTGTCCCATGCTACGCGTACCACCTGACACAGTGCTCCTTGTGGCTGAGGTAGGGGAAATGTTAGTATTGACCTTTGCGGTTGCATGCAAAGTGTAGAAGGCCGGCCAGACAGCGGCAGTTATCAGTCCAGTGGTCAAAAATACCCCCAGCAGTTTAATTACAGTTGTCACGACCACTGGCATATTGATCTTACCTTTTTCTGCTGTCCTGCAGCTATTTAGTTCAGATGATATAGGTGCCCTCCTGAAATTGTCTAAATTTTGCATAGTATTCATTAATTAAGCCCTGCATATCAAATAGTCGTTCAATACCCATCCAAAAAGCTCCTCCCACATCTGCCTGAGTGCCCTGTCTCTCAGCGCAGGTAAGGCCACGTGGAGGTGTGGATCTGAGCGCAATATTAATTATATAAACGCGTTATTATATACACGTGGCCGTCTGGGCCTGAAGTAATTTGGCCTTTTAATTCTGTGTATAAATTGGTGTGATAATGCTTCTGGGAGGTCGTTGGGAGGTAACATTTAAGCATGGGCATTGATGGGTGTGTTTTTGCGTACAATAATTACAATGCACGATGCCTTGATGTGCGAGGCAAAAAAAGATAAGAGAACATGCATGTGTTTACACAGTGTTGTGTGTATTTCCAATATCGTTGGTGTTTCGTCTGTATCAATTGTTTGTTTGATCCTCTTAATTTACTCTCTACTGTCTTATACCAATTACATTTAAATCTTTATCAAGAGTGGAGTGGGGACATTTTGTGTCTGTGATCTCGTCAGCATGGGAGTGCTGTGGGCTATTGCACGTTTATGTCCTGCGGTGCATCTGATGTCTGTGATGTGTCTTTTCCGTCATCAGTTGTTGCTGTTGCCGAAGTGTTGGCCCTGTCGCTGTAGTGGTGGGGCGCGGCCTGTGCTTTTTAAGGCTTGATGTCGTGGATATGTGTCAAACGTCCTTATCTATCAATTTGACAGCTCTTGGTGCCACTTTCTTGATAGTGTGTGGCCGCGTGAATCTAGGGGCATTCCACTTCCTTCGGTAGTTCCTGAGGAGAACTGTCTCTCCTTCATTCACCGCCCACTATCCAGTGTGTTCCTCATTGTTGGTTGCTTCCTGTTGATTGTTCTGTGACCCGCCCTGTGTCCGTTGAATCTGTTGAGAGATAAAGGAGCCACTAGTAACCAGGGAAGTAACATAGTCATACATTTCTTGACCAAAGGCAGTATATGTTCCTTCACAGTCATACATCGCTCTTATGGGTGGGGTTAGTGGAAGGTGCATTTGGTGTCCAGTCACCACCTCATGGGGTGTGAGGTGGTGGTCCGAACCAGGTTTGTTTCTTAATTCAAACAGAGCTAGAGGAAGGCAATAAAGCCAACTCTTCTTGGTGGTCTGCTGTGTTTTGGCTATTAAGAGGCCGTTGAGGCGTTCAGAGACACCATTGGCTTGTGGGCGGTATGCACAGGCAGACTTATGTTTAATCCCAAGCAAGGCACTGATGTGCTGAAATAGTTAATTCGCAAAGTGTGGGCTGTTGTCTGACCTTAATACCTCGCAGACCCACCATCTCGGGAACACTACCCTTACCAGAAATGTTGCTGCCCGTAGTGTGTCTGCATGGGAGCACAGGCAAGCCTCAATCCACCTTAAAAAGGGGCACACTACCACAATCATGTATCGGTAGCGTTGGCATACATTGATTTAGTTCGGCACAGAACCATGACTCTTTTATCCGTGCTGCAATAACTACCTTGCCTGTATGGGTGGTATGGTGTAGTTGCGCCAGCTCAGTTTTTAGTAGGGCCAGGGGCATCACTACTTTGACGTTTTGTAATTTTGTCACCATAGTGCACCTGTTGGGGACATAGTGTATCCGCTTTTTACCCACGGCTCCTTTTCTGCCATTGGGGCTGCCGCCTGAAGTTCCATAATATGTGTTTCCGGAATGTGTGTGTAACTGTCTTTCATTATCATCTGTCTTGCCTCCCCCCTCTCTTTTTGTTTTTATTGCAGGTCCCACATCTCGCCTAAATATGCAGCATATTTGCCATGTGCATATGCTGTTTCATTACCCCTAGATATTGAGTCTTCACCATTTGTGTGTGCCTGACATTTCCCCAGCGCTAACCTTTGTGGGTATGTAATTACTTCTATCAGTTCATCCAAGAGGAGAGCATGTTGCACTGCAGTACCATCTGCTCTCCTAAATCCCCTCCTGAGCACTCTTATTAATCCTGAGTGTACTGTAGACGTGACATAGGCACTGTCAGAATATATTGTTACTCTTTTGTCGTTGCTTTCTTCTAAGGCCAATATGAGAGCCACCAATTCTGCAGCTTGCGCTGAATATTGTTGGGGTAGTTTGACGCATTTTACTGGTACATATGTCCAATCCTCTCTTAATTGCACTACAGCTGCACCTGTCCTTCTTATACCAACACTTTGATCAATTGTTGAGGACCCATCAATGTACAGAACTTTCACCTCCCTCTAGGGCAATTTCCTCTACCTTGCGGGTGGATGTGTAGTACTCAATGGCATAGGTACAATCATGTGCATATTCACCCTCTGCTACTTCTTCTACTATGAACTGTGCTGGGTTAACATTGGTGCATCTCACTATTTTCAACTCAGATCTTGATAAAATAATCTCATATCCCATTTCTCTCTGAGTAGTGAGTGTGCTTTTTGGCGTATGCAAAATTGCAAAAAGGGTGTGTTCAATGTACAGCGTGGTGGAGCAACCCATAGTGATGGAAGATTATTTTTCTACTGCGAATGCTGCAGCAGCCAGGTGTTGTTCACACGGGAAGTGTCCCATCATTACTGGGTCTAAGTGCCCGCTTTAAAATGCTATGGGTTTGTGTCCCATACTTGTTTTCTGTGTTAGTACTGCTTTCATTACTGCACCATCGCAATGCGAGAAGATGTAGAACTCTTGTTCGTAGTTGGGAGTGCCCAGAACTGGTGCCATGGAAATTGCCTCCTTCAGTTCATTGAATGCATCAGTCATCTCTCTTGTCCATCCCAACTTTTTCACCCCTCTTTGTGCTTCCTTAAGAGATGCCAGTAGGGCCCTATGTATGTGCTGTAGTCGAATACCCATGCTCTGCAGTAATTGCAAAGGCCAAGAAATTGCTGTAATTCCCTGATCGTTTGTGGCTGAGGTGTATTCTTTATTGTTTGTGCCCTTTGTGGTGCGATGTTTCTCCCTTTCTGTGATATGACATGTCCAATGTATAGGACCTGTTCCTGGCAGTACTGTAGTTTTTCCTTTTCAACCTTGTACCCCTTTCCAGCCAGTACTGTGAGCATTTTCACAGAGTCCTTCCTGCATTCCTCCTCGGCAGTGCTGCAGATGAGAATATCATCTACATACTGCAATACCGTGCTCTCAATTCAACATTCCCCAGGTCCATCTGTATAACCCTGTTAAAGATTGATGGTGACTCGCAGTATCCCTGAGGTAGCCTGGTGTTTTTCCATTTTGTGTTGCGGTATGTGAAGCGTGTCAGATCTTGTGAGTCTGGGTGCAGGGGTATTGAAAAGAATGCATTCTTGAGGTCTATCACTATGAACTGTGATGCTTCTGCTGGTATTCCACACAATATCGTGGCGGGGTTAGCTGCTATCGGGTATTCTGCCTCTACAATGTGGCTAAGTGGTCTCAAATTTTGTATGAAACGCCAAGACCCTCCCTTATCCTTGCACACAGGTTACACCGCAGTGTTGCATGATGATTCTGATGGTACCAATATACCCCTTCATCAGCTTCTTTTGACAGTGGATATTGTTTTACTCTGGGCAACATTGCTCCCCTTTTAAGTTTTATTTTTACCCCTCCAGTGCTTTTTATGCACCCTACATCATAGGGGCTAGTAGTCCATAGTGAGGTGGGTACAGTGGCCAAATCTTCCTTGCAAAAATCAGGATGTGTGGGGAGGGGTGCTTCTAGTGCCATTGCCATTTTCTGTGCTACCTCCTTGTATGTCACTTTCAGCCACACGTAGACACTCATCTGGAACTCCATCACCTTCTTCATCCGAGAACAGTTCCTCGTCAGACTCCTGTCAGAGCATATTATGCCTTTGTCAGTGAAGGAAATGGTCATGTTCAATCTACTCATAATGTCACGCCCTAGTATATTTACTGGTGATTTCTTTTTAGTATAACAAGGGCAGAGATAAGTTGTGATCTCCAACAGATAAAGAGATGTTATCAATAAAAGGAACCCCCCCTCGAGCCCCAGAAAATCGTTGAGTGTGCATGGCATCATCTGACAATTTGAACTTCCCTTCCCTAATTCAGGATCTAGTGGCCCCTGTGTCAACTAGGAAGGAAAATGTTTTGTCACCTATCGCCACCTTTATGCGTGGTTCATCCGCAGGGTTAGGTGTTACCAACAGGATGGGACACAACAAGGAAGTCTGTTGGCTGTCCTATTGGGGGTCCAATGTTTTACCTCTACCTTTGTAGTGGTTATGTCCCATTATTGTTACTCCCCCCATTCGTGTTGTTGGTACTGTCGGGTCCATGGGTTGTTGTAGGCTGTCTTGTACTTGTGTTAGTTGCTGCACTGTGAGGACGTGTTGTTGCTGTGGCAATGTCATTTGTTGTTGTGCTTGTTGAGCGGGTTGGTGATGTATCTGCTGTGTAGTGGGCATTATGTTTAGTTGCTGTTGTAGCTGTGGTTGTGCCATGCCACCTTGCTGTCCCATCTGCACCTGACCGGCTTGTAGCGCTTCTTGTTGGTGATAGTTATTCGGTCTCCCTTGGTAGCCCTGTTGTCCTTGTTCGCCCCATCCTAGTTGTGCCAACCTTGCCATGCATGTGCGGGATATGTGTCCTACTAACCCGCAAGTCTAGCACGTGGGCGGCTCCCAAGCTTGCCATTAGTAACCCCCTGTGCTGTCCAAATAACCCTGCTATCCATATTGGGAATACCCTCAGAACCCACCCCCTGGCTGGTGTGCTGTTCGCCCAAACCCCCTGTTGAACCTTCCTCTACCTCTGTAATTGTTCATGTATCCATTGCCCATTTGCATGTACCCTCCACCCATGGGTTGTGCGTATTGTTGTTGTGCGGTGTATGGGGGCGGGGGTGGCAATTGTTGTGACATTATGGGTACTTGTTGCTGTATCGTAGGTTATTGTTGTGTGGGAGCTGGTACCAGTGGGGCGGGGCTGTTATGAGCACCCCCTCTAGGGCATATTTCGAGAGCTTTTTTTAACCAGTTTTGCCTCATCTGCCTTTCTATTTTCTTACTTCTGTTTCATCTTTTCTTGCCATAGTCTACAATGGTGTACTATTGTCAATTGTATGTCTGGACACGCATTTGCTTCCGTCCCCACCAATCTTTTTCAATTGCCTCTGCACGGGTTCTGTAATCCCTGTATCAGTATGTGATAAAATATAGCTAGTGTTTTGTTCCACGGCGTCGCATTTCCAAGCGCCATTTATCCTGAATTTCTTGGATGTAATTAACAGGGCCCTCGTCCGCAAGCATTTTGCGTGAGGTAATCGCCCCTATGTCTGATGTGTCAGGGTACTGTACCCTTAAAGCCTGCCATACCGCGTGTGATGTGTCTCTGATGGTCACCCCGGGGAATCCCGCCCTCTTCCAAATGCCATCTGCAGCGTCACCCAAAATTGATATTCAGAGCCCCTTGACGTCCGCAACTGCTAGCGTGTGCCCCACAGTTAATTTTTCCATTTCGTATATCCACTTCCCCGCCCCTCCGCTTAGGGAGGGTAATCTACACTTAATGTTTTCTTTGTCTGCATGTTTCCATGGTACATATTGTGGTGTTGTCCCGACTCTCTCCAATAGCGGCATCTGTGTGTATTGCGTCATTTCCGCTGGTGTGCGTCTATGCTGTGTAATACGTATGTCTTGAGTTTCTTACTCCATGTCGGATGAATCATCAAAAAACTCAGTAGTTTTACGTGCATGCTGTGCATTCCCCGTGTTTCTATGGTCTCTGTGTTGGCATGTCTGGCCCTTTTTATGTGCTATTGCTGATCCTTCCTTCCTGCGCCCAGGGAGGTCTCTGAGTCTGTTGACATATGGTGTGTGCTTGGTGGGTGATGGTGTTACTGTTTGTAGGATCCCTTCCCTCTGTGTGCTTGTACCCTCCCATCCAGCTGTGTCTTCCCCTAGTGTTCGGCATTCCCATGATGACCCTGTGCCTGTACGTGTAATGTAAAGTTTTACTAAGCCATTCTCTGCTTTCATCGCTCTCTCCTCCGCATGATTTTTCCTCCTCACTACAGAACCGCCCCCGAGAATGTTAATTTTGCACGTGGGTGCTGGTATCATACTGTTACTGTTTCTAAATGTATGGCCGCAAACCTACCTCTATCCTCTATATCTGCCCCTATTTGAGGTGTCGTGGCTGCTTCGCAACTGCGTGTGTTCAACTTACTCCTTGTTGTACTGTTTCTTTCTCTTAGCTCTTGGTCTCCTGGTCGTTAGCCCTCACTCTCCACTTCCGCTCTAGCTCTGCATATTTCTTTCATTATAGTGTCACTTACCTGTCCCAACATCCTTTCATCTCTACTCTTGGTACTCGCTCCTCTGCCATCTCTTGCTAGTATGCTTTCTATTATCCTTCCCTCCTCGTACTTACGTGTGCCTTCTGACAGAATCGTTTTCTTCCAGAGCGTCATCTCCCAGTCACTCTCTTCCCTTTCTTCTTCTTTTCTCCTATTCTCCCGTTGTTCCATATGTGCTGCTCTTTCTGCAATACTCCGTATGTGAGACTCCTCCCTCTTCCTTTTTTCTTCCCCATGCTGTTCTCACTTCTTTTTCTCTCTCCAGCTCTCCCCGTCTCTCCAATTTTTTAGTGGGTAGGCTTTGCGTTTTCTTCAATTCAGCTATTTTCCCCTCCAGCTCTGCTTCTTCTTTCGGTGTGGCCCTTCTTCCCTGTTACTTACCCCAGTTTCCTTCTGCATTTGTCCTAACTCCATTCTGTCTATTGCCTGCATCACCTCCTCCTCATTTTCTTTCACTGTTCCTGTGCTGCTATCCATTCGTCTGGCCCTGTGCCTGCTAACTCGAGCTGTGTTTTCTTTACGCCATCAACATTCACCTATGTCCCTTTCATACCTACTGTGCCCCCTGCATGCAACTCTTTCTGGTAGTGATCCCGCGGAGTGTACAGTGGTGGGTTGTATGTAGGGTTTGAGTATCCCTCTGCAGCTGTTAATTCTCGGGGCTTTGTTACTTCCTTCAGTTCTCTTATTGGGTACAGCTATTTGGTCTCCTTCTTGACCTCTCTTATTAGGTATGACCCCCCTGCCTCTTCCTCACTATCCTCAGCGTTCTTCGCTTCAGCGCTAGAAGGGGCTTGGGATGCACTGCACCCTTCCCAATCACTCACCTCTTCTTTCTTTACCTCCTGCATGCTCATCATCCCTGGGCTATGTCCCTAAAACATCCTCCAGAGTTTCGAAAACTTCTAAATGGCATGTCAATTTCTTCCCCTTGTATGTGTTGTGTAAATATGCTAGCAGTGAATGCTGTGCTTTCATTCTAAAGCTTCCATTCGGCGGCCATGGCATCCTTATCTTTTTGTCTGTGCCTTTAGTCCATTCGATACTGTATTTTACTATTTTGTCTCTGTGCTGTGGCAGTGTGGCGCAAATGTGTTGAAGTGGTGTTGTTAATGTGTAATAGCCATTGTCGGTTCCTAACCCATAGTATGATGACATTTATTTTAATATATATATATCACTGTTACCTAGCCCCTAGTTGGAGACTTCCGACTCTCTACTGTCAATAGGAGGAAAACATTTTGCGTTAATATACTCTTGAACTATTCAATACCAACTTCTCTGTCATCCTGCACCGGGCTAACGCCCTTCGACACACCTCCCTGTGCAACTAGGGTTCCCTTCGGACCGCGGCACAAGGTCCTCTGCGACCTCGCACACAGTGCAGCATGCTCCGGGGCCGCCCCACCTTCTCGGGGTAGCCGCTGCTCGGCACGCCCATGTTCGTGTCCTTAACCCTCCTCCCCTCTACGTTCTCACAGCCTGCGCTCCTTATGTCCGTACCTTCCCACTCACACAGGTTGCATAGCTGCTCGGCACACCCCCTTTGATCGATGACGTGCCGGCGTTCTCTGTGTGCGGCCGCCTGCTCACCTTTACCTCGCCCTAGCCGTGGCGCCAATTTTCGTAAAAGAAAAACGCGATGTCTTATGCAATCCCTATGGGTGACGTCACCAACTAACACAACCTATTACGTATACACACAGTTTTAATATGTAAATGCACGCTAATTTCCACAAGAGCAATCCCCACAATCCCCACAGCTGTCTTCCCACTACACCTTGACTGGAGTATCCGTCAATCACCTTTATTATTATAATTAAGCTGCACCCGCTGCGTCGCCTCGAGTGTAATACATTCCCTCACTAAGGGATCTTAACCAGCCAAATATCTTCCGCAATCTGAGAGAGACTCTAGCTACCTCCTGCGGGAATATGTCATCTATTCACCGAGCTAAAACACTCAATTTATAGGGATCCTCATCTATTCACCGAACTACAACGCCGACTCATGGGAATACCACACCCCCATGCATATGTTCGCTATCCAGACCAATCAGTGCGACACCCCGTTCAACATGTGGGGACTCGTTGCCCCACCCAATATGCTCAACAACACAAGAAGGGACTACCTCTGCTCTGCTCCCTACCACAACTCACGTGTCGATCACCACTGATAGACCAAATTTTTGTGACAATGTAAAACCACCCGCCACCCTATTTACAATACCTCCCCCGCCCGTACAACATGGTATTGCTAGTTGTGTGGGCCATACTTACATCGGGCTCACCCCTCCCAATCAGCTTGCTGCCTCCTCTCGTCTGGACCGCGCTTGGACACTCACCAACCGCGGGCGGGAAACTTTGTCCCCCAATCTCCGGATTGCGCTGTCTGGTCGTCTTGCAGTTCCGCAATGGTCCTGCAGTCCTCAAAGGGGGCAACGGCGGGGCGTGCCGCGTTGCCCGGCCACCTTGTCACAAACTGTGTCGCTGGGATCTATCTCAAAATCACAGCAGTGCCCCCAACATGTTAGGGTAATTTTCTGGAGGTCGGTAGGGCCGCACCTGGAGTCCGCGCACCTCCAGTTATCGGAAGGCCCTAACTCCTTCTGTGTCCCAAAGAAGTAGGAGGCCCACTCAAGAGCAATAGGTTACTGCTGTTTATTGCACGCAAACAGAGTGGTAGGTTCAGTATAGGACGGTATAGAGAAAGGGTTTATTGGTAGAGAAGAGGTCAGATGGTACGCTTGGGTTGTCCCTAAAAATCGCTACTTGAAAATGGTTACATAGTGATTGGTTTTGTTGTGGTGCCGTCAGTGGTTAGCCCCCCATGTCCTGATTAGTCCATCCGCAAGCCCCCAATCCTGGGACCATCGTCATTCCCAGCTTGCGAAGTACCTGGTGTTGGCAACAATGTGTGACTATGTGTCAGTGACGGACAATGGATAGGTCCTGTTACTTGCCATTAGAGTGCTCCTTTCCCATTGTGCCCATTGTTACGCTTTTGTTGCAAATTGGGTCCCAGATGTGGGACCCCAGTGCTTCTTCAGTCCTTGAGGCTTGGCATCGTATCAGGTTGGCTTGGTCATGTGTTGAAAGACTGTGTTTGAGGCAGAATTACAGGGATCTGATTTTTATTTCTGCTTCTGGTAGCTGCAGCAGTGGCAGGTGTAACCTTGGCTGGGGGAGCTCAGTACGTGGATTGCAACGTTGCAACCTTGGTTGTGGTGGCTCCAGTTTAGGGGCTGTTTATAACGCTCACCTGGTTCCCACGGGGGCGCTGGTCTAGTCTGGATTACTGTGGCCTCTTCTAGCGTGATGCGCAGGACCGGGAACACCGATTGGACAGGACCTCCAAATCATGCTTGCCTGGCCCGTAGGAATATCCTTCTGCAGATGAGAAAGGGGATTAACAGTCTGCAGAATAGTGTGCTAGCTCCCCCCTTTACCCCTTCTTTCCTCTCTAACTTCCTCCAAACTCCGGTTTAAGCTCACCTTATGGTTTGGAAGGATGAACTCTCCATCCTGCTTCTGGTGCAGGGGCACGCGTTCGTCCAGTTCCTTCACTGGTTTTCAGAATGGCGCTAGTAAAATCCACTTGACTTTCCTGAGCGATGCGCCGTAAGTATGAAAGTTCAAAGTTCAAGTGAGGCCCCCTTTATGTTGTCTTTCTAACCTGTGATCTGTCCTTTATTTCAGGGGCAGAATGAAGGCGATGTGTTGAGGGGTTAAACTGCCGAGCTGAGTAGTTATGAGGGCGATCCCTCTAAATGTCCTTATCATTCCCCAGAAATGTCTCTTGTCCTTTCCCCATAGGGGCCGGGGTACGGTACCTGCCAATGGGGCGGCGCCGAACCGAAATGTGGAAGAAAAGCCGGTAAGTATTATGGCTGTTAATCCTTCTGTGTTCCTTCTGCTCGCCTTTTGTTTCTTCCTCTCTCCCCTAGGTGCAGAGATGTGGCGTCCGATGCTGACAGCCGCGATGGAGCCGGGAGATGTCTCGAGGACAGGTGAGTGAAGCGTGGCGCTGCAGCGAGCAATGCAATGCTTTTAAATGGAAGTCTTTCTTCAGGGATGCTGGCGAGAAGATTCCGGATGCAGGTAAGAAGTTTGAAATAGTCCTTGGTTTTCACCTTTCTCTTCTCTTCCTTCCTTGCAGGTCTTCCAGGTTCGAGGCGGGCATGGCTGGAGTCCAGGAGCAGGAGCAGACACGGTGAGTGTTAAGCTGCAGGAAGCAGAACAACGCGAAGCATGAGCTGCTGTCTGGGCGTGGCTTAAATAGCCTCCAAAGAAGTCCCAGGTATGTATCCTTTCCCAACTAGGTATGTATCCTTCCCTGGCCACGCCCGAGTGAAAAAATAGTCCCTATGAAAAAATAGTTCTTTTCAGGTCTCAGGGAGGCCTGAAGCGTGCAGCATGGTCTGCATCAGGTAAGTGCACAAAACACCTCCCCTTATGAGCCTGGCACCTATGGCGCCAGGACTGATGTCCAACATGAGCCTGGCGCCAAAGGCGCCAGGACTGAGTCCAAAGAGCCCCTATAAGGGGCCGCTGGGATTTTACCCGAGGGCATGATGCCTGCTTCCGGGGGTGCTGGGCCTGGCTTGGTGCTCCGGGGGTAGGCATCATGACAGCACTCCCCCCCCAAGGCCCCTCCCAAGGTATTTCCTTCTGGAGGTTTCGGTATGTTTGGGAAATTCTGATGGAACCTTTTTACCAGCCGAGGTGCATGTACGTGATCACTGGGTTCCCAAGACCTTTCCTGAGGCCCGTACCCTTTCCAATCAATTAGATAGAAAAGTTTTGATTTTGAGATCTTAGAATCCAAAATGTTCTTCACCTCGAATTCAGGCTCCCCATCTATCTGAATCGGTTCTGGTGGCTTTGTTAATCTGGTTCCTGGGTGCACTGGTTTCAAAAGTGACACATGAAAAACGGGGTGAATCCGCTAGTAAGGGCCTAAATACCTTGGATTAAAAGTTCGAGGCCCCTTGAGTGATAGGTGTTTGGTAGCCAACCATACTTGATCCCCTATTTGGTATGGAGGCGCCTCTCTTCGATGCAGATCCGCATTCTTATTGTATTTCCCTTTCGCATGTTGCAAATGTGCAGTTGCATCCTTGAAGGCTTGAGTAATCGTAGAATGCCAATGGTCCACTGCGGGCATTTCAAGGCTCAGAGGTGAGTCCAAGTCTAAAGTACGAGGGTGATGTCCATATAGGGTATAAAAGGGGCTCTGACCAGTTCCAGAGTGTATCGAGTTATTGTATGCATATTCAGCCACCCATAAAATGTCCTTCCAATTACCCTCCGATTGGTGCAACATACATCGTAGATATTGTTCAAGGGTCTGGTTCGTTCTCTCCGTCTGACCATCGGTCTGTGGGTGGTGGCTGGCCGAGAGTCTTATGTCGATTTGTGCCAGTTGACAACACTTTTTCCAAAAATGAGAAATAAACTGGCTTCCCCGATCGGAGACTGGTATGGACGGGAATCCATGCAAACGGATATTTTCGAGGAATACCTTAGCAAGAACAAAGGCTGAAGGTAATCCTTTCAACGGAATAAAGTGGGCCATTTTGGAAAATAAATCCACCATGACCAGAATAGTATTGTAACCATTACAAGAGGGCAGGTCCGTGATAAAATCTAGTGATAGGGTGTGCCAAGGTGCTGGTGGAATGTCTAAGGGCTGAAGAAGACCGGCGGGTCTTGTCTTTTGACCTTTGTTTTGAGCACAAACTCCACAGGACATCACGAAAGATTTAATATCCTTTCGCCAGGAAGGCCACCAGAATTGTCGTTTAACCTTTTCCTCTGTTTTGGCAATGCCAGGACGTCCTTCCATCAGGGTATCATGATGACGGGAAATAACCAGTTCTTGCAATTCCTTTTCTGGCAAAAATAAGCGTCCTTGGAAGTAAGGTAAGCCATCCTTGACTGAAAAGTTAGACCCACTTTTGATCCAATCCTGCAAGGCTGAAGAGTCCAGGAATTGTTTCACTCGTGCTTGAATGTCTTCAAGGGTTTGTAAAGTGGTTATCCCCAAAATAATTTGTTCGGGAATTATCGGCACAGGTTCTGAGTTTGTGTCTATTTCTTCCATTCCAATTCGGGATAGAGCGTCCGCCTTACCATTCTTATAGCTGGGGCGGTAGGTGATTAAAAAATCGAACTCAGCAAAGAACAAAGCCCATCGGAGCTGTCGAGACGATTGAGCCTTGCCAGTTTTTAAATATTGTAAATTTCGGTGATCAGTGATCACGGTGATGGTATGCCGGGCACCGAGGAGATAATGCCGCCAAGCCTTAAAGGCGGACTTAATGGCTAATAGTTCCTTATCGGTGATCGCATAATTTATCTCCGGCGGCGAGAACTTTCTGGACCAAAATGCTACGGGGTGCAGTTGGTTGATTTCAGGGTCTCTCTGAGACAGGACAGCTCCCATGGCTAAGCTGGACGCGTCGGTTTCGACTATATATGGGAGATCGGGACGCGGGTGCTTCAAAATAGGTGCGGACGTGAACTTAGCTTTCAACTCCTGAAAGGCCTGTTCGGCTTCCTCGGTCCATTCAAAACGTTTATTTTTTCGCAAGAGTGCAGTGATGGGTTGCACCACACGTGAAAACTCCGGGATAAACCTGCGATAAAAGTTGGCAAAACCAAGCATGCTTTGGACACCTTTCACCGAACTAGGTGATGGCCATTTGAGGATGGCATCCACTTTCCGTGAATCCAGTCGGACCCCTTTAGGTGTCAGGATGAATCTGAGAAACTCAACCTCGGTGCTATGGAAAACACATTTTTCCAGCTTGGCAAACAGTTTGTGCTGGCGCAGTTTTTCTAGGACGGCCCTGACATGCTTTCTGTGATCAGATTCCGAAGAGGAGTACACAAGAATGTCATTGATATACACGACAACACAGACATCTATGAGTTCCCGAAGGACATCGTTCATGAAGAATTGGAAGGCTGCAGGCGCGTTGCACAACCCGAAAGGCATCACCTGGTATTCGAATAGTCCATATTTTGTACGGAAGGTCGTTTTCCATTCGTCGCCTTCTTTTACTCGTACCAGATGATAAGCCCCCCGGAGATCTAACTTGGTGTATACGCAAGCGTCCTTCACCTGGTCAAGGAGTTCAGGGATCAGAGGCAGAGGGTAACGATTTTTAACAGTTATCTAGTTCAATGCGCGGTAATCGATACAAGTTCTAAGGTTGCCTTCTTTTTTTAGGCACGAAGAACAAAGCTGAGGATGCCGGGGACTTTGACGGGCGAATGAAACCATTGGCGAGGTATTGATCTAAATATTGTCTCAAATGCAGATTCTCTGGTTCAGTAAGGGCGTAAATCCTGCTACAAGGGGGTTGTGCACCAGGCACCAGATCGATTTGGCAATCGTACGATCTGTGGCCTGTTCCTTTTGGAAGACGTCCTGAAAGTCTTGGTACTCTGGAGGTAGTTGCACAGGGACAGAGGTTACTGATGCTAGATTAATCTTTGGATTTTCTGGGTAGCAGGTTTGTGTACAATCCGGGAAGGTTATTCTCTTCGCTCGCCAATCAATTCGAGGATTATGTGTCTCTAACCAAGGGATTCCGAGAATAAGCTGAAACTGTGGAGCCTTGATTACATCAAACACAACTGCCTCCCGATGGCCATCCGGACCTACAAGTGTCACCTCAGCTGTGGAATGTGTTACCAGTCCAGAGGCAATTTCGGTTCAATCTACTGTGGTGATGACATCTTTTAGGACGCAGAGGGAGGTTTATCTTAGAGACCAATTCTCGATCCACATAGTTTCCTATAGCCCCGCTATCGATGTATGCCTTTATATCATGGAACCGTTTAGGCTGTTCCGGATCTACGAGGACCATTGGCACAATGAAATGCGAGGTCTGAGAGTTAGTTTTCAAGCTCGGCAAGCGGACCCCTACACTTGCCGGGCGTGGTCGTTTCCCGATACAGAGTTTCCATGGATTTTATCAGCGGCTCCTACAACCTTCTTGGGCGGCTTAACGGGGCAATCTCGTAGAAAGTGTCCGGAGGACCCACAATAAAGGCATAATTGCATCTGTCGTCTTCTTTCCTGTTCTTTTTGAGTTAGGTGTCCTTTAACCCCTCCGATTTGCATAGGCTCCGAGCCATCAGCCCCCTTGGGGTTAGCGTGGGTCTTGGCCAACACCCGGGTTTCAAACTTGGACCGATCTGCTTTTCTGTTTTGCAGCCTGTGATCCAATTGGACCACTAAGTCTATATATTCAGTGCATTCTTGGGGCGGATTTACAACTTGTGCCAGGACATCTTTAAGTTCTCCGCGTAGAGCTTGATAGAATAACGTGATTCTTTTATCCTCTGGCCAACCAGTTTCCACAATTAGTCTATTGAAGGTTGCAATGTAGGATAGAAGGTCTTGATTGCCCTGTCGCAGAGATAGAAGTTTGTCATCCGGAGCCTGTCCCTGGTAGTGTCGAGCAAATAACATTTCCATGCTTGTTTGAAATCCTTGAAAATCACGAAGAATCGGGTCATCTTGAGTTACCAGTGGGACTGACCAATCGGCAGCACAGCTGCTGAGATATGACAACACAAAGGCTACCTTGGTCTGATCATTAGGGAAGGCCCCAGGTCTGCATAGGAAGTGAGAACGACACTGATTCATGAATACGGCGAATCGTTTGGGGTCCCCAGCAAAGCGTTCAGGTGGGGCCAGCGGCATGTTTCCAGGTAGATTAATCTGCACCGGGTTACTGGAAACCACAGGAGCGGGGTTCCCCCCAGAACCGGGTAAAGGAGTTTGTCCAGCTTGACCTTGCAAAAGCTGTCTAGCCAGGTCATCAGCTCTATCCTTTATTACAATCACTTCCCTCCTGAGGGCACTAGTCTCTTGACGAGCGGCGTGTACTTCGGCCCGTAATTCCCCCAGTAATTGGGCCAACTGGTCAGTTTCGGAAGTTTCCATAGCGCCTGGGTGGGAATTTGTAGGAAGGCTTTGCATTCTATAACGCTCACCTGGTTCCCACGGGGGCGCTGGTCTAGTCTGGATTGCTGTGGCTTCTTCTTATAGCGTGATGCACAAGACCCGGAACACCGATTGGACAGGACCTCCAAATCGTGCTTGCCTGGCCCGTAGGAATATCCTTCTGCAGATGAGAAAGGGGATTAACAGTCTGCAGAATAGTGTGCTAGCTCCCCCCTTTTCCCCTTCGTTCCTCTCTAACTTCCTCCAAACCCCGGTTTAAGCTCACCTTATGGTTTGGAAGGATGAACTCTCCATCCTGCTTCTGGTGCAGGGGCGCGCGTTCGTCCAGTTACTTCACTGGTTTTCAGAATGGCGCTGGCAAAATCCACTTGACTTTCCTGAGCGATGCGCCGTAAGTATGAAAGTTCAAAGTTCAAGTGAGGCCCCCTTTATGTTGTCTTTCTAACCTGTGATCTGTCCTTTATTTCAGGTGCAGAATGAAGGCGATGCGTCAAGGGGTTAAACTGCCGAGGTGAGTAGTGATGAGGGCGATCCCTCTAAATGTCCTTATCATTCCCCAGAAATGTCTCTTGTCCTTTCCCCATAGGGGCCGGGGTACGGTACCTGCCAATGCGGTGGCACCGACCCGAAATGTGGAAGAAAAGCTGGTAAGTATTATGGCTGTTAATCAGGCTTTCCTTCTGTGTTCCTTCTGCTCGCCTTTTGTTTATTCTTCTCTCCCCTAGGTGTAGAGATGTGGCGTCCAATGCTGACAGCCGCGGTGGAGCCGGGAGATGTCTCGAGGACAGGTTAGTGAAGCGTGGCGCTGCAGCGAGCAACGCAATGCTTTTAAATGGAAGTCTTTCTTCAGGGATGCTGGCGAGAAGATTCCGGATGCAGGTAAGAAGTTTGAAATAGTCCTTGGTTTTCACCTTTCTCTTCTCTTCCTTCCTTGCAGGTCTTCCAGGTTCGAGGCGGGCATGGCTGGAGTCCAGGAGCAGGAGCAGACACGGTGAGCGTTAAGCTGCAGGAAGCAGAACAACGCGAAGCATGAGGTGCTGTCTGGGCGTGGCTTAAATAGCCTCCAAAGAAGTCCCAGGTATGTATCCTTCCCCAACTAGGTATGTATCCTTCCCTGGCCACGCCCGAGTGAAAAAATAGTCCCTATGAAAAAATAGTCCTTTTCAGGTCTCAGGGAGGCCTGAAGCGTGCAGCATGGTCTGCATCAGGTAAGTGCACAAAACACCTCCCTTTATGAGCCTGGCGCCTATGGTGCCAGGACTGATGTCCAACATGAGCCTGGCGCCAAAGGCGCCAGTACTGAGTCCAAAGAGCCCCTATAAGGGGCCGCTGGGCTTTTACCCGAGGGCATGATGCCTGCTTCCGGGGGTGCTGGGCCTGGCCTGGTGCTCCGGGGGTAGGCATCATGACATGTTTTGTGTGCTCAGCACTTTGTGGCTTGGTGCGAGCTGATCCGGGCCTGACGACTCTGGTTTAAGGCCTACTTTGGCTTGGTTATATGTGGCGGTATAAGGTCCATAAGGCATGGGGTGTAAGGGTGCGGTACAGTTCTTTGTGCATTGGTCCATTAATGGGGTCTTGTGTTCAGGGTTAGTAGCATGAAGCGTCTGCAAGCATATACACAAACTCTTCTGGCGTCTTACGTTTCGGCGATGCAGTTGATGACCTATATGAAAAATAATAGCGATGCATGTCTGAGTGTGCATGGTCCTCTAAGTCGTAGCACTGAGCGTGTTCTTCGTTTGTTTTTGGTGTGTGTCTGATCCAGGAGCACGGCGGCACGTGTGTTTCTGTCCATTGTGGCTATGTCATCATGTCATCTCTAATGATGGCAGGCGTAGGTTTATGAAGTTTAGTCGAGCTGGTCCATGCGATCGGTTTCAGCTCCATTGTGGTTCCCTCCTCGTGTTCTGGGTGGAAAGCAGCCAGGATTTGCAGGTGGAGCAGGGCCATTCAGGGCAGTGGACAGAGGGGCAAGCTCTTCCCGCTGAGGGTGCTTGGGTCGTGATGTCTTCAACCATAGTTTGTCCGTTGGTCGGGGTTAGGGACCGTCCCATTTTCCCTTTTCAGTAGCCTTGATATTCCAGGAGCGGATCCCTGATTCTATCATTCCTATGCAGGACTACTACTTTGAATGCCTGGTCTGCAGGCTCTCTATCTCTTCTGACCTTTCTCTCACTGTGGCCACTATCTACCGACTGCCGGGCCAGGTAGCCTCCTTCTTCTCTGAGTGGGCGGACCTCTCC
This sequence comes from Ambystoma mexicanum, assembly GCF_040938575.1. Lineage (NCBI taxonomy): Eukaryota > Metazoa > Chordata > Amphibia > Caudata > Ambystomatidae > Ambystoma > Ambystoma mexicanum. The sequence goes on along the minus strand of NC_090935.1, from coordinate 104,416,309 downwards.
TCCTCTCTCCTCTACCTCTCAACATCTCCTACTCGGAGACCTTAACATCCACTTGGATGCTTCCTGACCTTCTGCAGGTCTCTTTTGCAACCTCTGTGACCCTCTATCTAAACTTCCCTCTGGCCTGACTCACTCTGCAGGGCAGACCCTGGATGTTCTGATCTCCTCAGACCTCCAACTCTCCAACCTTCTCACCACTCCTCTCTCCTGGAGGGATCGCATTCTCCTCTCCTCCCATCTCTCCCTCTCAATCCCTCAGGCCAAGCCAACTAATCACTGTCACCTACCTTCTCAGTCATCCGACGTATGAACCCTGTGTCAGTAGAGCCTTTTGCCATTAATTTCTCTCCTTCGGCATCTTTGGCTGACTCACATCCTGACACAGCCCTATATAACCTTCATCGTTCTAACTCTGACACTCTTGATGCAATTGCCCCTGTCATGAGGATCCGCTTGATGCCCAAATCCAAGTGCAACTCCTGGTGCGACTCTGACCTCGTCACCCTCAAAAGTAAGTGCAGGGTGGCTGAGAGCAAGTGGAGGGCGACAGGTGCATCTTCTGACTAACTGGCCTGCTGCCTGCTCCAAAGGCAGAAGAGACTCTTTCCTCGCTAAAGAAAGAGAGCACACATACAAGTCCATGTCTCTGCGGCATCTAACAACTCGGCAAGGAGCTGGCCAATCCTGCTGCAGTCTCTACCTCTCCTGTTGCCGCCCAGGCCCTCTGTATTGCCTTGGCTTCTCATTTCATTACTAAAACTCAGGACAAACTGTCCACCCTCTCTTCCTCTTCCCTGGTCATCCAGCACCATTAAGGACCACATCGACACCCTTGCTCCAACCTTGACCAGACTGTTCATGTAAAGTGTCTGGTTGTAGGTCTGTGCCAGAGGGTGGAAACGATGGTAGTAAAGCAGGAGCCCCCAGCTCTCTTTCTAGCAAAACTAGGTATGAGCAAGGCTGATGTGGGGGAGGAACGGAGCTTGCGAGTGTTGTCTTTCTTGGTGATAAGGATTGTGAGGTTGGGGCAGTTGTGTTGTGTAAACAGCGGTAGGTGTTAGTAAGGAGTTTAAATTCGATACATGCCTTGATGGGGAGCCAGTGTGCCTCCCGTCTGATTTGTGAGATGTGATCGGAGCATTTTCATGCCCCAGACTGCTCTGAGTGTGTTGTTTTGGAGCAGTTGGAATTTGTTGATGTTTTTGGTTGAGGTCCCTGCTAGGATCGCGTTGCAATTGTCCTTATTGCTGCCTATGATGGCCCTAGCTAGGGTGAGACAGTTGTTAGGGTTAAGAAATTTTCTGGAAAGGTTAATACATTTGGTAGAATAAGCCGCAGAGGAAGCAATTGCTTTGACATATTTTTGCATGTTTAGTTCTGCGTCTAGGTAAACGCCTAGTGTTTTGACATGGGTGTAGACAGGGATGGTGTTTCTGTCGATGGAGAAGGAGGGGAAGGCAGGACTGAGGTGTTTGAGGCAGTGTGGGGAGCCCACAATAAGGAGCCCCATTTTTTCATCATTCAGGCAGAGATGATGGGTAGCCATCCAGACCTGTATGATACTGAAGCGGTTAACGTTGGTAGAATCTGGCTCGTGGTTGCCGGTGATTTTGAGGAGGACCTGCGTATCATCTGCAAAATCGGTGTAGAGTATGTTGAGGCTGTCTAGGTGGTCGAAGAGGGGCTTGGTACACATGTTGTAGAGGGTTTGGGAGAGGAAGGAACCTTGTGGGACACCATGGGAGACGGGTATGGGGTCAGCTGATTCGGGCCTTCAAAAACCCTACTGGATCGGCCAGATGAGAAGGATTGGATCCGTAAGGTGGCTGGTGTGAGGTGGAAAGTTGTGGTGAGGTGTTTGCAGAGGAGTTCATGATCTACCAGATCAAAGGCTGCAGAGAGGTTTAGTAGGAGGAGGATTGCAAGCTCGCCATTATCCCTAATGTGGTCAAGCTGGTTCTTAAGGTCAAGGAGGGCAGATTCAGTACTGTGTCTGGACCTAAAGCCTGATTGATGGGTACCTAGTAGATTGTGGTTTTTAAGGTGTAATTGAAGCTGCGAGTAGGCAGTGTGGTCCAGGATTTTGAGGAGATAGGGTACTGTGGTGATCAGGCAATAGTTATTTGGGATGGTGGGATTGAGGCTGGATTTCTTCAGAAGAGGCGTAACCCAAGCCTCTATGATGACAGTGGGGATTGAGTTGGATTTAAATGATGTGTTAATGAAGCTCTGACTATGGTAGGGGCCACGGTTTCTGCACACATATTGACAATGTTAGTTGGGCAGGTGTCACCAACACAACTGGATGCTTTCAATTGCTGGATAGTAGTAAAAAGTTCAGGAGGGAGACAGCAGAGAATTGGAACTGTGGAGGATTGATTGCAGTCGTGGTGGTGCTGACCAGGGGGGTCGGTGGCAAGGGCGGAAGAAGGGACTTTTTTGAGAATAGCTTTGTCCCTTAGCTTCCGTGTTTTGGTGTCAAGGGCAGATTGGATGAGTGTGCACCATGCTTTGTTTTTTGGAACATTGTCGGGGGTGGGGGGTTGGGGTTTAGAGCCCTCTAAGAATTTTGAAGAGCTCTTTGGTGTTGGAGCTTGCTTTAGTGATTCTAGTGTTAAAGATGTTGGCTTTGGTGGCAATGATGGCTGTTATATAGGTGTCAGCTGAACACCGGAAGGCTGCTTTGTTGGTGGAGGTAGGGTTTTTCCTCCAGAGATGTGCAAGGGTGCTTTTCTTTTTCTGGAGGGAGGCTAGATCATCAGTGTACCAGTTTTGGAGGTTTCTTTTTTTCGCGGGAGGTGGTTTTGAGGGGAGCGTGTTTGTCATGTGCAGTGAGCAGTGCAGTGTTATAAGATGCTAGGATGACTTTGGGGGTAGAATTTTCCAGGCCTGATTTGTGGGAGGCTAGGATGGAGGGAGTCAGAAACTCGACTATGAGTTTACGGGTGTGTATGGCAGTGATGCAAGGATGTTTGCTGATAGTAGGAGCGCTATTGGTAGTGGAGGTAAAAGTGAAGCGGATAAAGGAATGATCTGACCAAGGAAGGGGGACAATGGAGGATACATGCATCGGTGAGACCTGTGCCCCCAAATATTACTAGGCGTCCCCCATGCCTTGCCATCCACCTCCATTACCTTATCCTGCACCTGTGAGCAGTTTCGTGCCCTTTTCCACCCTGCATTTACTTTGCCTGCTCTCAAAATGCTGGTCGCGATGCGGCGACACAACAAGGCTCCACAGCATCCGCTGCTTAGCAACCTGCATGCTTAAATTGCCAGATAAAGGCCCTGTTTGCACCTGTTCGCCGCGGTAAACGGTGACCATCTACTCTTTCTAGGTAAGCCTGTTCTACCACTATCCTGCCACGAACATCCATATTTTGCACACTCCCACTGCTCTGTGGTAGACTTCTGCCATCAACCTTAAACCTCAGGTGGTCAAAACCACACTCAGTGCACTGTTATCTGCTAATCGTTAAACACTGTCTACTTCACATCCCACGTTGAGACTCTTTTGCCACAGATAAGACACCCCCTGCGCTCTATCCAGAGCACAACTATTGTGATCATCCTCTACAGACTATGGCACCCCGATAAATTCTCTTGGCAGTCTCCGCCCACCACTGCCACTACAGCTCACGCCGCAACTCCTCACATGACACCGCTTTGTATCAGTGCACCTGCACCCGAGCTGACTCTTTATTGCATTTGAACTGCTCTAGCCCAATAAGGCACCATCCGATTGCATCTAATTAATCTAGCCCAGCGTGATCCCACATGCTGCATCAAACCGAACTAGCCCAATGATATGTCTAGCATTTATATTGTCTTAATCTAGTGTGTTCACACCCGCTGCATCAAACTGAACTTGCCCAATGATATGTCTAGCATTTATATTGATTTAGCCTAGTGTGCGCATACAGCCGGCATCAAACTGAACTTGCCCAATGATATGTCTAGCATTTATATTGATTTAGCCTAGTGTGCGCATACAGCCGCCATCAAACTGAACTTGCCCAATGATATGTCTAGCATTTATATTGATTTAGCCTAGTGTACTCATACTCACTGCATCAAACGGAACTTGCCCAATGTTAGGTCTTGCATTTATATTGTTTTAGCCTTGTGTGTTCATACCCGCTGCATCAAACCGAACTAGCCTAAGGAGTGCTCGGAGCGAATGCTTTTAAAGTTAACTAGCCTACTGTGAGATCATATTGAATGCACTTATATTGTGCTAGCAAACGCAGCTTTATTTATCCAGCCTATTGCGATCCCAACCTATCGCATTTAACAGAGCTACCCACAGCATTCAAACCAAACCTGGGTTCCCAGTTGCTGGGAAACCAGCCTGCTATGCCACAGGTGCATACTATATGTGCAGCATCAGTCATGACTCTTGTTCATACAAAAACCACCATCTATTTAGCACTCAGCTAAATCACAATTACCCTTACTATTCCTTTTGCCCAAGCTGCTCTCCTCCCCGTCCCCTTCACCCGCCCCCATTGGCTATCACTACCATGTCCAATACGACCCCCAGATTCCTGTCCATGCAAAAACACCTACTGCTATGGAACCAGATTAGGCCAACCTACTTCCCGCCGCCTATCAATCCCATACTAAAGCATACATTCCCAATCAGCAAAGACACCCAACTCATGTCAGAACCCTTATCGCCAGCCCAATGGATCCTACGCTTCGCAAGCAAACCTAAGCTCAACCAACCTTGCTCCACCAGCTGGAGAAATTACAGTTTAGGCTCTAGACTTACTAACCCCTCCACTAACTCAAGTGAGAACACCCAACCACCGCCTAGGCCAAGCACTATCAATCATAATTCTAAACTTAATCAGGACCCTGACCACTCACCACCCGTCCACAAAGACCCATCTAACAAAAAGACCAAGGATTCCCACACTATTAGCAGAGCTCTCATCAGTGCCAGATCTCTCGTAGCACACGCCACTGAAATCGCTGACATCATCACAACCAATCAGCTCGACTTCCTAGCCATTACAGAGACTTGGCTCCACAAAGCTGCGGGCCCCGCCCTCTCCTAGCTGTCCCAGAAAACTTCACTATCATCAAAGGCGGAGGCTAAGCATTCATCTGTAAATCCAACCGTGACCTGAGAGCAATTGAATCCAGCCCGCTGTTCTCCGCTGAATTACTCTCAGTCAAACTACGCGTATCAGCCTCTCGCACCGTCTCCATGCACCTTGTATACCAACCCCCAGGCTTGCTAGGGACCTTTTGAAGAAGACACAACAACCCTCCAAACCATTATACTTGGTGACTTCAACCTAGGTTTGACTATCCCAGCGACACCATCCTAGCTAATACCATCACAGAAGCAGGCCTCACTTTTAGGAACAAGGGACCCACACACACACAAAAGGTTGTACTCTGGACTGGATCGCAGATATCAACTGCACATCCTGCATCACAAATATGGAACCTTGTGTATGGACAGACCACCACCTAATCTCATTCACCATTCAAGATAGTCCCCAAACCAATTCGGCCAGACCAATTGCACCACCGGCCCTTACTAGAAATTAAAAAAAATAACAGTCCCCAACCTACTATCCTTGATCCAATCTATCACTAATTCTGTGAACCTACCCTCGGACCCAACTGAACTGGTTATTTGTACAATAATACCATCAACTCTGCCATTGACTACATTGCACCACTCAAACTCGGCAAAGAAAAACATATAGCTCATTTGAACTCTTGGTGTCCTCCTAGCCTAAATGCTCTGCGCAATGAGAAAAGACATGCTGAAGCCAAATGGAAAAATAACCCGACCGACCTGAACAAGAACCGTCTCACCTCTCTGACAGACAGTTACAAAAAAGAAATCATCCAAACAAAAGAAGACACATTTAACAATAGAATAAACAAAGCCAGCTCTAGCACTGGAGAAATCTTCTCTATCCTAAGGGAATTGGAATCCCGGTCACTCCCAATGACTCCTGCACCTAAGACAAATCTTGGTGCACGGACATCCAGGATGCCGTTGGCAAAAAAATAACCATGCTCCAAGAGAAAATTAGCGCCAAGAACACTACCCTACATAAGATTGCATTAGAAACACATGAAGCCATCCTGCAAGAAACCACCTCCAAACAAATCAAACCCAGTCACCAGTTCAATTTCAACTCTATCTCAACTACTGAGGTGGTAAAGATCATCACTTCCCTCAAACCTTCTAAATGTCTTAGGAGACTCATGCCCAGCACCAATTATCAAAGATGCCGCCAAGGATCTGGCTCCTTTCATTACTACATTCATCAACTCCTCCTTCAAATCCAGCTCAGTTCCCACCAATCTTAAAGATGCCTGGGTATTACCCCAACAAAAAAAAACTAATTTAGACGCTCGCATTCCCACCAATTATAGGCCAATCACAACAGTGCCTTTTCTTCTTAAAATCCTCGATAAAGCGGCCTTTGTCCAGATTCTAGCTTACCTGGAGATCCACAACCTACTAGGCACTTGCCAGTCAGGCTCCAGACCCAGACATGGGACAGAGACTGCCCTCATCGACCTGAAGAACAAACTAGACGGTCAGAAAGACAAAGGAGAAACTTTCATCCTTCTCCATTTGGACTTATCCGCTGCGTTCGATTTGGTCCACCATAATGTCCTGTGCAGCCACCTAAAATCAGCTGCCCACTTCTCCAAGGAAGCTACCACTTGGATAAGCTCTTTCTTGGATAATAGATCTATGAGAGTTTTCTCACCCTCCTTCGCAACAGACCCTGTACCTATTACATGTGGCGTACCACAGGGGTCCTGTGTCTCTCCAACCTTGTATATATATTTACCAAGCCCTTCTACGACATACTTGACAGTCTGGGTATCTCTTACATTAACTATGCCGACGACACCCAGATTCTCATCCCCATCCAAGGAGACTATGACACAGATGTAACTATGATTTACAAAATCTACTCAATTATACAAACATGGATGGCCACCCATGGCTTATGCCTCAATGACGAAAAGACGGAGCTCTTAATCGTTGGGACTCCCATCAGATTGTCTAAACTCTCTCCCCAATACAACGCCGTCATCATTGATGGAATTAAAAATCAAAGTCTCTAAGGAAGTAAAGACCCTAGGATTTTACCTGGACTCTGCACTCAACCTCAATAAACAAATTAACGCCACAGCCTCTGCCACCAGTTACACTTGCAAACTAATTCACGCTTGTAAACCTTTCCTGTCTACAGACAGCTGCACTATGATTGCAAGGGCTCTAATCCTCTCCAAATTGGATTACTGCAATGCCCTATACTTGGGCACCAGTAAACACAATACCAGTAAACTCCAGACACTTCAAAATAATGCCCTAAAATCTGCCCTAGGCATCCCTAAAACCCAGCATATCTCCCAAGTGAGACCCTCTACCAACTGGCTCTCTATAAATGACAGAATCAAATTCAAATCACTCAACCTTACTCATAAATGTCTGTCCAACAAGGCTCCACTATATCTGACCGATAGATTTTATAAACATACCTCAGTACGTCCCATCAGAAAGGTGCAATCCAACAGTCTTAGAATACCCAAATTCAAACTTAAGAAAACAGGTGGTTCTAGCTTTCCAGTCTTGCCGACGCAACTATGGAACTCGCTCCCCGATTCCTTAAGAGCCATTTCTCCCTTCCACTTGTTTAAGACCAATGTTAAGAGGTGGCTGCAATCCCAAGACCTATGACCACATGTGCATGCACGTATCTCTGCATGTACTTGACTGCTTCTATACCTATGTACATGTACTTTTGCCTTTGTATTCTGTAACTTTGAAACCTGTAATGCGCCCAGATGCCCACGGGCCCGGTGCGCTCTGTAAATGAATAAACAAACAAACAAACTTCAAGGGGAGTGTTGCAAGGGAGTATTCAATCAAGTGTTCTTCCTTTTTCATGGGTTGGCGAGAGGACCAGTTTGTTGAAGTTGGTCTGTTGATTCTGTCACCCCCTCGGGGGGTATTCGGCTTCTCAACCCTGGATGGGTTTCTGGCTTCTTTAGCCTGGCTTGGTCTGTTGCTTCTATCACTCCCCGAGGAGGAGGTGGTATTCAGGGTTCTTTAGCTCAGCATGGCCTGTTCCTATTACCACCCCCTCCTGGGGCTGCCCGTTTCGGTTTCTTATTTCTTTGACCCCTTGTATTGTGGGCTCTGTTGTGGCCTCACCCCCCTCCAGATGCTCCTCGTATGCTTCCACGTACCTTCGGTGCTGCTCTGTAGTGAAAGTGGTGTCTCTGGCCCATGTGAATCCATATCCTTGACTTTGTTCTAGTCTGCGCGGTCGGCTATTCCACATTGCTTCTCCCGTCTCTAGGCTTTTGTAGAAAAAGATGATGGTACGTCCCGTTTCCTTTGGTTCTGCTTCCTTCCCCAGCGGTCCCCGGCTTGTTGAGGGTTTCTGTCTACTTTGAAGTTGCAGCGCCAGGTGGGTTGTCTTGGGCCTCCACCCAACAATGCCGACTGCTTGGCTCACAATTCCTCTTTTAAGAGAGTCATTCCATCCTCTGTGCATCAGTGCATGCCAGCGTTTCTCGCTCTATGGCTGAATTTCTCTTCCTCGGATGGTATCCGGCTGTATTAGGTTCCTCGCTGGAAAATCCATTAGTCCTGGTCTTTATCAAGAGGCGGCAACAAACACAGGTCAAAAACCAAGCCATTCACTTTAAAGTGGTCCTGTACCGGATTGCCATGTTCAGTGCGCATCTAATCCACAAACTGTGGGGAGTTTGGAGTGAAGGGAGATATGATGGTTTCCTTTGTTGGGCATTCCTTGTTCTCAGATGGGTGGGGGAGTCACCCCCAGTGGGATCCTGCTTGCCCTGTCCCCTAGGGTGTTGTATAGCAGGCTCACCTCCCTAGTCCCGACGGGGGTGTCTTCCCCTTGGGGAGAAGGGATGAATTCCATGGATTTGTCACACTGGCTAGGAGAAGATAGGGCCTTGAGGCAGGGACTGGTGCTGATGAGGCTTGTTGCTGTGCGTGGGTCAAGGTGGGCGATAGGATCAAAAAGGGCTATATGAAAGGCTAGGACAGGGTAGCAATCAGGGGCAGAGAATGTGAATTTTGTGACTGGCGACTGAAGGAGCGACGGGAACTGTTGGGGCTGGTAAAAGGCCTTTGGGCAATGGAGGCAGTGGATTCTCTGCAGCTTGCATACTAACTAAAAATTCAAGCAGAAGTGAGCAGCATTCTCCTTCCTCCTTTTACGTACGGTCGTAGCCAGGGGAGCTTGCTTTTAATTTTCCACAGGTGCCGGAGGACATACTTTTAGGCTGTTCCATTGAAAGTATAGGGAGTTTTAGTGCAGGTGGCTTTTCCTGGTGGGTGCCCAGGCCCCAAAGCACCCACGTACTTCGCGCCCCTGTTCGTAGCATGATGTATTTGAGTGGATGGCCTCAGCCCATGCCACTACTGTTCATTTGGCCTGCTGCTGCCTCCTTTTGCTCTCCAAAGACACATCTGCTAGACAGGTATTCCAGCTACCACTATTGCACAGTATCATGCTGCTGAGTTCCTGTCGCCTGAACTCTTAAAATTGCAGCACATGGCCATGCAAATGTATATCTCCTCAAACCGTGGGCTCTGCCTGTCACTACCACCACCCCACTATAGAGAATCAATGAGATGGTAGCTGAGAATACAAGAAGTGACTTTTAAAGATGGCTGCATCCTGGTAGAAAAGAATGCTATGCAGAAAACCCACTACTGACCTACAACTACCCTCAGGAAACATCCTGCCCAGAACTGTGAACTTTCAAGAGGGCAGAAATCAATAATACTGCTGCTGTTGGAACTGTACACTGGGTGGGTTCTTGCCCCATTTCCTGGTTTGCCAGACACCTATGCCTCGCTCACATAATGGTAACATTGTTTTAACAAATCTTCGCTTTTCTTCTAGTTGAAAGTTGGGTACTTGAAGCCTCCGGAAAACATCAAACATTTTAGAGATTGATGTGAGCCATTGTTAACCATGCAAATGAGTATAAAAGCAGAGTGTAACATAAATACATTCCTCACATTGCTCTGGAAAGATAAATAAATGTATAGTCATGATGCTTTGAATGTTTAACATAGAAAACATGAGCAGTTTTACTCCTTTGTCCTAATGTCACTTCAAGGAAGGAAGGAAGCAGTAATAGCAGGTATATGCCACCTACAAAGGAATCTCTCTTCTTGAATAGCCTAAGCAAGTCAATATATGCATGAAATTGGGTCAGAATGCCAGCAACCAAGTAACAGTAGTAGTACCAAATCAACAAACTGCATTGTATTGTATTGTATTGTATTGTATTGTAACAATATTTATAAAGCGCAACAAAGACCTGTTGGCATCTAAGTGCTAATGGGGCCAGAGAGTAAAGGGAAGACAGCCACCTCTAAAACGACAATGTTTTGCTCCTAATATGGTACGGAAGAGCATTCCATAGTGACGGGCCAACACAGAAAAAAGATCTGCCACCAGCCTTGGCATGCCTAAAGCGGTGGACAGAAAGCAGAAATTGGTTGGAGGAGCGCAGCAATCTCTTTGGTTGGTTGATGGAAACCTTAGTTTGGAGAAGATCGGCTCCCACAAAGTGAATAGCACGATGGACCTTGTATAAGAATTTGAAATTCACCCGGGCTTTAACGGGCAGCCAATGAAGGCGTTGGAGAAGATCATGAGAGTGGGATAATCTAGGAGTATTAAGAGCAAGTCTGGCGGCCGCATTTTGCGAAATCTAGATCTTCTGGTAGTTGGATACCATTACAGTAGTCTATTGCCCCCATGATGGAAGCAGTCACTATCTTGACCCTAACCTCATCAGGAAGAAAGGGGAGAACCTTCTTTAGAATCTTCAGTTTAACAAACCTAGTTTGCCAAACTATAAAGATTTGAACTTCTCTGGAGCCAGAGGCCATGTCCTTAATGCCAAGGCTCAGGACTACAGCAGAAGTAGTCGGGAAAGGCCCCAAGCAGGCTGGCCAATAGTCTGAGGTGCAAAAGGGATTGGCAGACTCCTGGCCAATCACCAGTACCTCTGTCTTCTCTCGGTTCAGTTTTAACCCATTTTCAGTCATCCACATCCCTACTGCTGAGAGGCACTCTCTCAGACGCTGAGGGGGGGGACTTTCGTTAGGGAAATTAATATGAAAAACAATCTGGGTGTCATCAGTGTATATAAACTGCACACCAAAACAAGAAATAAGTTTGGCCAGTGCAACCATATACAGATTAAAGAGTAGTGGAGAAAGTGCTGACCCCTGTGGAACTCTGCAGTCAAACACCATAGGAGGAGAGGTGAATGGGGGTTCAGACACCACCTGAGTACGGTCAGAAAGAAACGATGACAACCACTTCAGGGGGACACCCGAGACACCCGCGTCTGAGATACAGGAGTCTTTGGTGGTCAATGGTGTTGAAGGCCGCGGAGAGATCGAGTAGGAGGAGCACACTCGTCTCTCTGCAGCCTCGTAACTTTGCGATATCATCATGAAGGGCAATCATTATTGACTCTGTGCCCATCCCTGGGCGCAAGCCTGCCAGGAGAAGGTGGAGAATATTGCTGGCCTCGAAATAGTTCGGGATCTGGGGAGTAATAGTGGATTCCAGCAGTTTTGCCATTGCCTGAAGTAAAGAGATTGGGTGATAATTTTCAGCCGCTGCTGGGTCGCTGCATAGTAGTAAAATCCACAGGGTATTTAATTAATTGTTAAGGATTTTAAAAGGAAGGAGTCGTCAGAACATACACCCAGTACATGTGACAATCGAGAGCAGTGGAAGTAGCCATTGCAAAGTGTATTGAGAGTCTGTTGAAGCAACAGAGTGGCTGAGTCTGATAGTGGCTGCGAGGTAAGCGGAGAACCTGAAACTGTAAATGTGCATAGATCTACACACTCACATTTACGTGGTATTATGGGCTAATTTCGGAATAATCTTTTGGATTTCATCTACAGAAGGAACAGTTCATGGTTCTGCATATCATCAGCTGTTGTAGAGCCAAAGCGAAGCCGCATGAAAGGCAAAATAAAGAGCACGTACATGCCTTTATTTGTATTGCAAAATATGTTGTGAAGTGTGTGCAAGAGTTTTGACCAAGACAGAATGCTTGAGTCACCTGCTGAAAAAGGGAGAATACTAGGTGCATGGATGCGGAAATGCCCTACCGCATTTGAACCAGTAAAATAGGAAATAGCAAAATAAGTATGTGTGGACTAGAAGCAGGCCAAACACAGACATCAACACAGCACCATGGTTGCTTTGGAACGTTACATGCTAACAGAAAGGGAGATGCTGGCATACACTTGAGTATGTTGCATAAGCCTTTGGTCACAAGACAAGGCGCACCCAAACAACCAGACTGACATGGTTGGCCTCCAAAATGCACAAGCATTGCTACTTGAAATAGCATATAAAACCAGTAGGTGGCCTGTCTCTCCAGACTACCCATCCGAGAGAAAGAGAAACAAAGGTAATTAAAGGAAGAGTGGATGCTCGGTCCTGTCAAGGGCATCAGCAGGCATGTTGGTTATATTTACATTGAAATTAAAAGACGCTTCTCCTTTGAAGACATGAATATTCAACTTTCAACTTTTCAACTTTCGACAATTATTACTTAAGCCTACTATGGCAATAAACAACAGGAATTGATTATCTTCAAAGGTTACTTCATTAATACCTAACAAAGCAAACTGATAATTAGATGCAGTAGGGAGACCTAATATGTTTACTGTTTTGTATTCATCTTACCAGCCTATTATTTTTAGGGTTTTTATTGAAGTCTGTGCTCAATAAAATACCTTAATAATAATAGATCCCAGGGAACTTCAACATACCACTCAACCCTAAATTCACAAAATTAAGTTTTCTACTTAGCTCTAGCATGAGACTGCATGGTGGATTGAAGGCAGGTAAATTATCTGGGGATTTAGTAAACAAAAGCTAACTGCATATATGGTTTGTACTACTTGGCTGATAAAATTATTCTATTTGTTTAGGCTATGGTGTGTATGGATATGATCCCCTTCTTTTCCTTTATTCTTGTGGTTACACTCATTCCTTGTCTGGGATCCTTCCTCACACTTACGCATGACTAAACTCATATGCGATTTCTCCATGCAAAGCATGCAAGAGCTGAATGTTTTTCTGTTACACATTCAACCCCTACTCCTACGTCCTGTCCCTTTTCCTCCATACTGTATGTGGCCGTCCTCCCAAGGGAAAGGACCGGAACCTTTTTATCACCAGAAAAAGAGCATTTCCACTTTAAATTTCAGGCGCGTGTAGACACGGCAGCGAGAGTGACCAGGCCTCCATAGCCACGCCCTCCGGCATCTGGCCTCAGTCCCCTTTTCTGCGCTGACGTGATCGGACCTTCCTCATCAAGCTCGCCCAAATTTGCTTTTCTATTTGTTGGCTCTACAGACTTTTGCCCTATGTTCGCAAACATGACGGTGCTCATCCGAACGGGCAATATCACGTCCATGTTATACCGCAACAAGCGGACCCTGGAATAGGGCATTCACATGACGGTTGTTCACCTTCCGGGAGAGAGCAACACGCAGGCGGACGGATTGAGCATTCTTCCAGCGGACAACTACAAGTGGGAAGTGGGCTTGCAAGTCCTCAACTCCATTTTCAGGGGATGGATCTATTTGCCTCGAAAGCAACGTGAAGTGCAGGCAGTTTGCCTCGTGGATGAGGAGAAGCAGGTGGCCACTAGGGGATGCCTTCAAAATCTCGTTGACAACCTGTGGTGCTACGCTTTCCTCCCAATTCCGTTAATGCAGAGAGTACTAAGGAAATTCCAAGACGCAAACCATTGTTGCATTATTCTGGTAGTCCCAGACTGGCCAGCCAGATTCTGGTACTCAGACCTGGTGAGTATGGCGAGTCAGGGCCCAATCCCCCTGAAGGCAATCGGCCAAGTACACCTCTCGCAGCAGAGGGGAGCAGTGGAACACCCACAGCCGGAGTCTCTAGCCCTCTCAGCCTGGTACCTGAAGAACTAAAGATGCAGCAACTTGGTCTTTCTGGATTTTATTAATAATGCTAGGAAGGAGTCCACTACGTTCCAGTACAAGAGCAAATGGGCCAGGTTCTAACACTGGGCCAGGGACAAGGGAGTGGATCCAGCATTGTGCATGCTCGATCAAATCTTCTCTTTTTCTGCCCACTTAGCAAGCAGTGGAGTGCAGGTGGACAGGTGTAGAATGGTGGCAATTGGCGCATACAGGAACACAGAAGGCCAATCATTCTGCATGGCCAATCCGGTGGTGAAGGGACATTTGCAGGGGCTTGCCAGGCTATACCCTCCAGTCAGAAAACCTCATCCGGTGTGGGACCTTAATGTGGGGCTCGCAGCACTGGCGCAGAAGCCTTTCGAGCCAATGGCTACTACAGATATCAAATTGGTGACTCTCAAACAGCGCTTTTGGTGGCCCTCACATCAGCTAGACGCATTAGTGAAATGCAGGCGTTAGTTTTGTCAGAGCAGAGAGGATAAGGTGGTCATGAGGACACACCCAAAATTCATTTCATATTAATTTATTTATTGAGCATTTCTTAGGCGTCTGTACAACAAAATAGTGTTTTTGGGCGCCACAAGGCAAAGTGTGGAGGGGTCAATGGGAGGAAAAATACATAATGGCCAAAGACAGAATATATACAATCGTGGTCCTACTAGGCTTTGTGTCATTCGGACGTCCAAGTGGTGAGAAGAAGTGCTGGAATGGGGAAGGGGGAGGGGTGAAGGTATAGGCAAGTGCTGGTGAGAGCCCAGGAGGGAAGTGCCGAGGATGCCAGGGAGGAACCGCTGGCTAAGTGCTAGATTAGGGAATCCCACGGGTGGGATGCCCAGCCACCCGGTAGGTGGCCCACAAGGCCAATCCTGGGGGTTGGCGGGGGTCTTGATATCGACTAGGCAGGGGCCTGGTACCTGAGAGATTCATGCAGGTCGAGGCTGCCAGTCTCTGCGGCAGTGGGGTGATTAGTAGGGAAGGGGAAGAGATACAGAAAAGCAGAGTTTCTGGAACTTAAGGAGGTCCGTGTCAAGTCTGAGAGGGGCAGGGAGGCTGTTCCAAAGGGAGGCACCAGCCGAAGAGAGAGACCTGCTCCCCACTCTCTGCTTGGAGAAGCGTTTGACAAGCAGAGAGTTGGAGTTGGAGGAGCGGCGGGCTCTAGCAGGGAAGAATTTAGGGAGAGAAAGTTGAAGATGGTGTGGTCCCAGGCCTCAGAAAGCCTTGTGGATGATGATAGAGGGTCTTGATTTTGGTCCTTGAGGCCACCGGGATCCAGTGGAGAGATGTTAGGGCTGCAGAGATGCGGTCCCTGGGCTTGAGGCCAAGGATAAGTCTTGCAGCCTTATTCTGGATAGGCTCGAGGGGACATAGAGCGAAAGAGGGCAGATTAAGGAAGAGGCTGTTAGAGTAGTCCAGCCTAGAGAGTACCAGAGCTCTGGAGACATTGAGCTTTTGGAGGAAGCTCACCCACTTTCTCACTTAACATATGTTTTTGCCCCTCCTCTTTATTATACTTCACCCCTTCTACACACCAACCTCTACCCAGTTTTCTTATACTCCTTTGATGTTCCCTGACTTCTCTTCTTCACTTCGTCCCAGCACCTCCTCATTCTCCTCTACAGAGATCTGCCAAGTTTTTCTTTCACTTCTCTCCAACACTTTCACCATCCCCTTCCAGATGTTTCTCCACTGTTCCCCATCTTGTAATAACTATTTTACAAACTTGTTATCCCGTTCCTCTTTGCCCTTCTTCCTATTCCATCTCTACTCAGTGTTTGTCAACTTGTCATAAAGCAATGTTTTCTGCTGTTCACAATCTCATACAGAATCCCTCCTTTCCCAGGCTTCTGGGTTCCTCTCTTCCCAATCGTCTGGATGTCTCTGCTCCTAGCTCTCTGGGTTACTCTCATCCCCTAGCCTTCAGAAGTGTGTGTGCTCACCTGGCTCATATAGACAATTCTTGAATGGATTACAGGTATCCGGGAGGTGTATGCATGAACTGAATTGCATTCTTAACTTGCGACACCGAGAGCTGTAATCAGTTGCACTGACGTAGCCAAGTCCAATTCCACGTCCACGCACTCATCATTCTTGCATGCATCGTCTCCAAACTGACAAGAGGGGTCATGCTCATCCGAACACTATAACCTTAATATAGACAATGCACATCCCATGACAACAGGGACCCCATACATTTTTCCTAATACTAAAGTGTAAACTGTACTGTCACCTCTGAAATTAAAATTGCCTTTATTAGCAATATTTTGCTTGAATATGTTCAACAATATTAGCCCACACTGTGACAGTTAACTGATTTACAGATGCTGAATTCCATATAGTGATGTTTCCCTTTATCCCAGGGCTGTATTCATCAAACCTATGTAAATATCCATTTTACCGTACTGGTATCTGTGTGTTCCTGAGTGTGTCCCTGAAACCTGCACAGTTCAGCTGTAACACAATGTTGGATTACCCCCTTGGAGACCGATTTGTACCAAAAAGATAACCCCAATGAAATGATAAATAACTCCAGATATGTATGCCATAACTATGAACGTATCCCTTTGTCTTCCTACCTCCTTAATGTGTTCTGCCGTGCTGTTTTCATATGATAGGAGGTCTGTGAACCATCATTTTAGCCCTTGTTTGTGCTTTCAGTGCAGGCATTGGTCGCACCGGGACCTTCATTGCCCTGGATATTCTGTTAAAGATGGCCCGAGTGGAGCAGAAGGTGGACATATTTCAGTGCGCTCAGAAAATGCGGGAGAAACGGGTCAATATGATCCAGACCAAGGTGGGTATGAAAAAGCCTAGGGCTTAAATGAAAGCCAACATGGCATATGTATTGATATGGAACAGATGCTTGAATGCATTGATGTATGGCAGGTTTTCCAAACTGTCAGAAAAAGTAGGGTTAGCCTCAGAACGGAGGTGCGTGGGCTCCTGTCTCCTACAGTAGCTGAAACTATGGCAATTACCTTTAAAATGATATAGGGTATTTAGGCAGTTTGTGTACAACCCCCCTACCCCCCAGTTGTACAACCACTAAGCCTATGTTGGGGCAAAGATAAGAGACTATGGAGTGACAGGGCATTACCCTTAAGTAACACTTCTCAGAGGGGCTGGCTAAAGTCAGCCAAACAATCACAAGAGGGGGGGGTGGCTAGACACAAGTGGTCAGGTGGCCATCTATTTTGTTTAGGCCTGAGACATATAATGCTCTAACCAGTAAAAACCAATATACGGCCTGCCTATGGGCTCATAAAGATCCTACTTCTGTAGATCACCCATTTTGAGGCCCCATCATGGTTCCCAAAAACAAACCGATCCTCTGAAAGAAACTGGCCAAGTAGAGGGCTAAAACGTACATTGGTACACACAATGAATACCAAAATCATGCAGTGGGCTACGAAGGCAATACAATGGCGTACATCCTTGTTACAGGCAAATCCATATAAAAGCTACCACCAGCCTACTCCCTAAAACCAATGTAGGGTGATATAATTGTTTGCAGTCTCTAGACTATGACTCTTCAAGACCGACCTACACAAGGCCAAGTACAGAAGGTTGCATCCCATATGTCCATCTTTAGGGGGTCTGTCTAAGAATGTGCTTGAGCCGGTTCAGATAAGTGGCAGCTGGCCAAGGGAATGTAGAGATGGGACTGCACAGTGGGAGGGGGTGTGAGGGTCACCTCATAATTGACAGAGGGAAGAAGGAGGGGGCAAAGGAGGGGGCAAAAGTCCAACCATGTGGGTGCATCCTCCGGTCTGTTTTATATGCAGAGGTTAGACCACAAACCTGTACAATCATCCTAAGACACAAATGGGGTGCTTTAGATGCACCCATTACACTTGAAGCCTTATAGGTGGCCCAGCACCATATACTCAATACAAGTGAAAGAAGGGTTGCCATGTCATTGAACTTCAATAGAAGTCCCTCAGACCACCAAAAATAGGTCACTAAACCACCAATAAAAAAGGGGGGAAATAGCAAAATATCCAGGGTCCTTAAATAACGTCCTTAGAATCCCTAGAAAGATGAGATATTTAGGCTAGAGCTGGAGAGCATTAGCCATCAGTGCAAGGTCACCCTTAAGGGTAGGAATGTGCTGTGGAATTCTTTAAGTAGCTGTTGACATGGGCTCCTTAATTCATGAGAGGAGGAGCAAATGCCAGGAACAACATCTTTTTTGTGTGAAACCAAAATCTCTTAATTAGAAACGTTTTTCTTATTAGCCACTGCTAGAAAATATGTAAATTGATGTTCAATACAAAGAAAACTAAACTTTACAATTTTCAAGTTTAGACATATGGATTTGTCTTTAACATTGGTAATTTGAGGCTACTCCTTTGACACAAGGTAGAGTCTGTAAATATATGATTTCAATAAAAGTGTGTAGACATTATGTGATTAGTAATTTGATCTTCTATAAAGACTTACTGGAGGTTGACCTGAAGCAGTCCTCCTGAAACTTTACCGGTTTTAACCATTGGAACATATTGGTGAGGAACATCATATTCAAAGTCCGCTGGCATACAATTGCCAATTCTAAGTGGATAATGATATGACGTGCTATGGGTTCTTGTGTTGGCCTTTATGCAGTACCTGGTGAGTTCCTTCACCAAGCTAAGGAAACGTTGGTCCTCCTTGTATGCCCTCCGCACACCACGGATGGCTATAATTATTGGGAGGTTGTGTAGAAGCATCAGAAAGAGAAGATGGCACTTTATTTGATGGAATACAAGTTCGTTTACACTGTTTCTAATGGATTCTTTCCTCCCATGGTTTCCTCATCTATGATAATCCAATCCCAGCACAGCTATTCTTCTGAAACGTTCCCACTGCCAGGGGGCGCAGCGCGGATCTGCATTGTCTATGTCGAATGCCTCTATGCTCTCGCCATGGATATGACGTCCGGGCCAGTATATAGTGAGCCACCATGCCGTGACCTCAGCAACATATTTCCACATACTCTGTACTCTGATCGGAATGTGTTCGCTTGCAAAAGAATATTTCTCTATGCCATGCCAACTCGGGATTCAAGCCATGTTCAGATTGTAGCCAGGAGATGTTGGTTTTGGGTCTGCACTGAATTTGTCTTTATTGTTTGGGCATGCAGGATCGAGGGTCATGCCAGGCCATGCACCTGAAAGCCTTCCTGGAAAAGGCAGCGATGCTTGTCACCTTCGTCCACAAGGCAAAGAGGGTGGAGCTGCAGGTTCGCTTGAGGTCGCACAACGCAGAGTACCGTCCCAAACAAACGGCCCTGTGCAAAGAGGAGGAAATGAAGGACAAGAAGAAGCAGCCGCACCGGAAGATGTCCCGCTCTCTGATGGTTCATCTCATTATCACTCTTCTTCATCCTCTAAGAAGAGAAGCCACTCCTCCAGGGAGTCCCTGCAACAGCAGGTGCAAGTCCCTTTTCCCACCCAGTCCTCCACCAAAGAGGCGTGGGAGGTATTTTGCCTAAAGAGGATGGACATGTTTGCCACAGCACCACCATCTTCAGCCAATGAGCGGACGGGGTCCCATTTCATTTGTTGCAACCGGCAGGGAACTCCTGGAGTCCACTTGCACACTCCTTTGGGCTTGCCCCTGATTCCATTAATGACGAAAGGGTCCAGGCACTGGACGACCCTGTCTATGGGTGTTGCAGTCCCAACACTGGGTTCCTTCACAACGTCTACGTCCTTGGCGCTGATTGACATCAGTGTGGCCCCTTCCAAATGAGAAGATTTAGGTCTTCTACAACGAGAAAGGTGATTAGGTTCAATTCGGGTTGGAGCCCATGTTATTTGTTATTTATTTATTTCTATAGCGCCTTATGCCTAAGCGCTTTACAAAAAGTGAATGAATTAGTACAATTGGTGAAATGGTACAATCATGTAACAAAGAGCAAGAAACAGAAAGAAAAAGAAAAAAGAACACTAATATAGAAGAACAATCTATGGGAGGAAATAATCCATTACTTACCTCTTGGTAATATTCTCTCTAATGGAAGTTCCTCCCACATATTCTTCATCGCCTTCCCTACCTGCCCTTCTTAGCGGAAAGCTAATACACCATCGGGTCTGCCATCCCTCATTGTCATAGAGTATAAGGGAATCAGGGTGGAATTCTGGTCACAGGGTGCAGCACCACAATATATAATGGTCCCAACGTCATGGCCGGCATGGTGTCGGACAGAGCTGACACGGAACCATGCTGCACTCCCTGGCGGCGGAAACATTTCCAAATAACAGTTGTCCTAGGATATGATTATCATAGATGAGAAATCCATGGGAGGAATATCTATCAGAAAGAACATTACTGAGAGGTAAGTAATTTGTCATTTAACAACATTGGAGTGCCTTACTTAAGTATTTGCGTTATTATGGGTATTACGGGTATTATGGTGAATATCTACAGGAGCAGGGAACCGATTCATGTTGAACAATAAAAAGTGTGTCCAGGAAAAGTCATTGAATGAGTAACAGTTAAACCTCCTTAACCTGCAATACTGGCACCCAGGAGAAACAGAGAAAACCACAGTTATATTAGTCATGCTTTAAGGTGAATGCGTGTTCAGTTACATTGTGGCCTTGTGTTTGATTTCTGCTTGCATTCTCTGTATTCCTTCTGTGCTAACAAAGTAACACCAAAAGCTTTTAGACATTTGCTGGTTGCATCCACAGTACAATAGTCCCCCTGGGGGTGGCGTACCGGGGAGGATCACATGGGAGAGGAAGCCCTTAATGGGATTAGTGGGGACCCTTCCCAGAGAACGCGGTATGGCACCGCTGTGTTAGACTCTCCCTCTTTCCACAAGCCAAACTCTCCTTCCCTCTTTCCACCACTGCCAATGTCTGCTATTGTAACATTAACCAACTCAATATGTTAGACTAGACTAGTGGCCCTGCAATTCCCAATTGCCTTCCAGATAACTCCAATACAAGTACTGTGAAGAAGATGACCAGAAGTACGAAGATCGGTCTGGAGAACCAGAGTGAACCGTCTAGTCACGACATTTGAGTGATCAAAGGAAATACAAAACAGAAGAGGGAAACCAACATCGAGAGATCCATCCTCTGACGAGGAAGCCCGGGAGACACTGAACCTGGGACTGCAGCAGGAGATGCTGTGCACAGAACTGAAAGGGAGCTCAAAGGGAGAAGGACATACATCCCCCGCTGCCTGAACAAACCTCTGGGCATCCCAAACCCCAGCAAATAGCCAGAAAGGAAAACCACATCCCAAGAAGGGAGCAGAGACTGGCAGAACGGCTGCCAAGGAGAAGTGAAACCTGCATGCAAATCGACCAGCAGGCACACCGCTGACCACAAGACGCTGCCTGAGCCTCAGAGGGAAGCACCGTGCTCGTAGGACCCGAACCAACAAAATGGCCGACAGGCCAGATAAGGATGCCCGTTCGACACCTCTGCAAGACTTCGCCGAAGAACGAGTATCGAGGTGGGACTGGCATCAACCAGGTATGCGGCCTACGGCCTACCCTTCTTATGTGCAGGGCTGCTTTCCATTGCATCCGTATATACAGGGTCGGCAACGGCCTCAGTTGCCTCTAGTAACCCCTTCAGTGCCCTCCTCTTTTTCAGCCAGCGAGGACTGGATCTTCGAGAGGTTCCTCGGCCTCATGAAATCTCCTGATATGGGGAATATCATCAAGGACGCTGTAAGAGAAGTCCTCCCTGCTAAGCTAGCAGCACCACAGGCACCTCTGCCGACGCCTCCGGCCATGGCACTGCCTCCTCCGCCCGTGTGATGCTGGAAATGCATCGGAGGGACAAGGCCTCCGTATCCTTGTCCTTTACTGCTTTTTATCGTGTGTTCTGTCGTATTTTCCGCGCAGGAGTTCATGTGGGACTCCTGGCAGTGCAGCTCTCTCTTTTGGTTTTGGTGAACGGATCCATGGGACACCCTTATGGCATCCATGGGTGGGGGTACAACCCTGTGCCTCTAATGTATGTTTCTGGGCACCTGTGTGTGGCCCACAGAGCAGGGTACGGGCTAGTGGCAGCTCCGTGCTGAAATGACTGGTGCCCTGAGCGTCCTCCATTTTGGGATGCCCAGGACCTGAGATTGGAATCGGTAGATTCCTGATGGAGACAAGATGGCCCCCGTGGCCTCTTGCCTTCCATCGCCTGTTACCTTGAACTTGACCTTGACTTGTTACCTTAACCGCAGAGTGTCTCCCTCCTTCCCTCAAAGTCAAGGTTGTCCTTTGGTCCCCCTCCTGCCACCTCAGCGCAGGAGCGCTGCAACCACATCGGCGGACCTCTTCTGTCCTTCTCCACCATCCTGGTCCCTGGTTGGGTCAGCTGCTGGGCCTCCACCTGCTTCCTCGGCGCGGTGGCAGTCAGGATCTCTTTCAGATCTCCTTTGCGGGCCCTGCCCAGTTCCCTGCCTGCCTCCCACCTCACAGTCCCTACTGCTGGACCTCCTCCCCTACTCCTTTTCACGAAGGCTCTGTCTGGTACTCACCTTCTTACCTCCCCCCTCACAGACCCTGATGCTAGACCTCCTCCCCCCCTCATTCTCACGCAGGTTCTGTCTCTTACTCACCTTCTTACCCCCGCCTCACAGTCCCTGTTGCGGGGCCTACTCCTGTCTCCAAATCACGCAGGTGCCACCAAATCCCTGCCCTTCCTGCCACCTGCTGCACGGTCCCTGCTGCTGCGCCTCCTCCCTCCTCCCTATCACACAGGTTCTCACCTTCTTACCACCCCCCTCACAGACCCTGCTGCTGGACCTCCTTCCCCCTCATTTTCACACAGGTTCTGTCTGGTACTCACCTTCTTACCTCCCACCTCACAGTCCCTGCTGCAGGGCCTTCTCCCCTCTCCAAATCACGCAGGTGCCTGCCTTTCCTGCCACCTGTCGCACTCCCTGCTGCTGCGCCTCCTCCCGCCTCCCTATCACACAGGATCAGCCAGGATCTCAACTGCCTCCACCTGACGCACAATCCCTGCTGTCGGACCTCTCCCCGCTTACTGTTCATCGCAGGCTCAGCCTGAAAGAATCGTGCCCTGCCTGGCTCCTCTACTGTGACTCTACCACCTGCTGCACAGTCTCTGCTGCCGAACCTACTCCCGCTCCTACATCTGAGCGATTCTCCCAGGAACATTCAGTCTGCTCCAGATCTTGCCTTTCCTTGCTTCCGTCTCCAAATCACGCAGGTGCCACCATATCCCTGCTTTTCCTGCCACCTACCGCCCACTCCCTGCTGCTGCGCCTCCTCCCACCTCCCTATTACACAGGATCAGTCAGGATCACACCTGCCTTCACCTGACGCACAATCCCTGCTGTTGGACCTCTCCCCGCTTACTCTTCATCGCGGACTCAGCCTAAAACGTACTCAAGCCTCCTAATCGGGCCCTGCCTGGCGACTCTACCACCTGCTGCGCAGTCTCTGCTGCCGAACCTACGCCCGCTCCTACATCTGAGCGATTCTCTCAGGAACATTCAGTCTGCTCCAGATCTTGCCTTTCCTTGCTTCCGTCTCCAAATCATGCAGGTGCCACCATATCCCTGCCTTTCCTGCCACCTACCGCCCACTCCCTGCTGCTGCACCTCCTCCCACCTCCCTATTACACAGGATCAGTCAGGATCACACCTGCCTTCACCTGACGCACAATCCCTGCTGTTGGACCTCTCCCCGCTTACTCTTCATCGCGGGCTCAGCCTAAAACGTACTCAAGCCTCCTAATCGGGCCCTGCCTGGCACCTCTACTGTGACTCTACCACCTGCTGCACAGTCTCTGCTGCTGAACCTACTCCCGCTCCTACATCTGAGCCATTCATACTGCTCCAGAACTTGCCTTTCCTGGCTCCTCACCTGCCCCCTGCCACTGAGTCTCCCCCGCTTCCAACCCTGCATGGTTCCGTCAATCTTCTCTGTTTGCTTCTGATCTAGCCCCCTGTCTCTCTGCCTACTTCCTACCAATCAGCCCCTACAGCAGAGCCTCCTCCCGCTCCCACTCCTGCATGGACTCAACTAGGACCCTCTTACTGCTCCTGACTCAGCTAGGACCCTCTTACTGCTCCTGATCTCCCTACTTCTCGCTGTCTACTCTAGATTTTACCCCCTCTCTCTTTCCTACCTCCTACCAACCAGACTCTGCTATGGAACCTCTACCCGCTTGTTCACTAGCGCGGCTTCCAGGTATGCTAACTGCCCCTCATCTCCCCCTGCTAGGCTCCTTGCCTACCTCTTGCCGACTAGTCTGACTGTAATAATTTCTTTCCCCCCTCCTGTCGGACTTCTCCCCTTTACCCATCTCTCTCTCTCCTCCTTTCGTCAGCCTCTTCACCCTCCTACCACTTTTTCCTTCGCCATACCTCTTTCATCCCCTCTGTTATGCTTCCTGCTCTAACACTTTCTCTCCCTCTGCACTTCACTTCCCCCCTTTCCCTCCCTCCTTCCTTCTCCCTCTTTCTCTCCTACTCTCTCTTTCCCTCCTCCTTAGTCCATTCCCCTCTTCAATCCCCTCCCCCACTCCTCCTGTACTACTACTACCCTCTCTCATCGTCCTAATCTTCTCTACCCCCCTACTGCCCAATCCTCTAACCTCATGAACATTGCTCTCTGGAACGCCAGATCCATCTGCAATAAGACTGCAGCAGTTTTAGACATGTTCCTTCGTCTCAAGCTTCATTTCCTTTGTCTTACTGAAACCTGGATCCTCCCTCACAACAATACTGTCCCCGCTTCCCTAACCACCTCCTTGTCCTCCTACTCTCACATATCTTGCGCCACTGGACGCGGCGGAGGTATTGCCCTCCTCTACCACCATAGACACCTTTCCTCTACCTCCTCACCATCTCGTCCTTCTTTCCCTTCCTTTGAATTTCTTTACACATTTTTTTCCTCTCCTCACCCCATCTCCTTTCTTATCATCTATCGTCCCCCTGGCCCTCTTACTTCCTTCTACGATGACCTTGATCACCTCCTTTCACTCATTTCTCCCCCTCTCCTCTCACTGTACTCGGTGACTTTAGCCTTCACCTCCCTTCTCCCCCTCACTCCTCACCCCTTTTCTCAATCCTCGACTCCTACCTCCTTTCCCCTCTTCCCTCCTCTCCCACTCAGTCCTCTGGCTCCACTCTTGACCTTATCTTCAACTCTTCCTACCCCTCTTCCTCTGTCTATACACTTCCTATCTATCTCTCTGATCATGCATTACTCTCCTTTTCCCTATCTCCCCCTCCTCAGCCTTCCACTTTACCCTCTCCTTCCATCTTCTCACGTCGTGACCTTCGCAACTTTGATCCCTCCCTCTTTCTCAACACTTGCTCTTCCTCTCTTCCCTCTCTCCAAGATTTCTCTTCACTGTCAGCCAATGATGCACTTTCCACTCTCTCCTCCTCTATCTCCTCCTCTCTTGATCTACTTTATCCCCTCTCCTTCTTCCGTCCAACCCGGAAACCCTCTTAACCGTGGCTCTCTCCTCAACTTCTCTCTATGCGACGTCTCCTCCGACGTCTTGAGAGACTCTGGCTTAAATCTCCCACGCTTTCCAACCAAACGTCATACTTCTCCTACCACTCTCTTTACGACTCATGCCTCGCTTCGGCTAAATGCTCCTACTACTCTAAGCTTCTCCACTCCCAAGCCTCTCAACCTCGCTGCATCTTCCAAACTCTCTCTCATCTTCACTCCCCTCCTTCCCCTGATCCCTTTACCTCTTCCACCCTTTCTCCTTCTGACTTTGCTAACTTCTTCTCCTCCAAGATTCTTGCACTTCGGCAAAAAATCAGTAACTCCTCTTCTCCCCCCTGTCCCCTTCTCCCCCCCCTGCATGTCCGACTTCTCGCCTGTCTCTCCTTCCAAAGTCGCCATCCTCCTCTCCAAAGCCCAACCCTCTTCTGCTCCAACTGACCCTCTCCCCTCCCTTCTTATCCCTAAGATCTACCCTCTTCTTATTCCTCTAACGTCCTTCAACACCTGCCTTTCCTCTGCTACCTTCCTCTCTGCTTTCAAGCATGCCAATATCATTCTGATTTTAAAGAAACCTTCTGCTGATCCCCATCTCACCGCTAACTTCCGTCCTATCTCTCTTCTTCCATTCCTCTCTAAGCTTCTCGAGCGCCTTGCCTACTCTCAGCTTTCTACCTTTGTTTCCAACCTCTCTCTCCTCCCCCCCCTCTCAATCTGGTTTCCGCCCTAAACACTTTCCTGAAACGGCCATTACCTACATTCTTAACTCCCTCCTCTCCGCTCGACCTAAGCAATCCTCTGTCCTTATTCTTCTTGACCTCTCTGCTGCCTTCGACACTGTCGATCACCCCCTTCTTCTCTACACACTTTCTTCCTTTGGATTCAAAGGCTCTGTTATTAACTGGCTATCTTCCTACCTCTCTTCCCGCTCGTTTAATGTTTCCTGGGGAGGCCGGTCATCTCCTACCGAGCCTCTGTATTACGGCGTACCACAAGGCTCGGTTCTTGGTCCTTTCCTTTTCTCACTCTACACCTCCCTCCTTGCCCCTGTTATCTCCTCGTTCGGCATTTCCCACCATTTCTATGCCGATGATACTCAGCTCTTCCTTTCCTTCTCTTCCTTCTCTCCCGACCTCCACCTTAAACTCTCTTCCTGTCTTTCCGCTATAAAAAACTGGATGTCCTCCCGCTTTCTCTCTCTCAACACTGACAAGACTGAAGTCCTATTCTTCCCCTCCAACTCTAGTCCCCCTCCCTTTCCTCCACCTTTCATTCACTTTACTCATTCAAATCTCCCTATCTCTGCCCACGCTCGCAACTTAGGAATTCACGTGGACTCCTCTCTCTCTTTTTCCCACCATATCTCTCTCACCTATCGTGCCTGTCGCTTCTACCTATTTAACATTCGCAAAGTCTGGCCCTCACTCACCTTCCATGCTACTAAACTTCTAATCTCCTCCCTTATCTTCTCTCGCCTCTACTGCTCTTCCTTACTCTTTGGACTACTTAATTCCCATCTCACCCCCCTCAAATCTATCTACCATTCTGCCATCAATGCCATCTGTCTCCTCTCCTCCCGTGACTCCATCTCTGCTTCCCTTTCCTCCCTTGGCTGTCTCCCCTTTCACTCCCAACTTAAATTTCACTTCCTCTGCCTAGTCTTTAAATCTCTCCATGGTCTCGCTCTCCCTTATCTCTCCTCCCTCCTCTCTTTCTACACTCCCTCCCGCTCCCTTCATTCTGTAGACCACTTCCTTATCACTGTCCCTCCATCCCCTTGTGCCCCCTCCTGCTTCCTTCCTTCCAGCTCCTTGCCCCCCTGCACTGGAACTCCTTACCTCTCTCTATCCGCTCTATTCCTTCATTCTCCTCATTCTGCACATCCCTTAAATCTCTCCTTCTCCATTCACCGCCATGAAACCCCTTCCCCCTCCTGCTCCCCCTCCTTCCTTCCTCTTTCCCCTTGATCATCTTCTTCCTCTCTCCCTCCTCCACACGCTCATCTGTTTCCCCTTCCCTTCCCTCCCCCTTGTCCTCCTCCCCCCTCCCTCTCCCTCTCAGTTCTACAGTTAAGCTCCCCCTCTTCCCTCCAGTTTAATTGCTCTTCCCACTGTTTTGTTGGACTGATTCATTATTGTAAATTGCTTCTACTGTTATTGTTTTGTGTATCATGTTGTTATGATGTACAGCGCTTTGATGTAAGGCGCTATATAAACAAAATAAATACAAATACAAATACCTTGATGTTCCTGAAGTCCCGGGAAGCCCTGACTCTGTCCCTTCCCCCTGACTGTCTGTTGGGTGGAAGTTCCATATAGGTAGTGTGGGGAAGTGCCGACCAGGCTGGCTGGAGCCTTCTCAACGACTGTATGTTGTGGGTACACCTGTGGGTGGGAACTAGGTGAATGTAATGTGTAACGAATATATGCACTTCTTGTTGTGGATGTCTGGTATCTAGTGTTTAACACAATGCCTGAGACTGCCCTGCCCGAAACTGGTATGAATGCAGTATGTAGTGTTGAATGGCGTGGTACTTGTCCGAATCCACATTCTGTGTTATGAGTGTCTGGATGGAGAAGAATGGCCTGAATACACCGTGCACCTGATTGGCTGACAGACTGCTGAATGCCCTTCGTAGTGAATGGATGCTCAAGTGTGACCCAGCGGAATGAATGGGAGATCAACAGTGTATTTTGGGAACTCTCACTGCTAGGAATCGTGTTCAGAAGTGTTCAGAGCTGAAGTCCAAACTACGAAGAGTAACTGGAGTGAAAATGACACTTGCCCTTGAAGTCCGCCTGGAAGAGAAGAATTGCTGTTGCTCTCCTTCAT
The DNA here is from genome assembly GCF_040938575.1 of Ambystoma mexicanum. NCBI lineage: Eukaryota > Metazoa > Chordata > Amphibia > Caudata > Ambystomatidae > Ambystoma > Ambystoma mexicanum. The sequence continues at coordinate 104,387,999 of NC_090935.1, read as the reverse complement.
CAATCTGAAAGCTGCTGTGTCTCCAAAGACTGACCCAGAGAGGACCTGGTAAGGCGCCCTCTTCCCGAGCTACGAGGGACCATCGTGCACGACCTGATCTTTGCCAAAGCTCCCTGGTAGACATACCTTTGACAGGCTGCCAACCCGAGACGGGGACTGCCGCATAATCCCAAGGAGAAGCGCCCAGACTGTTGTCCGCCACTGTCGACGGTAGCCAACCGGAGCCGCCATGCTCCCGTTTGCCTAAGAACTCTTGATTCAAGGACGCTCTTGTCCGCATCGTCGGCCGCTTTATCCCGCTGGAGAAGGCCAGACCATCAACGCGCCATAGAGTATCCGCCAGTGGGTTTCCCGCCACCCAAAGACCACAGAGACGCCGATGACTCCATGCCCTTGCTGGGCCACAGTTCCTCAAACTCTTTGCGGTTCAGAACTATCGACATCGAGGTGCCCCGCACGCCTCTTCCTTGTAGGATGGTTACGCTTCCCCGTCGACAAGCACCGCAAGGAAAGAGGCTGCCACTTCACCGTCGTAGCTCACACTGTTCTCTGTCGGACGTTCGATGACCCGTGACTCCTGCCTTAAAGGGTGGGCACTCAAGAAGGGCTGTCGATTCCGTCGATTCCCTGACTAGGAACGCTACAACGCCAGGTACTTTGGGGTTGTAGAACTATTGGAAAGTCTCTTGTGAACAATGTATTGACTGGGCTTGTGATATCTTTATTCTAAGGTTGCCCAGGTGAAGGGATCTCCACACAGAACTGTGTCTAGGTATCGGGCCAGTATTCTGCCAATTATTCCAACCAACTGCTTTCCTCTTATATCTATTGTTGGTTTCTTCTACGATTGTGTGCCATTTAACCGTACCGTTGATGCACAAGATCTAATAGTAATTGTGGTACCAAGTAGAACTGTATATTTGCTATTGTAGATAACTAAGTACAAAGTGAGTTATCGTGATATTGTACATAACCTTGAATATTAATTATATAAAGACTGTGTTTTAACTAATACAGTGTGTGGACATTCCTTTGTGGGGGCTTGGGGACTACATTGTACTTAAGAACCAGCCTGCATCACCTCCTGAGAAGCTAGGCCTTGATTGCTCGTCCATTGCTACCGTAATAGAGGAGCTTGGCTGGGGTCCTCTGTGCCTCTCCTCTACCATATAGAGAGCAGAAGTACAGACACCCCCTCCGGTCTTTACAGCCGGCTCCCCAGCTGATTCCACAGGCGGTTCCGTACCAGCCTCCGCCACTTCCTCAGCCTCCGGCGGTGGCCCCCGTGACCCAGCCTCTGGATACTCCTCCTCCTCCTCCACAGGATCCTATAGATCTTCAGGATACTAATGAGGAGGAGGACCATGACACGCCATTATCAGCCAGGGCCTTCCACGAACATATTGCAGGCCTGGCGGAATACCTGGGCCTGCCACAGCCACAGGTCGAACAGCCGGCGGAGGGCGTCCTTGCTGAAGTCCTCACGAGGCGCCCTTCTACCAGAACAGGAATTCCACTGCAAACCGATGGAGTCTCCCTCGCCAAAAAGGGTTGGCTCAAACCACACTCCACCCAGCCAGTTAACCACTGCCTGGACGCCAAGTACAGGCAGATGGAGGGGGATACACTCTTGCTCTCCACCCATCCTCAGCAGCACTCTTCGGTGATCGCTGTGGCATCACTATACTCCAAGCCTCAGTCGTCCTTGTCTTCATCATCTGTGGCACTGCTAGGCAAGGAGGAGAAAACCTTGGATGCATACGGTAAGAAGCTGTATTCCAATGCTTCCTTGCATCTGCCGCCAACCAGAGATTATGGCGGGAAATTGCTGACTTCCTCCCGGAACTCCCCGCCCACAGCCAATCATGTTTTAAGGCGGGGTTAGCTGAAGCCAAGCTCGTGGCGCAGGATATCATGGAGTCCACACTGGCACGCATTGATACCTCTGGACGTGCCATCTGTATTGCCACGGACATGAGAAGGATGGCCTGGCTCTGGGCAAAGAAATTCAACCCGGATGGCAGCGACCTCTTTCACTCCAGCACCGATCAGGAGCTGGACGAGAAGAAGAATAGCTCTCAGACGGCCAAGTCTTTATCCATTCTGACAAAGGCCACGCCCAAAGCGTACTCCCAGTCCCAGCAATTCTCGGTTTAAGGGTCGCTCGTCTGGAGGCTTGCACGGTTTCCAGGAACGGAGGTCATGGCAGCAGGAACGCTCGCCAACCCCTAGTAGGAGCAAGCATCAGAAAGGGGGGGAGGGATTTTTCCAGTCCCCCCTCCTCTGCCTCTGCCTCAGAGGGTAAGAAGTCTTGACAGACCCCTGCGGGTCCACGAGTCGCCAGTAGGGGGCTGGGTTGCCCTTCACGCTCACTTCTGGCGACAAGACTTTGCGGACCCCTGGATTTTGTCAGTAGTCTCCTCTGGGTACCGCTCCTATCCCTGCTTTTCCTCCCTCCTCTCCTCCTCAAGTTGGGACAGCAACTCTTTTGGCAGAGTCTCAGCCTCTCAGCGAGGATTGGACTTTTACTCCAGGATCTTCACCATTCAGAAAAAGAACCAGGCTGGCCTGAGAGTTGTACTGGACCTTTCCACACTCAACCTCTACTTACCTCTTCAGAGATTCAAGATGGTGACTCCAGCCTTTATCGCAGAGATATTAGGCAGGGGAGAGTGGATGTGCTCCCTGGACCTGAAGGACGCCTATCTCCATGTCCCGATCTGGCAACCCCAACGTTCTTTCCTCCGGTTCAGGATCATGTGCTGCCATTTTCAGTACAAGGTCCTCCCCTTTGGCCTCAACTCGGCTCCCAGGGTCTTTACCAGACTCATGAATGCACTGGCAGCCCTCCTCCAGGCTCAGGGCCTTCATATATACCCCTACCTAGACGACTGGCTTGTCAGGGCTACATCTCAGGAAGAGGTTCACCGTTCATCACAGGCACTGATGAGCACGCTACACGACCTGGGCTTCTCGCTCAACATCAAGAAATCCCAGCTGCAACCCACGCAGTCTTTGACCTTCCTGGGCTTAATCTGGGACACATGCTCTGAGAGGGTCTTCCCCTCGGAGGACAAGATAGCGGCCATCAGGAGGACCTCCTCCCACTTTCTCAGCCGAAGCTCTACTTTGGCCTGGTGGTTCCAGCACCTACTGGGCCTTTTTGCAGCAGTACTGTTGGCCGCCCCCCACACAAAACTCATGATGAGGTGGACTCAGCTCCACTTTGCAGCGTCGTGGAATCAGAAGGGGGGCTCCCAGGCCGAAATTATCAGGATCCCCAGCTCTCTCCACCCGGACCTCACATGGTGGTCCAAGGACTGCAACCTACAGACGGGAAACCCTTCCGGCCCCCCGTCCTACAGGTGTCTGTCACCACAGACTCATCCCTAGAGGGCTGGGGAGCCACCCTCGAGGACCTCTTGGTTCATGGCACGTGGACCCGCCAGGAACAGGAGTTCCACATCAATTGGCTTAAACTGTATGCCACCTGGTTAGCGCTCAGAGACTTCCTCCCACGTCTCAAGGGAAAAGTAGTCCTCATCCAGACGGACAACTCGACCAGTATGTACTACATCAACAAACAGGGGGGGAACCAGGTCCCCTTCCCTGTGCAGACTGGCGATCAACATGTGGGAATGGGCCTTGGAGAACGGCATTTATCTCAGGGCAGTGCACCTTCTGGGGGAATCCAACCTGGAAGTGGACGGCCTCCGGAGGTTGGGAGCGGACAACTACGAGTGGCAACCGAACGACCTTGTTGCACAGGAGATCTTTCACTGCTGGGGCATCCCCCAGGTGTAACTCTTTGCCACCAGGCACAACAAGAAGTGCTCCCGGTTCGCCTGCTGCCAGGGGCAGGGTCTAGGCTCCCTGGGTGATGCCTTGTGGATCCAGTGGGCATGTCAGCATACACCTTCCCGCCCACTCCACTGATTCACAGAGTTCTTTGCAAGTTCAACAAGTCTCATCAACCCGACCTTATTCTGATAGCCCCGTGGTGGCCAGCCAGGCCATGGTTCTCGGAGCTCCTCAGCCTCTCGGCGGTCCCTCCAATCCACCTCCCGACGGGCCAAGCACATCTTCTGACACAACAGGGGGCAGGGTCGTCCACCCCGCTCCCCAGAAGCTGGGCCTCACAGCGTGGTTCCTGAGCAGGTGACTCTCAGCCACCTCAACCTATCTGAAGCCAACCTTGATATCATACAAGGGGCCAGGAGCAAGGCTATCAGAGCCCAGTATAAGAGTAAATGGACTAGGTTCTACCACTGGGCACACGCCAAGGATATTGACCCGCTGGCTTGTTCACTGGACGACGTTCTGTCATTCTCAGGGCACCTTGCCAACTCTGGCGTGCATGTGGACACTTGCCGCACATACTTCTCAGCCATTGGGGCATACAGGAACTCGGTGGAAGGGGTCTTCTCCTCCTCCGATCTGATAGTCAAGAGACCGGCTGGGCTCGCTAGACTCTACCTGCCCATCAGGAAACCACACCCTGTGTGGGATTTAAACCTAGTCTTGGGCTCCCTCGCGCACAAGCCTTTCGAGCCTATGGCCATAGCGGACATCAGGATGGTCACCATCAAGATGGCCCTGCTGGTCGGCCTCACCCCAGCGCACAGGATCAGCAAGATCCAGGCTCTAGTCGCTTCAGAGCCGCACACCACCTTCCACAGGGGTAAGGTGGTCCTGCAGACACATCCAGCATTTCTACCTAAGGTTCCATCAGCCTTCCACTTAAACGAGGAGATCATCCTTCCTACATTCTTTGCGGATCCGAAGGACGAGCCTCAGAGAGTCCTGCACTGCCTGGATGTCAGGCGTCCTCTGAAATTCTACCTGGACAGGACCAAGGGTTTCCGCAAGTCAGATGCCCTATTTGTCACCTTTGGAGGCTCCAGGCTGGGCCAAGGCAACGGCCATCGCTTATCAGCGCCATGTCCCCTGGCAGGTCATCAGCAGGGCGGCTACATGAGCCACTCCGTCGGCCTTCTGCAAACATTACTGTTTGGATGCCGGCCCCAGATCAGATGCGGCATTCGGGCAAGCGGTTCTCGGGAACCCGTTTGCTTAAGGAGGGTCTCCTCTCCACCCTGGGGGTACATTCAGTTGTAATCGCCCATGCAGTATGGAGGAAAGGGGACGGGATGTAAGAGTAATTATAAGTTACTCACCGTAGTGACTAACATACGCTTAGTCCATAGTCCCCTCTCCTCCCTACGTCCCACCATCCTCCCCCCTAATATTCTAGTGTCATTAGGCAATGGTAAAACTGTTGTCAACGTGTCTTTGGGGACTGAGGTGTGGCGCCAAAGGGCGGAGTCAGGGCAGCGCATGCTCCCAGGGCCGCTCCTCCGTGCACCTCTAAATTTTAGAGTGAAAGAAGATTTTTCTGGTGAGAAAATCCATCTCCAGTACCTTGCCAGGGACGCCCATGCAGTATGGATGAAAGGGGACTATATGGGGACTATACGGGGAGTAACTATACGGTGAGTAACTTGTAAGTTCATTATCACCCGCTTCCCTGGTAAGCTGGAAAAGTTGGTCCTCGCCAAACTGACCATCCACACTGATCTTATTGGCTGCCTTCATGAGCATCCAAAGGCATGGAAACTGCTCTCCTGAACACCTGTGAAACCATGCTTGCAAATCTCAACTCCAAATCTCTTGATGTTCTCATTCTCTGCAATGTCTCCTCTGCCTTTGGCACGGTCAACCATTCCATCCTCATTAAACGACTCTGTGACACCCTCGGCATCACTGAAGGGCACTGGATTGGCTGACCACCTTCCTCACTAACTGCCCTTCCCATCTGCAACTTGGCCCTTTCTCCTCCATTACCACCGTCTCTACTTGTAGCATCCCTCAGGGCTCTATCCTACCGACATGGCTCTTCAATATCTATCTCGCCCCTCTTGCTCACCTCCTCTTGCTCAGATCTCCTCCTTCTCTCCTCATTTCCAGTGTTATGCTGATGACACACAGCTTTCCTTCAAACTTCCCTTTACTTCCCACTCTTCCTCCGCTCTCATCCCTGACTGGCTGTCTGCCATTCAGGCACGGTGTGCAGTGAATTATCTCTATCGCTGCGCCCTCCTTTCCTCCTACACTCTGGCCACCCTCTTTGGGACTTCTTCCCCCTCCATCTTGTGGGGCCAAAAACCTTGGGTCATCGTCAACACTGCTCTCTCCTTCACCCCTCACATCATGGACCTTACCAAGAAGTCCCACTTCCAGCTCCACATACTTAGGGGTATTCTTCCTTTTCTCGCCTTCCCCCAGAAGCTCAATATCCCCAGAGCTCTGATCCTCACCAGGCTGGACTACTGCAACATCCTCTTTCTCAATCTTCCTTAGCTCCCTCCAGAACAGGGCTGCAAGACCTAGCCCTAGCCTCAAGCCCAGGGACAGTATCTCTCTAAAGTCTCTCCACTGGGCCCCGGTGGCTGCAAGGATCAAATTGAAGACACCCTGTATCATCCACAAGGCCTTCCGGGTCCTTACCCTCCAATTTACCCTCCCTAAATCTGCTCCCTAAATAGAGCCCTATGCTCCTCTAATTCCAACTCTCTGACTGTCAAACGCTCTCCTTGGCTGGTGCCTCCCTTTGGAACAGCCTCCCTGCGCCTCTCAGACTTGAGCTGGACCTTCTTAAGTTCCGGGAACTGCTCAACACTTTCCCTTCCCTGCTAATCACCCCACTGCCACTGTGACTGGTGGCCGATCCTCATGAATCTCACAGGATCCCAGGCCCTTCCTCCCAGTCAAACCAGCACTCCCCCTCCCCATTGCACTGCCCTGCGGGACCCTGCTTGGTGGTGCCACATCCCACTTTGAGAGTCGCCTGTACCTGCACTTATCCTCAGGCTCTCCTCCTTGGATCCCCTTAGCACGTCCTCCCGGGCCCTACTCCAGCACTTGTCCACTCCTCTGCTCCGCGCTCCATCCCCTTCCCCTGCACTTCTTCTCACTGCACGTTCACAGTCGAATGCCACAAGGCCTAGTAGGGCCACGAATGTACATTATTGTTTTGCCATTGTTTTTATTCCCCCTGTTCCCGTCCCATTTAGCCTTGTGGCACTTTGAAACACAATTCTTCTGTATAAAGCACCTTACAGATGCTCAATAAAAATAAAAAATAAAAAAAATCACAGGGATACCCCTGTTAGCTTTAGGGACAGAGAGGCCTTTTCCCCAATCCTTTTCCTGGTTAATGCATGTTTATAACCAAATCATGCCACCTTTATGTCCGAGCCTTGTTTCTACACCCTTGCAATGCACGATTGGTGATTCCTTTGTTGGGTCACCCATGCTTTACCAAAAGATACTAATTTATTTATTTATTTGTTTTTTTTTTTAACGCGCTGCAGCCCTTAGGCATCGAGGCGCTGGTACATGCAATTGTAAGGAAGCTTGATTCAGGGTTACATTAAAAGCTGCCCAACATTATGAATTCTTAGTAACACATACAGTTTGACGAAAGATAGTGGGTAGCTCATGCAAAGGTTTAAACATTAGATACATTGAATGAAGATGTGAGTTTCAGCAAGAAAGATGCAATCATACAAATAACCTAGTTTTGATAGCTTAGCGGAAAGAAATGTGGGAGTCAATCATCCTGATGTGCGGAGGTAGAGTGTTCCAGTGTGATGCGGCCATGGCTGGGAAGCTGGTACCACCTACGCAAACCATACGTGTCTTGGGAATGCCAATCCTGTTTGCATGGGCAGTTCTGGTGGGTCTGGATGAGGTGTGCTTGGTTATTTTCTGGACTAGGTACGGGGGTGCCTGGTCATAAATGAATTTATGCGTAAGGGCAAGGGCTTTAAAGATAATTCTTTCTCTAACGGGCAGCCAGTGCACCATTCTCCTGCCCTCAGAAATGTGGTCCTTTCTGGAGATCTCGGTAGCGGCTCTGAGGGCATTATTTTGGACCAGTTGGAGTTTGGCTATATTATTGTCCGAGGTCCCTACAAAGAGGGCATTGCAATAGTCCAATCTGGATCCAATTATTGACCATGCAATGGTAAGGGAGTTCCGTTGAGATAGAAAGGGTCTGGCTTCGTTAAGCAGTTTGGAGCAGTATGCCGAGGAAGAGGCAATGGCACTCACCTGTCTATTCATAGTCAGATTAGAGACAAGATAAACACCCAGGGTCTTGACTATTTGAGACACCATGATAGGTATGGTATCAATGGTGAAGGAGCTATACTGACAATCTAGTTTGTTCAGGGAGGCTGGGGATCCAGTTAGCAAGAGTTCAGTTTTGTCACTGTTAGACATAACCAATTTTCTGCCATCTAGAATTGGATTGTTGAGTAGATGTAGTTGAGCGTGTTTATGTCAGACTTATAATCACCAGTGAGTGGGATAAGCACCTGGGTATCATCAGCATAATTGGTTTATGCGATGCCCAGTGCATCCAACATGTTAAACAGGGGCCTCGTGAAAAAGGTTGCAATAAGTGGGGGCAATGCAGGAGCCCTGTGGGACTGCACATTTGATGATGGCTAGGCGTAGCACAAGCTGAGTTGGAGAAGACTTTCATACCTCTTTCCTGTAGAAACGAGGTGATCCAAGCACATGCCCTGGGGGAGAAGTTGGCCGCAGTAACAAGGTGGTGGCAAAGGGTCTTATGATCCAAAAGGTCAAATGCGGCAGATAAATCAAGGAGCAGAAGGAGTGCAGGTTTGCCTGTGTTTTTGAAATCGTCCATTTGATTTTTTAGGTCTAGTAGGGCCGTTTCGGTACCATGTTGTGGACATAATCCCGACTGCCGAAGGCCAAGAAGCCGGTTGTCCTAAAGGAATTTTTGAACTTGCAGATAGGCTGCCTAGTCCTGGATTTTCAAAAGGAAATGGACAGTGGTAATGAGTCTATAGTTCCCTGGAACTGTTGGGACAAGGGAAGGTTTCTTGAGGAGCGGGTGTACCCAGGCTTCCTTAAGGCCAGTAGGGACATGGCCAGACTGGAATGAGGAGTTGATGAAGCCATGAGGAAGGGGGCAACTGTAGGGGCACAGACTTTGATGAGCTGAGCCGGGCAGATGTCCCCTTTGCAGTGAGTGGGTTTGATGGAATTAAGGAGGGAGTTGACTTCAGATTCGCTCATATCCTTGAAGTCAAACGGCAGGGAGTCAGCAGACATGGTAGCTGGGGTTGGGTTGATATGAGTGTCAGCTATTAGTCGAGTAAGGGTTTTTTGATGAGCTATGATTTTAGACTGTAGAGTGTTGAGTTTATCAAGCATGGCGTTTTGAATGTCATTACACCACTTTTCATCCTTGCATAGGGTAGATGGTGGCATGGAGGGATTTTCCAGCTCCCTAAAGATAGCGAAAATGTCTCTTGTCCCTGATTTTGCCTTTGCAATCCTTGTGTTGAAGTAGACTAATGTAGCTGCATCCAATTGTTCAGAGTCTTTTCACATTACAATTGATCATGTTTTAACTCATATTATTAGCTTGTACCTCCATGCTCAGTATGGGGATTTCCCCCATCCTGCTGGATGATGTATGCCTTCTCATTTCCTGTAGTGCATTAATTGTGTCCATTGAACATATAATCTCCCATATAATCTCCCATTTCCTGTGCCGTTTGCATATTACAGTAGTATTTACTATTGTTTGCTTCACATCTTCCCTTGCTCTGTTAACCCATCCTTCACTGATTAAATTCTTATTCCTGTGAGACTTATTCAAGAGTTCAGAATCTCTCTCTAGCTCTTTTTTTTACACACCAATGTATAGTTTTCCACTGATTCTGGACAGTGACAGGTGTCAAGAGTTCCCATTTTCTTTTTTCCTATTTTGTATATTCATTTGAGTTTACAGTGTATGATATGACATTTTCTATGAATATGTCCTGCTACAGTTAAGCACGTGGGACAGTTTTTCAGTAATGTAATGTCCTGCACTTCAGTTCCATAAGCGAGCTTCTTGTATCAGTCTAACTCTCTACTGTCAACCAGGTACAGGAGTTTAAAGGGTTCTGGTCACCAGAGTATTAAGATTTCCTCGCAAAGCATTGTTTTTTTTTGTGGTTTCTTTATGTACATTTTACCAAACAAGAATACATCAATCAGGAATTAATTACACCATATTGCATACGAAGAACATCAATATAAACAGCATGTGCAGAGAAAAGAAAAATGAAACCAAAAAAAAAACCAACCCTATTTAAGAAAACATCCCAGACCTTACCATGCAGGTGTCATTGCCCCATCCTTCTGTACATTCCTTTTTCAATAGCCACCAAAGAAATCATCTCATGGATCCAATCATTCGATTGAAAGGAGGCAGCTGGACAAAGCTTACTCTGAATTCATCAGCGGTTGGTTTCTCTTGCCTTGTTGTGGTCTTTGCCCCCAGTTTCACTTTCCATTGATAGGCAAGGTGTGTCTGCAGATCCTCAGGTTAAATAGGGATTTTGGCAGCTGTGTGCCAGCTTAGTTCCCAATAAATGGCAGCACACAATCACTATGGTGGTTGCTACTTTCAAACATTCCCAAGCATCTGCTCTGGCTCTTACCAAGTAGTGGACTCCAGCAAGCACTCCCAGCAACATTTGGTCATCCGTCCCGATCTAGACTTGGCTCTGATGCTCCCGCCTTGAAACACTTGCGTATAGGTGCGTTATAAATGTCATATCATATCATATATCACTTTCCATGGTAGGTAGAAGAAATGAGCATGTATCCCAGGTCAGCATCACATTCACTCCTGCAGGGTACGATGCTAAGCTGCTGGACGCAGCACTACACCATACACAGCTTCCTGGTGCAGGCAACCTGGAGGGCAGCAGGCTTTTCCTCGCTGGAGTTTCACATGATGTTAAGCCGCACACCAGGAAAGTCCATAACAACACTGAGCAGCGGGTGTTTCAGGTTCACATGCAGGAATGACACCCCAGATGTGGCCAATGAGAATTCCTCAGGTATTAGTCAGCTGAAGCAGTGAGAAGCAGTGCAAACGTTTGAAAGTCCTCTTTCTGAATGTGCAGTATAAGACCTGCAGCAACAGACTTTCTATGTTAGGTTATGCTACATGCAATGTTATGTTATTTATTTATTTATTTATTTATTTCGTTGATTTAATCAAATTAATGATTTTTACAAAACATAGTTGAAGAAATCAGTAGAAAAGTTGAGATGAGGAAACATTTACAATCAAAGTAAAAGACTCTATGCTTTCATGTTATGCAAAACATTCCAGTTACAAGTAAGGTGATTGCAAGTAAAGACTTGCAGACTAGACATTGGGGTGATCTGTGAGAGGGGCACTAATGAACATTGTTAAACCCATATTGGCATCAGATTAAAGGTCTAATAATCCCTTCCTTTTCAGGACCAGTATGTCTTCCTGTATGATGCACTGACAGAAGGTATTGTGTGTGGTCTTACTGCAGTGCCAGTGGAAGAAATCCAGCAGTGCAGTGCTAAAATGAGAGAGCGAAATCCTGTAACCAAAATGAATGGTTTTGCTGTGGAGTTTCAGGTAATCACCGCTCAGCAATTCTTCACAACACGTTTACATAGGTCAGTTTTTCTTTTGACTAGTCCTTCCTATATCAGTGTCCCATTCATTTCCATTTGACAGCTAGTCTGGAAGATGTGTATGATACTTGGTCAAACCCTCTGTAAATGTCCAGCTCCGAATAAGCTGCATAAATCTAATGAATTATTTTTTAAATTGGAAGCAGTTGACATATGGGCTCAAACTTGCAGACAGATTTGCCATTTCATAAAGGTAGAGTATGACTGGTGTAAAACTCTAGAGGAAATATCAAATTTGAGTACCTATAAGGAATATGCAAAATTCCTACACAAAAGAGACGGCTTGTGATTATATAGCGTTATTTCCGTGTAATAAAACCAGAATGTATTATATGAGATTTAGATTAAATCAATATCATACTCTCGAACGAACAAAATTCTGGGGAATTGCAGGAACTAACTCAGGCGCCACGAAGTGCCGCTTTTCGAGGTGTAGTGAACAGAAGGAAACGCTAAAACATTTGATTTTAGAATGCCCATATTTTAGAGATGTACGGACTAAGCTTTTTCTACGATTTATAAATGTGAATTATGCAGATTGTATGATATCTCTTTGGACTCGACTGATGCAAGGAAACGAGAGATCATTAATCTTTGCCTTAGTAGAGTTCTTGAAAGTAATTGAGAAAGAGATTTTGTTATTTCAGTGTTAAATTTGTTTGTTATTGGGTTGTTTTCTTTTGAAAATTGTGTTAAAGCTTTGTTCTACTTTTATCAGTTTTATTGAGATGTTTTGTATTTTGTCTGGTTATTTGAATTTTTGTTTGTAATAATGTGCTATTTTGTAAAGGTTCATTGAACTATATACAAATAAAAAAAAAAAAAAAAAAAAAAAAAAAGGAAAATACTAGAATTGATTTAGGGGCAGCTAAAGGAGATGCTTGGGCATAATTAGATAATCATTTAAAATAATGATTATACATGAGTGTTTGATTTTAAAACACACACTTTGATTAAAAGTGGTTAGATTTTAAAGAGATGACAGAAGATTTATGGCCATGATGTAGTCATCCTTCCCATAACTCATCTCTCCAAAAATGTTATTTAGTCTTGGCGGTAGGTGCAGTTTAGGATTCTCATCCCCCGTCATTGACCACAATGATTCCATCACAACCTAGATACCACAGCCCTCGAGAGTCTATTGAGAGCTGTCTCAGAAAGACTTCCTGTAAGCCAAGGCAGCAGCACAAATTTGTCTTCAAATTTTGTGTGATGGTACCTTGACATACACGTGCTGTTCCATCTAGGCATTTCCAGTGGGCTACACATGAGTGGGTAGCTGTTTTTGGATGATTAAATGTATCTGCAAAACTACCAGTAGCTCTTCTGGGCTCACAGGTCTCGAATTTCTTGCCCCAGACCTTATGGAGCTAATTCAATTTAGAGGACTGGAAAGCGTAACCCTTTAGAAATGCTTGCAGAAAGAAGCCCCTGATGCCAGGGACGTTTTGAATGGCTAAGCAGATTCAACTAAAGAGAACACATATGGCATTCTCACAGTGTTATAGATATATTTATTATAATATCATGTTGTAAGAATCATTCTCAGCAGTCATGGGAAGATACATTGTTTAGTGGCAGGTTACCTAGAGGAGATATTTTTAAAATATGCTGCTCTACATGCACTTTGTAAATCATTGTAACACCTCAAAATGGGTGGGTATGGTTAACAATGATGTCTTCTAGGTGGATTTTCAGCCCTATCGTTTGTGAAGATGCTTTATGCTGTGCAACAACTGTGTGGATCTGCAGCACTTTGGCAGAGAATGCCTAACTAAATGGGTGGCAACTGACATTAGACAGCATTATTGTGCCCTAGTGATGGTAAAGGTTGTGGTGTATATCTAAAAAAGGAGAGCAGCACTTTTGAGATAGAATTTACATATCGTAAAAATGCATCTTCTTAATACAAGTGATTTTGTTATCAGATTTCAAAAATTTCCCAGAGGCCTTGTTATTTCCTGCACCGGCCTAGGTAACTTAGGATGCAGTCTTTGGTATGGAATGCCCTCCTTGGGCTCAAAGCAGAGCATGTGGACTTGTGAAAACAAAGAGAAAATATCGAGGCTGAGTACCCCAATAGGAAAATACACCGAACACGGGTTACAAAGGAACATACCATGTGCAGTACTTCTGATTGGGACTTCGCCTGCCAAGCGCTCTCAGAAGACATAATTTGTGACTGGATGTCAGGCAGCAATCCACGCACAAATTTGTCCACAAATAATCTTTTCCCAGACTCTGTGCCTAAGTCTTGTCCACTGAAATTCGAGAATACCTGTTTGAACCGATTAAAGAACTCGGTAGCACCCTCAGCCCTCCCTTGGACACAGGCTGTAAGCTTGTCCCAAATAATTCTCTTTTCGGGAATTATAGTTTTCAATTTCCCAATGATTCTATCAGGTAAAGTTAGTATCACCTGGGGCGGTCTCTCACCAGCTGGCCTTCCTCCATCGAGTCTAATTACGTTAGCCCATGTATCTCCCAACCCTGGTACATCGTCTATAGACCTAACCTGTTTCCACAAATCTACGGGCAGGAGTACAGGAAATAACAGATCAATATCACCCAAGGTTAATACTGAGGACTGCAAGACAGACTCTATTTCTTTATAGAATCCTGTCGGATTTTTCCTAATGTCAGGAATAGATTGTCTAATGGTATTCACTTCCTGTCTTGAGAACGGGGCGTGAACAAACTGTGATACTTTATGTGCAGGAATGTTCACAGCAGCTCTACCCGCTACAGCATCGGCTTCACTCTCAACCTTCGGGACAAATGTCGGAGGAACCTCTCTCATAGGTAACTGAGAAGTGGGCAGCTCTGAACGCCTACTAAGCAACAGAGCCAAGTCGAGCGCTAAAGCAGTCGAAGAAGTGTCAAGTGAAAAAGCTCTCTTATAAATACTCAATAACTCTGTGGGACAACAAATCTTTCTCTTTACACATTCATCCTGCAGGTACTCTATCATCTACCTGTATCACTTTCCTCTGCATTCCTGGCGTGATCATATACCTCAACTGGAGTTATCGACATATCTGAGATCCATCTAATCGCTTCTTTCGTACAAATTCGTACTTCCTCAGATATCGATTTACAACAAAGAAGGAACCGTTTCTGTACATACATACTATCCCCATCGTCATCCTCATTCTGTAACCTTTCCAACTCCTTTCTATACTCAAATGTCCTCTCAACATGCTCATGTACTTTCTCCACAGTGTCTCTTGAAAACGCTAAAGTGTTCAGATCCCTCAACCGTTGTGGGAGATCTGCATTATTCAATTTGCCCCACATTACACATAAATGAATCCCTAAACCTTCAATAAAAACATTTTTCTCAGGAAAATTATCCATGTTAGAAAGTGTGGCAAGAACATTAGCTTGGTCTTCCCTCTCTATACAATGCTTAGCCCATGCAATCAAATTCCGCTTCGTCTCTGGAGGTACAGTATTACGAGTGACAACCCTTGACCCCGCACCTTGATTGACTACAAGCGGCACAGGACCTCTTGGGAGAGAGGGAGCAGGTAAATTCAATGGAGGTACTATTACTGGTGCAATAGGAAGAGGCAGAGGAGCAGGTGGAGGAACAACAACTGGAGGAAAAGGAACAACGGGAGGAGCAGGAACACCAGGCAGAGCAGGAAGAGCAGGAATAACAGCAGGAAGAGGCAAAGCAGCAGGAAGAGGAACATATGGAGGTGGTGCAGTGGCACCAGGCCTTCGTTCATTTAACAGCTTGTCAATAAATTTGTCGGAAACATGAAGGTCTTTAGAAGGGTAGATTTTCTGAATGCCAAGTGAGAAAGCCCTGTTCATATTCCTAGCCGACTCAGACTGTTTATCTTGGTCATATAAAAACGTTTTTTCAATGTTCGTTTTATGACGGCGCGCATGTTTTTCTCTACTCTTAAGCTGCTGAAAAGCTTCTTTTTTCCAATTCTGCAAAACATCAAATGCTGCAGGTCTAGCCTTTTTCTTTAACAAAATTGACTCTAAATACTCAATACGAGGGATTTCAAAACTACCATTGATTGGCCACTGAAGTTCGGAAGCATGTCTGGTTTGTCTGTGCCAAATATCATTAAACACTATACTACCAATGCCATGCTTACAGTACATAGTACAAGCCGGCGACCCTCCTGTGGTGCTGGACGGCTAAATTCCAAAGATTGCCTATCGCTGCGGAATAACGCCCTGAAGCAGGTATACAATTTCCCAGGCATATCAAAATATTGGTGTTACCTGGTCAATAAGTGCATGCAGATACAATGCGCTAAAACAAATTATCAGGATACTTAAGAATCGGGTCACGACTCACCTGATGAATCCTAAGGAGGTCCGATCAGATTACAAAGATTCTTACCTAACTAATCTTACCTCGTGTTTGGTGATTTCGGCAAATCTGCCCGCCTCGATAAGTGGACCCTCGTCAAGATGCCGTCTCGGACCACAAGCTAATCGTCCAGGGATCGGGTCGTGCAGCGCTGTTGAGTGTCGCGTCTCTTTTAAAAAGGGGCCCCGTTTACACCGTCCAATCCCGGTCAGATAGCTTGTGTCAACCTTCGACCATCCGGCATCAATCCTGAGGGTCCCTATTCGGGCGCCAACTGTGAAAACAAAGAGAAAATATTGCCGAACATGGGTTACAAAGGAACATACAAAGATCTTTATTTTATACTGAACGGTTTCAAAGGACAAAACAACAGATAGCTATCGGCCCTCAGTACAACACAACGAACTCCAGTGTGGTTCGGTGTGCTCAGTGAGTGGGGCTGTACATTAGAATAGTCGCACTTTATATACCTTTGAGAACATGATGTTCAACCCTGCTGTGAGTTAATATTGGTTAATACATTACGGATCTAGGGTTTGTGCCGAGTTCACACATCTGTATACTTAGGGTCTTGCCTTTAATACATTCGCCAACAAGCCTTAATGGCAACAGTGTATTTTAGGATTTCTTATAAAGACCTTCTCAAACATCTATACAATGTAGTTTAAACAAGTGTTCTCAGTTCAGTATTTGGATACATTGTTCTTAACATGTGCTCGCGGTTTAGCTTCATTGGCACAAGTAATCCTCTACACACAGGTCAACGAAGGACAAGGTCTCAGTTCATGACCCCAACATGTAGCCTACAGGCAAGTTATACATTAGTTTATACACAGAGGTCAAGACGGCCATGTTGTATTCCAAATGACATTGTCCACCATTTTAGCTCACAGGGTGACCTTGCAGAGAGAACCTAAAGTGGCGGATAGACCTAAAATGGCTGTTTACATTGATTCTAAGGTCGGCACCTTACAACGCGGATTTCATCGCAAGTGGCTTACAAGCAGCTTGGCGTAGGCCAATATACATATATTCATCACAATAGGAGGCACGATTTACTTTTCCCGTTCGACAGACTGGGCCTGTATTTTCTGCTATGGCATTATTTGAGTTCATGCATGCAGTTCTACAACCTCCAGCTATAAGTTGGTGCAGGCCAAACGAGCACAGGAGCCTCACACTCAAGGTCCATTTCAACATTCATCTTAACTAGTATACAAAGCCACTGGGGACATTGAATGAGTACACAAGGAAATGGTGTTTGATACTCTTGTGTACGGTCAGACAATCTCTCAGATGATATCACCGGCCTACGCTCTGTGGGGTAAGGGGAAAAGGGCTAGTCCATCTCTGGCAACTTTATTCGGGGAAACTAGTGTACCTTTGTTTTCAGAGAAGTATTTGTCTCCAAAGGGTGTGTCTGATGAACTTGGCTTGTTGCAGCTGCTGGCATCCTTCTTGGATTGACCTCATATTTACCTGATTAATATTGTGTTTTGATTCACCAATCCCATGGAGCTCTCGGCTACCACTATGCATCTGCAGTAGGTGGACAGGCTGGTCAGAGTGCTATTTGATGTTTCTCTTCACACTTTCCTGTACATTGCATACGTCAATGTCCTCTTCTACCAGTTTGTTGGGCACCTATGAGTTATGTGTTGGAATGGTGGAGTTTATGGATTGACTGGTCAGATGAGTGTTAAGTGCCAACCCAGTGGAGATAGCTTGTGTGCAGTTCATATGGTTTTATTCAGCGCACACACATACCTTCTTGGAATCTATATTACCTTGTTACCAACATGACATGATCTGAGTGTGCTGCTTTCTGAGTCAGTGCATTATATACTTTGGAAGGGTAGACAGTTGGCGGTCTTGGAGACTTGGGGAATGAGGTATATTGCTACAATCTTTTCTAGCCTCTTGATTACAACTTCCACCGTTTTGGAGTTCACTGTTTACAGTGTTAGGGTACATTGAGTAATTACCTGTGATAAGAGGCTTATTGAAAGTCACCGCCTGTGGTAGGACTTTGTTATTTATTTTGTTTATTTTTTTAAAGCCAACTTAAAATGGCTTACTTCCCTTCAATGTCATTAAATCTATCTCTGAGAATCCAGCATCAGTAGTGGTGGGAGGCTCAACGAAGAGTGGGACAGATTTGCAAAAAGAAAATCTACCTAACACCACGCTTTCCTGATCAATATCTTCTTCAAACACCTTGGCAATCTTTGGAAACCAGTGTTTTCTTTTGTTTGCTGTTTTTTTGTGTGTTTATTCTGCTTCTATAGCACCTTACACCAAGGCACTTTACAATAATGAATGTTGTGTTACAATAGAAACAATTACGGTAATAATTAAAAGAATACAACAGAAAAAGAACAAGAGCAAGAAAAATACCAATGAGAAAAAAATGTAATGATGATCCAGTAAACTGCAAAGATAATAGCAAGAAACAAAAATTAACAGTTGCGAGAACAAAACAGGCCACTGCCAAATCAGATGATACCATTAGCAGAAAGCCAATCTAAAAATGTAAAAACAAAAATCCAGGAAAGGGAGGGGATTGACGCATTCACAATCACAAACCGGGGAAAAGTTCAAGATGTTTAAGTGGCTCAGCAAGCAACTGCGGCCATGGGTGAGAGATTTCCATCGGCGAGACTCACAATCCCGCAAGTCGGAAGAGTCCGGAAGCCGCAGAGAGCCACGGAGGGTGCAGACACCTACCCCTGGAGCCACAACCATCTTCACAGTCAGGATTTGGTTTTAACAATGCCCTGATGGCCTTATTAGGTTTGTGGCACGAGTTGGAGGCTGAGGGTGTTTGGAAGGATGATCTTTGTGCCACGAAGCAGTGTGCCCTACTCAGGCTTTGAGCTTACACTGTGGACAGTGGACATGCCATAAATTTCTGATATGACTTTCACTGGGCATTGCCCGTTATAAAATACTTTCATCAGGGGTGTGGCTCGGAGCTGCCACGAGTGGAATGGCCTCCTAGGAGCTCCTGATCGGCCCCGTTATGGAACAAAACTAGAACGACTTATGTATGAATACGTGCCACGGCTGTCCGCCGAGTGGGAACCCGTTCCATGGCCGAATTATGATGGTTCAGCAAGTTCGTTCTCACGGATTCCCGCTCGTGGCCAAAATGGCGGCCGCGAAGCAGAAACAGTGGAGTACCTCCATGGGGGGGAGGGGCAGGCGTGCTAATGCAAGCAAAGCTGCCTAGCACTCCCAGCTCTCCACCCCCACTCTCCAGCAGCTTGCCTGGAGGCCGCGCACACCGACAGCCCCGATCAGCTAGCACAGCCCGGGAGTTCATAGCACAGAAGACCGTGAGTCAATTCAGGACTGTGCAATCACTATCAGAGTCCGTTTCGGGACTGATGCTCGTCTCTGGCTCGAAGTGCCTCCTAGTCCCAGCTTTCTATCCGGCACGGAGGCTACCCGCTGCTCCCCACGAGAGCGGCCAGGACGGAGCTGCTCCTCCGGGGGGGGGCGCAAGTGGAGAATAGCGCACCCCTGCCTGGGGCTATCAGCCTCTCACCAGCCTCAGCAGTCCTCGGGGCACAGTAATCCCCCACCACCTGAAACACTGCAAACTTGCAGGGTGGCACGGAGTCCTTGTGCACAGAACTCCCAGATCACATCCCGTTGGGCCTGAAATACCGCAAACTCGCGGGGCGGCACGGAGTCCTCGTGCCCCTCGAAAAGCACACCTGACCAGCACCAACATCCTTAAGGTGAGGAGTGGGGAGGAGCAGGGGTTGCACGCTGCACGCCTGAATCGATCGCTTCCCGCAGCCCTCGAAAGAAACCAGCACTGAACGCTACGGGCCTAGCCCGTCTAGCTGTAACTACACCCCCAAATTCTCCTCTGCCTGAAAAACCCACCTCCCCTATCATGAGGATCCCTAATATTGCACGCCGAGGCCCACCGCAATTGGCTACAAGCATCCGAACGCACACCACAACCCTCACCTCTCGGCACTTGCGCCCCACAGACCGCACCAGCCGGAGGAGGCATCTAAAGAAATCTCCAGAACTCTCCCCCTGTGGCACACTAGCAATAGCCCTACGCAGAAAGCCAGGCCACTGAGACCCATTAGCACCAAGATGTCAAAAAGCGGAAAGGCCTCTAGGCAAGCAGACATTGTCTCCTTATTAGCGAACACCACTAATGAGAGATCAAGAAAGGGGGACCTACCAGAAGACCCCCCCAACGCTCCCATGTCCACGGTACCGGCATCAACCCACTGCCCATCCCATGCGGTCACTAAAGCCGACCTACAGGACCTACTGACAGCCCTGACCAAATAAATTCAAAAAAGCACAGAAGAGGTCACGAAGAAAATGAACTCTCTGGACGGGCGGGTGGGGAAGTAGATCACAGAACGGCCGAGCTTGAAACCGAGGTCTGTGACCAAAGATTTGAAATCGATCAAGAAAGGGATAGGATCGTGGCCTTAGAGGCAAGAGGCAATCACCTAGAGGCAAAACAGGAGGACGCCGAGAACCGCTCTCGGAGGAATAACATCCGCCTGCGAGGGATCCCATGCAGAATTAAAAAGCTACTCAGATTTATGATTACACTTCCAGAAAACGCACTCTTGGAGCTGGACCGGGCACACGGAACCTCCCCGAGACGGGTATTATTACCTTCTCACCGGATGTACTAGTCAGAATCCATTTCCATCAACTGAAGGAAGAAATTATGCGCGAGGCGAGGCAAATGCACCAGATCACTTTCCAGGGTTCCATAATCTCGCTCTATCAGGACCTAGCCGCCTCCACTCTCCAAAAGTGGAAAATCATGTGACCTCTAACGGAATGGTTACGAGACAGGAAAACCCTGTATCAATGTGGTTTCCTGACCTCAGTCAAATTTAAATGGGAAGGAGCTCTAAAGCAAATTCACACGCCTAAAGAGGCGGACAAATTTATGGGCCTCAGAAAATCTGACGGGGAGTCGGAAGCAGAAGAAACATCCCGCTCCCTTTGGGAAAAGACTCCCACAGGAGAATGGTCGAAAGCAGGCAGGAGACGAAGACTTCGAGGTCCCCCTAAGAAAGACAACCTTCCGGCCTGACCAATCTGACAAGACCTAAGCTGAGTCCTTGCACTCCAATCTTGGGCTATTACCCTGTTCAGGTAGCCGTTCTAAAAATGAGGCACATCCCTTAGTTCACAACTACTCAAAACCCTCGTGGGGAGGAAGCCTTCAGAGACATCTACTCTCATTTTCGCCATCAGTGCGGGAGCAAGGATGAGCTCCAATATACTTCAGATCAGCGGCCCAGTTGGCCATCGTTAGGCACCGTGGTGCCACCAGTTACCCAGTGGCAGCAGGACAATGGTTCTACTGCCAGTTCAAGTTGGGGGGAATAAGGAGGGGGGATAAGTTATCATTTCAGTCAATCCAAAGCAGGGCATGCCGAACCCCACAAGTTCTGGCCTTACAATCATCTTTGCAGCACATCGCACCAGCATCTAAGCTTCCACCAGCCCAACGCAGCAAGCGATCTCCGCTAACAGAATCTTGGTCCCGGAGAGAGGGCATGGGCCACGACACACCTGACGCTAAAATGCACACCAATGGCTGATACAAGTGAAATAATGATACTCACGTGAAATGTCCAAGGCCTGAACTCGCCAAGAAAGCGTAAATCAGTAGAACACAGACTGAGCCAACTATCGGGAGACATCTTACTGCTCCAAGAAACTCACTTATTGCAGGAAGACGAATCCCGAGTGAGATTCAATAGATATAAACACAGAGCATACTTTGCCTCCTCTGGGAAGAAGAAGAGAGGAATAGCAATTCTACTAAGTGAAAAAGTTCCGCTATCCAAAATTACCATAAAAAGAGACCTGGAAGTCCGCTTCCTCCTTTTGAAGGGCCTATTTGAAGAACTCCCTATTACCATCATCTCAGTTTACGGCCCCAACACATCTCAGGCCAGCTTCATCACAAACCTAATTCCAACCATTCTAGCTTTTCGCAAAGGCCACCCACCTAAT
Source organism: Ambystoma mexicanum (assembly GCF_040938575.1). Classification (NCBI taxonomy): domain Eukaryota; kingdom Metazoa; phylum Chordata; class Amphibia; order Caudata; family Ambystomatidae; genus Ambystoma; species Ambystoma mexicanum. The sequence continues at coordinate 104,366,080 of NC_090935.1, read as the reverse complement.
CATGAGTGGAGATTTCAACTGCATGCCAAACCCTCAAATGGATAAAACTCTGCCCCCTACGAACAAAGACATCGCGCATGCACTATCAATAGCCAAACTGCTAAGAGAAACTGAAACTGTCGATGCATGGAGGCTATTCAATGGCACCTCAAGGGACTACACGCACCACTCCTATGTACATAAAGGCTTCTCAAGAATTGACCTCATACTAATATCTGGAGTCCTGTTCCCATGTCTTAACAACGCAGAAATCCACACCTGCATGATATCGGATCAGGCCCCACTATACGCGAATCTGGTCATCTCAGGCCAAAAACAGCCAGTGCAAAGGCATTGGAAACTTAACGACTCATTGCTATTAGATGAGTGCATCCGAACGGAAACTGAAGAAACTATCTCCAACTATTTCAAAGAAAACAGACGGAGCAGTCTCCCATCAACATCATCTGGGACGCCATGAAAACGGTCATCAGAGGCACACTGATTAGTGCCGGGCGGAACAGAGAAGAGTCTCGAATATCATGGCAGCCAAGCTAGAGGGAAAAGTAAGGCAATTAGAGAGCGAACCGAACTGAAAGCACACAACTCCAGAAAAACGGAGAGATCCCTAGGGAAAGCAAAAACAGCGCTGGAAATGCATTGCACCGATCGCACAGCGAAAGCATTAGCATTTACAAAGCAATTCTATTACAGAATGCTGCGAGGATGCCCAACTACCGGCTCACTATTCCACATGGTATGGTCATGCCCGAAAGCGGAAAAATACTGGAGAGAGGTAATCAAACACATCAAGGACATATCGGGCCTCACCATCCCATGGGATCCTGGAATCATCCTTCTAGGCAGCACAGGCGACGGAGCATTCCCAATTACAGGCCAAATCCCCAGGCTATGTACGCATCTACTCCGAGCAGCAAAAATAGCATTGGCCCGGGTGTGGAAAAATAAAGAAGGCCCTTCCATGGCACTTTGGGTGAAATGCTGGGATATAGTGGTAGCCGAAAGAATCATTGCAATCCGAACAGGCTCCTTGAATAGAGCCCTAAACATTTGGGACCTATTTATGGACTACGCCACCAAATTCCCGGCTCTCACCAGGAGGCCTCCATTAACCAGATGGCTCCAAAGCCGCCCGCTCTACTGAACCACTGCCTCACACCACAACGACCTGTCATTCCATAGTCCACTGGGCAAACAAGGACTGGACAGACCACGGTCAGTAGTGACCATTCTGACATTGTTGCTCCCCTCACTCTGGCCTCCCGAGAGATGCTATTGCTCTGTCATATTTAATGAATGCTGTTCTGCGATTGATGTTATGATCTATGTACTGCTTATATGTAAATTCAAAATCAAATAAAATGTTATGAAAAAAAATAGTTTTTAATTACCCTGATTCAAATGTTTCCAGAACAGTCTCATTGTACACATAGTGCCTTCCGCCTGTTGTATTTCTGAAATTGTCTGATTCTTTAGAGTTCCATGTAGCAATCCCTCGAAATTTGAGAGTACCACCGTTTATTGTGAATCAACGCTCATCTGGCACAGGCGACTGTTTCTTTCCAAGCATATCTGATTGGTCTTCTCCAAGTCAAATGCTGATCATGATCTTGGTATTCTATATTGTATCAAAGAAGTTAATGGTGGTCTCAGATAAAAGTGCATCCTTGGTGCTTTGGAACACTTTTTGGTGATGTGCTGACCACTGACTATTCCCACTGAGAGTCAGATACTTTGAGTTTGGGAAGGAGGTCTGCCAATTTTGCAGTCTTAAGGAGGAATCAGTCACAGTAGTTGGCCGTGCTAAGAAAGCTGTGCATACCAGGGTCATACTGTGATATGATATGATATGGCATTTATAACGTGCCTATACACAAGTGTTTCAAGGCACGATGAGGCATGGAAGGGGGAACACAGGGAGGACAGGACAACGATCCTACTAGACCAGGTGTCATTCAGATCGCGCAAGTGCATGGGAAGCGGGCAGGACAGTGCAGTGCATGGTAAATATAACAAGTAAAGTAACGGCCAGCATGTGGCAAGTTCATGGGTAAGTGCAGACAACAGGTGTCAAGGGCTGGTATGGGGACTGTAGGGATACAGAAACAGTCCCCAAGTGTGGAGGTAGCCTGGTGGGCAGTGCAGGTGTGTGACGCTGGCGGGGGAGGATCTGGGCCCGAGATCGGAGGGTTTCCAGGTAGCCAGTGCAGTTCCAGTTGCAGCCAGGCGGTCAGCAGAGAAGAGGAGGAGAAAAAGCAGAAGAAAGAAAGGTTTTGAGGTGCTTCCGGAACCGGAGATGGTTCTCCTCAAGTTTAAGGGAGGCAGGGAGGCTGTTCCAGAGGGAGGCCCCAGCTGAGGAAAGAGATCTACCACCAACCCGTTGCTTGGAGAAGCGACTGACCCTGTGGGAGTTGGAGGCGGATGAGCGAAGAACTCGAGAAGGAAGATATTTAGGAAGAGAGAGTTGAAGGTATTGAGGCCCCAGGCTCCAGAAGGCCTTGGGGATGATGCAGAGGGTTTTGAACTTAATCCTCGCAGTCACTGGGAGCCAGTGCAGAGATTTCAGTCCTGGAAAGATACGATCCCTGGGCTTGAGGCCAAGGACAAGTCTCGCAGTCCTGTTCCAAATAAGTTGCAGAGGGCGGAGAGTAGAAGCAAGCAGATTTAGAAAGAGGCTGTTGCAATAGTGTAGCCAGAGCTCTAGAGACCGTGAACTTCTGACGGAAGGAGAGTAAATTAAGAATACCTCTGAGGAGGTGTAGTTGGTAGTGTGACTTCTTAGAGACGTCAGAGATGTGAGGAGAGAAGGAGAGTGTGGAGTCGAAGAGGAACCCAAGGTTTTTAGCCTTGTAGGTGGGGGTAGGGTGATGGCCAACAGAGGCTGGCAAGAGAGCTGCAAGGAATGAGTTGCAACTTGATGCCTCCCAAGGAGAGTGCGTAGCAGTGTTTTCCTTTGGGAAAACATATTTTAAAACTCCTTAAAACTCCTTTCTCTGTGATGGGACAGCCCATGGTCTTTTAAACACTGGAACTCTTATCTCAGTCTTTGCATTTGTTCTTCTTCTGTGTGGCATTATTCCAGAATCTCAGTGCTCAGTGATCATATTGATGTCTCCAATTAGCACAGTGAGGGCATGGTGAATTGTGTAATAGACTACTGCTGCGGTTGATGAGATGTCAAAGTTTAGTTTTTGGTACTTTCGGCGGCCATCATTAGTGGAGAATGTTCTCGGTTACCTTCAGCCAGTTGTGTCCTGCCTTTAGTGTACAGTTGGAGAAGATGGTATCTCTGGTCAGGTTGCTGGTCAGGTGACCTTGGTGGGAGTATTATACCCGTCTATGCATACTGCTTTGTTAGACTATGGTCTTCACATATGCAAACATGTCTAGGCTAGGTGGCTTTCTTGATATAGACTGTGGGGGAACTCATAATGCAAGGAACTCAAATCCTTTATATAATGCATGTTTTTTCTAGCACTAGCTGTTCTTTTACAACTTTTTCTGGCATAAAGAAATGTAGTCTTCCATGTGATGAGCTTGCAATACCAGTGAACCTGCCTGGGATATATCCTGGAGGTGTTCTAGGACAGCACTGTGGCAAATGCGAATTATAATGACCATCACACATTGTTGCTTTCCCATCAGTTTTAATGTTAAAGTACACACTGCTATTTATATATTTTTTCTTTAAAGCGCAGACCAAGCTCGAGAGCAGCAGTGAGTAGCCAGCATTTGGGCAGGCATCTTTTATCAGTAGAGCAGTCCTGTGAGTTACGGCATATGCATTGGTTTATGTGCTCATTGTGATCAGTCCTTTGTCAGGTGTTGATAAACCATGTTTTGAGAGATTTGCAAAATTAGATAATTTTTGGGCATGCCGAGCCGATATCGGAATCGCGATTTAGATGGTGCATGCCTGACAAGAGAAGGATTTTTTTGCGGGTCTTCTCATTGTGTGGATGTGTGTGATTCGAGCCAGTGGTCGATTTGCCGGGTGAGGACCGTGTGCCTCCAGGTACTCTGGTGTGCTACTCAATACTGCCTTCTAGATGATACATGCAATCTATTGGCCTGGTGAAGAAGTCCATTTAATTTAGTCGGCGTAGGATGGGGTGATTCAGTCCCATTTCTGAGAACCCATAATAAGACATGCCGCAGCGTGGTGGACTACTTTTAGGGAAGCTAAGTGAATGGAAAGACCCCTGTCAGGAGGTCATTTCCCCCTTCGATGTTCAAGAACACAAGAGCATGCCCTACGGTCCGGATATTATGCAGCAGGATGAAGAGTTTAATTTTGCAAAGGGTTAAATATTGGAACCAGGCAGCTTCTGGAAGGACAGGTTGCTGTCAATAGTGAAGCCTAAGGATTTTTCTAAATCTGAGAGTTGCAGGTTAAATTCTTCTTGCGGATGTCATTGAGTCATTGTTGGGCAAGTTGTTGTTTAGTGGGGGGGGCGATGAGGACGAATACGGTTTTGGATGAGTTAAGTATGAGGAAAGCAGTCGACATTAGGAATGGGTGATGGCAAGGTTATTGCGAAGATAAAAGCAAAAAGCGCAAAGCATATCAGTTAAGTGTAACTGAGTATTGTCTGCGTATTCCTGCATGGCTATATCAGAATCTTTGAGGAGTGTGCCCAGAGGCTCTATGTAATGGCGAAAAGGAATCAGTGAAATTATGAAACCTTTGGGGACTCTGCAGGAGACTTGGAGTCTGCGAGAATGAAAACTGTTCATCTAGACAGCCTGGGGTCTTCCCGAGAGGTAGAAGGTAAACCAATTCAAGATAGTGTCAGAGAATCTCATCTTGTCGGCGAGGGGGATGCATGGTCCTCGGTTTCAAATTCAGCTAAATAGGATGAAGCGGCATGAGTCATCATTATCCCTGATTTTGAAGGCATCATCCACCACCTGTGTGGTGGCTGTCTCGATGCCACACTTCTGGCAGAACCCAGACTGATAGTCATTTAGGAGCTGTAGTTGTTCTATTCAGGTGAGTAGCCAAGAAGACCCCATGCATGGGCATTAGAAATGGGAAGCCGTACACACACATTTTCGCCTTAGTCTTCCAGAAGCAGCCTCAGGGTTCTAAATTCTTCATACATAGCACTTTTACTAGTGTACCATAATGGTACACTAGTAACGCGGTGACAAGGGCGCCGTTGTCTGCTGTTTCCGGCTGTGTTAATCAAGGCACCAGTTGTGAGCTGCAAACTGAATAAATTGACTTTCTACTTAACTGAATACATCCCGCTCCGATTCGCGTAAGCCTGTGCCTCCTGCACAGCAGTTTGAAGCGAGCGCGGTGTTTGCTGAATTTTTCATTTTCTTTTTCTTCGTGAGGTCACGTGATCTGAGTCACGTGAGCGGACTGAAGCACCGCCCCCAGGAAGCGGGCTTAAAAGAAACACTCAGCCGCCCTTGCGGCGTTAAGACTGTTGCAGTGACAAGGGCGTCGTTGTCTGCTGTTTCCCGCTGTTTACACTGGATACGCAGTAACCCAGTGAGAGCCTGCACCCTCTACGTCCCTACACATTCAAAAGGAAAAAAACAGATATGGAGAACACCAAACCCAGAACCCGCCTCCAAGAGAAATTAGAAGAAACTGTTCCTAACTTTTCAAAACATACTTCAACACTGAACTACACACTGCGCCTAAAGAATCCAGCAACACCATAAGCAAAACAAAGCCTCTCACCCCTAGTCCGCCTCAAATCCTCAACAACAACAAAGAGAAACCAGTATCTCTCAGTCCTACAAACCAAGAACCGTCACTTACCCCTACCACTGAGCTACCAAACAATTCACCATGCTCTTCCAATGAAGAACTGAAGCACCAAAAACCCTCAACTGCAGCCAAAACACAGAAGAATGACAAAAGTCAGAAAACTATTAACAATCAAACACCAGAAACGACTTCCAAATCATCCCCACTAGTTTGTGGAAAAAGAGGCTTCCCACCTGCACTCCAATCTGATCTCCAGTTCCATACTCCTGTAACCAAAAAAATCAAAAGATCCAATGCTGTACCTAACACTGCGACAAAGAGCACTCATAGCAAAGCAACAGTGGCAGCCAACTTACCACCTCATAGACTCCCCCCAAGACAACTTCTCCAAACCTTCAAACCGGGCGTCTCGACCTTCAATCGACATTACAGAAATAGATGCCATCATGGACTTCCAAGAACAGAAGAAAACGAAAGCCCTAACAGACAAACACAAGGGAAACGCAAATGTGATATCTAGTACATCGACACCACTTCCCACCAAAGCTAACTTGTTCGTCCCTAAAACATTCCCGGAAGAGAACCAATTGAATGCAACAACGGCTGCACTAAACCAACAAGAGTCAAATTACCCTCCACAAAATGCTGAAAAAACACCCAATACTCCAGAATCCAGTAAAAGAATTCCAACGACCATGTTGGATCTCCAAAATACGCTAGTAGCTGTCCTATCAGTAGCGGTATTCCCCTTCTTAAAGATCCAAGAAGCAACAGTTGATGCCACCAAAGACCAAGCCACTCTACTTGCAATGAACCTAACAAAACAAACAAACATAGACTGCTTCATAACCTCAATAAAAGCGCGACTGAATCACGAAGCAGAATCTACAAGAACATGACAGAATCGTCTAGCCGAAATAGCAAGAACTGATCGACTAGACAAGCAAACTCTCATAGAAACATTGACAACATTTACAACCAAAATAATGGACGACAAAGCCAAAGGACATGTCCAACCGTTCAGGCCCCAAGATCAAGGTACAAGGCACCCTCATACAGAACATTCCTCACCAAAAGGCGAATCTAAAAAAGACCAAACAAACCCAATATGAATTTCAAATTCACAACCTACCAACTCATCTCCATATCGCCAGTACAGAACCTCCAGCATGCAGCCCGTTTGACATTTTTGACCGAACCAAATGCAATCAGCCGGGTAAAGCAACAACTACAAAAGAAACAACCAAAAAAAAACGTCAAACAGGATCACAAGATGGTGCATGCCTGACAAGAGAAGGATTTTTTTGCGGGTCTTCTCATTGTGTGGATGTGTGTGATTCGAGCCAGTGGTCGATTTGCCGGGTGAGGACCGTGTGCCTCCAGGTACTCTGGTGTGCTACTCAATACTGCCTTCTAGATGATACATGCAATCTATTGGCCTGGTGAAGAAGTCCATTTAATTTAGTCGGCGTAGGATGGGGTGATTCAGTCCCATTTCTGAGAACCCATAATAAGACATGCCGCAGCGTGGTGGACTACTTTTAGGGAAGCTAAGTGAATGGAAAGACCCCTGTCAGGAGGTCATTTCCCCCTTCGATGTTCGAGAACACAAGAGCATGCCCTACGGTCCGGATATTATGCAGCAGGATGAAGAGTTTAATTTTGCAAAGGGTTAAATATTGGAACCAGGCAGCTTCTGGAAGGACAGGTTGCTGTCAATAGTGAAGCCTAAGGATTTTTCTAAATCTGAGAGTTGCAGGTTAAATTCTTCTTGCGGATGTCATTGAGTCATTGTTGGGCAAGTTGTTGTTTAGTGGGGGGGGCCGATGAGGACGAATACGGTTTTGGATGAGTTAAGTATGAGGAAAGCAGTTGACATTAGGAATGGGTGATGGCAAGGTTATTGCGAAGATAAAAGCAAAAAGCGCAAAGCATATCAGTTAAGTGTAACTGAGTATTGTCTGTGTATTCCTGCATGGCTATATCAGAATCTTTGAGGCGTGTGCCCAGAGGCTCTATGTAATGGCGAAAAGGAATCAGTGAAATTATGAAACCTTTGGGGACTCTGCAGGAGACTTGGAGTCTGCGAGAATGAAAACTGTTCATCTAGACAGCCTGGGGTCTTCCCGAGAGGTAGAAGGTAAACCAATTCAAGATAGTGTCAGAGAATCTCATCTTGTCGGCGAGGGGGATGCATGGTCCTCGGTTTCAAATTCAGCTAAAAAGGATGAAGCGGCATGAGTCATCATTATCCCTGATTTTGGAGGCATCATCCACCACCTGTGTGGTGGCTGTCTCGATGCCACACTTCTGGCAGAACCCAGACTGATAGTCATTTAGGAGCTGTAGTTGTTCTATTCAGGTGAGTAGCCAAGAAGACCCCATGCATGGGCATTAGAAATGGGAAGCCGTACACACATATTTTCGCCTTAGTCTTCCAGAAGCAGCCTCAGGGTTCTAAATTCTTCATACATAGCACTTTTACTAGTGTACCATAATGGTACACTAGTAACGCGGTGACAAGGGCGCCGTTGTCTGCTGTTTCCGGCTGTGTTAATCAAGGCACCAGTTGTGAGCTGCAAACTGAAGAAATTGACTTTCTACTTAACTGAATACATCCCGCTCCGATTCGCGTAAGCCTGTGCCTCCTGCACAGCAGTTTGAAGCGAGCGCGGTGTTTGCTGAATTTTTCATTTTCTTTTTCTTCGTGAGGTCACGTGATCTGAGTCACGTGAGCGGACTGAAGCACCGCCCCCAGGAAGCGGGCTTAAAAGAAACACCCAGCCGCCCTTGCGGCGTTAAGACTGTCGCAGTGACAAGGGCGTCGTTGCCTGCTGTTTCCCGCTGTTTACGCTGGATACGCAGTAACCCAGTGAGAGCCTGCACCCTCTACGTCCCTACACATTCAAAAGGAAAAAAACAGATATGGAGAACACCAAACCCAGAACCCGCCTCCAAGAGAAATTAGAAGAAACTGTTCCTAACTTTTCAAAACATACTTCAACACTGAACTACCCACTGCACCTAAGGAATCCAGCAACACCATAAGCAAAACAAAGCCTCTCACCCCTAGTCCGCCTCAAATCCTCAACAACAACAAAGAGAAACCAGTATCTCTCAGTCCTACAAACCAAGAACCGTCACTTACCCCTACCACTGAGCTACCAAACAATTCACCATGCTCTTCCAATGAAGAACTGAAGCACCAAAAACCCTCAACTGCAGCCAAAACACAGAAGAATGACAAAAGTCAGAAAACTATTAACAATCAAACACCAGAAACGACTTCCAAATCATCCCCACTAGTTTGTGGAAAAAGAGGCTTCCCACCTGCACTCCAATCTGATCTCCAGTTCCATACTCCTGTAACCAAAAAAATCAAAAGATCCAATGCTGAACCTAACACTGCGACAAAGAGCACTCATAGCAAAGCAACAGTGGCAGTCAACTTACCACCTCATAGACTCCCCCCAAGACAACTTCTCCAAACCTTCAAACCGGGCGTCTCGACCTTCAATCGACATTACAGAAATAGATGCCATCATGGACTTCCAAGAACAGAAGAAAACGAAAGCCCTAACAGACAAACACAAGGGAAACGCAAATGTGATATCTAGTACATCGACACCACTTCCCACCAAAGATAACTTGTTCGTCCCTAAAACATTCCCGGAAGAGAACCAATTGAATGCAACAACGGCTGCACTAAACCAACAAGAGTCAAATTACCCTCCACAAAATGCTGAAAAAACACCCAATACTCCAGAATCCAGTAAAAGAATTCCAACGACCATGTTGGATCTCCAAAATACGCTAGTAGCTGTCCTATCAGTAGCGGTATTCCCCTTCTTAAAGATCCAAGAAGCAACAGTTGATGCCACCAAAGACCAAGCCACTCTACTTGCAATGATCCTAACAAAACAAACAAACATAGACTGCTTCATAACCTCAATACAAGCGCGACTGAATCACGAAGCAGAATCTACAAGAACATGACAGAATCGTCTAGCCGAAATAGCAAGAACTGATCGACTAGACAAGCAAACTCTCATAGAAACATTGACAACATTTACAACCAAAATAATGGACGACAAAGCCAAAGGACATGTCCAACCGTTCAGGCCCCAAGATCAAGGTACAAGGCACCCTCATACAGAACATTCCTCACCAAAAGGCGAATCTAAAAAAGACCAAACAAACCCAATATGAATTTCAAATTCACAACCTACCAACTCATCTCCATATCGCCAGTACAGAACCTCCAGCATGCAGCCCGTTTGACATTTTTGACTGAACCAAATGCAATCAGCCGGGTAAAGCAACAACTACAAAAGAAACAAGCAAAAAAAAACGTCAAACAGGATCACAAGCCTTTCTGAGCAAACTGCAACTCAACCAAGAGCACAAGTCGAAACCCCACCCCTCAACAACAAAGAATCCCATCAACAACAAAAATGAAACGAGCACTAATCCATTGATCAAAGAAACAACAAAGACTAATACAAATAATAACAAAAAACGGACACCCCAACCACAAGGAGAATTGATCTCAATCGAAGAACAAGAACCATTAGACGCATTACTGGATGCCATCAACCACGACACTGAGCCTAAAACACCAACAGCAGTAGACAAACAAAATACAACATTGATTACGTCTTCACTTCAAACTAGCAACAGAGAACATGACTCTCAAGAAGACTCAATGATCATAATAGATGAAGACCGTGAGATCTCTTCAACCTCAATCTACACGAACAGCGACGAATCAACGACAAACATGTCACTTGTGTATTCATCAATATCTACTGAAGAATCCTGCTTTTCAACGGAACCTGACGTCCCTTCTGATACCATGGGAAATAAACTGATTGACATGAATACATCTCTAATTAGACCAACATTTACAGATCCGCGTCAGGAGCCAAGCATATTCAGACTCTCGCTAACTGCTGTAAATCTAAGAGTGGATGAAAAACTAATCTTGAACAGAGTAAACATCCTCCGCCTACTGAATGCTATCCCGACATTGTCGAAGGTCGCTACACAAGACATCAACGTCATACATTTTCCGAATAAGAAAAAGATGGAAACAGTCCACATTGATTTTTATCACAACCAAACAATCCAACTAGTTATGTCTGCCAATAAACAACTTGCCAAATGGGGCTTCATCATCGAACCAATCAAAGTAACAAGATTTATGGCTCTCAAAGAAAAGAAATTGGATACCAACTTCAGGCCTCAAGTTGCCCCAATTCATCGCAAATATGACCAACAATAATCTTTACGTAGACCACGAACAACCGAAGAACCATACCTAACAAGAAATGACAACCAGTCCAGGCAAACAAATTCATACCAGATAACCAGCATCCTGGAAGTACCAAGGGAGAGGATCACCCATAAATATCCGACCAGAAATTCACTACCCAGAAACACTTTCCAAGGTATACAAAGGAAAACCTTTTTATAACAATCAACCTCAAACCGAAATTCAACAACAGAAACAACATTATATTCATGGAATACAAGAGGGTTCAAACATCTCCTCTCAGAGGGTCCTATAAAACAAAAAGAAACAGCTATAATATGCCTCCAAGAGGCTTGGCTATCCACAGAAGTGGTCTGCGATAGGTTTTCCACTTTCATGAACCCGGCAATCAAAGCACAACAAGGCAGACCATCATCCGGCATGGTAATCTTGACTAAGATAGACCCCAACTGGTCAATTGTCAGAAAGAAAAATATCCATCCATGGGCCCAATACATTGTCATCTGTATTTTCATCCCGCCATCCAAACCAGAGCAACCTCCGAATAAAACATACTTAACAATCTTCAACATCTATTGGAACGCAATGTCAATGACTGATAATAAATTCATAGATTCCATCTATGACGAGTACGATAAAATAGCAAACTCTTTCTCGCAAACTGAGTTTGTAGTCGCCGGCGATTTAAACATCCACCTCTACAACTCTGAAGGAATTCGTCTAGACACCCAGAAAATATTTCCAAGAGCAAGAAAATGGACCAAAGAGATTGAGATCCGCAATTTAACCCTAACAGAGCAACCGTTAAACACACAAGGTCAAATGCCCCCAACATGGTCCAATGGCAACTCCAAATTGATTATTGACTATATTTACATCTCTGAAGGAATAAAGAACAACTTAATTACCACTGAAAACTCCGCACAATCTAACAGCAATTACTGTCAAATCTCAATAACATGGCAAACAGAACAAATCGAGAACTCGATCCTGGATCTCCCAGAACTTGAAATAAACAACGGACTAACGAAACTAAGAATAAAACAGCATCAAACGATCGACTTAGTATCCAAATTTGAAAGATTTTTAATGCCTCACCATGTAAAACTCAACTATGAATGGGGACTCAGAGACTGCCAATCCTTCCAAAGTACCAATCCCATTGTTACACATAAACATGCATTCAATATGGAAATTAAAGAAAAGAAAAAAATGCTTCGGAAAAAAATACGTCAACTGAAAAAACTGAATACAACAGCAGCAAACATCGCCATAAAAAAAGAAAAACAGATTTATTCTAACTCGCTTAAATCAGTCAAAGGATCATTGCAACAAGCTGATGCTGAAGCTATTCTAGCGGCAATCAAAGGGAAAAATACGAGACAATTATGGTCACTTCTAAACGGAAACAACAGAACAACAAACATGATCCAAGAAGTTGATCCAGAAGCGTGGACTGCACATTTCAACACCTTATATAACAACAGTGCACATGCAGAGGCTATCCAACAAGAATCCACCTGCCCAAAATGGAATCTGAAATGGGAAACAGAGGACATCATTCAAACCATTAGAACTCTAAATCCATCAAGAGAGCCAGGTCCAGATGGATTATCAAATGCAATCCTGAAGGCTGCACCGGAAAATTGGACAAACCTCCTCTCCCACCTGCTCCTTATCATTGAAAAAAACCCAACGAATCCCACATAGCTGGACGTTAGCCATCTTGATTCCTATCTGCAAAACCGGTGACAGAAAGAACCCACATAACTACAGACCCATAGCCTTACTCGACCCGTTAGGAAAACTTTTTGAGAACTTTCTACTGAAAAAACTCACTGATTGGGCAATGAACAACGGGAAAGTTGAAAAAAGGCAAACAGGATTCGTAGGCAAAATCGGAACCAACATCAACTTGATAATACTGAGCCTCCTCAAATACGAGGCGGCATTAAGAAAACAACAGGTTTATGCGGTTTTCATTGACCTAAAAATGGCATTCGATTCAGTAAACAGAACCAAACTATGGACCAAACTGACATGGGGCTGTCCACCAGCAATTCTTCACCCAATCAAGGAACTATACACTAATACCTCAATCCGAGTCAGGCTAACAAAACAGGGTAAAGTCACACAACCGATAAATACCTCCAACGGTCTCAAGCAAGGATGTCCCTTGGCCGCCTGCCTCTACAATCTATACACCTACGACTTTGTCAACTCAATCAAAGATCCACTCTCAAATCCTCCGAAACTAAATAATGAATCAGTTCTATCATTAATATACGCTGATGACATCACAGTCATGGACAAAACCCCATCGGGTCTACAAAAAACTCTGGACAAGGTATAAACCTACATGACAGCCAATGAACTTCAGATCAACATAAACAAAACCAAAGTAATGAACTTAACTCAAAAAACAAAGAAGAACCAAAAATCCCAAAGTTCTATCTTGAAAGCAAAGAAATTGAAACAACAAAATCCATCAAATATCTAGGGGTAATGGTAAATGCGTCATCCACGGAACAACAGTGGAAAATACACATTGAAGACAAAGCCAGACCCCTGGCCAGACTAGGTCGATTATATCACTGCAAATTCAGGACATATTCCTTTAAATCAACAATCATCTTCTACAAACAAAAAGTTGTTCCCATATTGACCTACGCTGGCGAAACCCTGGTAAACAACCAAGGACTGAAATGGCACCTCTACGAAGCAATATTCTGGGTGAAAACAGCAGCAGTACCAAAGAACTTCCCCATGACAAGGATCCGTTTCGAACTGGCGTTGGAATCATTACAATCCATAATATCATGGAAACAGATGGACCTCTACAGGAAAATAATAAGCCGCAAAAAAATCCCAGCCATAGAAATATAGAAAAGCAAAAAAACCGCTACAAATGCAATGATTCTCCAACAATGGACCAACAGGGTTAAGACTCAAATGCAAGCTGAAGGCATCACCGAAGAAACGTTAATGAACAGGCCAGAATACGCAAAGCTAACACTACAAAGGAGCGACTGGATAAAAACTCGAAGATCAGACTAAATATAAACGCCATCAAGTATGCGAAATAGGCATAAGAGCCCTCCATGAACTTCCACCATACTTGACCTGTTTTCCAGATCGACACACCCGAGATCTCTTCTTAAGGTTCCGATTGAACATCTTACCAACCCAAGACTATCTGAGTATAACCCAACAGACAGAAATCAAATCCTCAGACTATCGCATCTGCCAGAACAACGGAACCAAAGAGACATTGTTCCATATCATCATGATTTGTCCAGCCCTACAAGAAAAAAGAAATTGATTCAAGGATTTCTTTAGGATATCAAAAAACCAGATGACTTCAAAAGAACGCTGGAATCATCTGCTAAAAGGCAACGACAAACATCTAATTCTAACGGCCATTAAATTTTGGATCGAGACCGAAAAGTTCACGAAAAAAAAATAAGAAGTAAATCTTTCTTTAGCAATTATCCTAGTGATTAAAAAAAATTAAAATAAATAAGAAGAAAATAAAAAAAAAATAATGGCCTGTGATAACTCAAATCCTGACCCTGATGATTCAACATTGAATTATGATATCTGTGCCTTCATCACTGGAATCAGCGTACATTTTGTCGTCGTTGCCAATGTAATCATTATTCTCTGGAACTGTTCCTCTTGCTAAGTATATGCGCACTCTTCATTGTGGCTGTGCATTGTCAGGGAATGGATTCACACTCATGCTGGGCACTCCAATTATGGGTGTAGTGCATTGTCAAAGAATCTACATACTGAACTGGTATCTGTGAGGGTATTTGGTCCTTCCGCTTCACTTTTTTGCACTCTTGGGTTGCCCTCGTATAACATTGAATGATGATTTGTACACCTTTTTTTTCAACATCTTCTCTATATTTTCTGTTTATAGAATTTCAAGTCCAAAACAACAAGAAGAAAAACAACAAGAACAGAGAACTAGTACAGGGTAGTATACAATAAGGTAGGGTCATAACAGTAAATAAAGAGTAAGTCCAATCACTTGAGTATTTTGTCTGAAGGTCAAATCATCTGGCGGCTTCGCTTACTCCCTCCCACCTGCATACAAGTTAAGTCAAAGTTTTGAACATTGATGGCTGGCGGTTTACGCACTGCCCCCGGTAACTGTTCTGCATAATTGAAAAAGGGGGACCAGGTGTGGTGACATTTCCACATGTTGCTCATGCGACCCGAAGTGATTTTTTACCGCCACAGCTGTATCCAGCAATTTGTCCACCACATTGGGATTGCCAATGGTGGGCAATGGTAATCTTTGCCCCCGTGAGGAGGTGGTTAATGAACTCGGAGATGTGTCCAGTTAACGGAGCGCCACAACCCCTGTGTCGCCCAATAGGACAATCCCTGGATCTCAAGGGGATCGTGAGGCCTGTGATTTGTTTTGATTAATTCCAGCACCTCCTGCCAAAATTTTTCAGATTACGGGCATGCCCACCATAAGTGAAAAAACGAGCCTAAGGCTCCACAACCCCTCCAGCACGATGGCGAAATTGCTGGATTACCTTGGTTCAAGAATTCTGGGGGTAAGGTACCATTTGTAGCATACTTTTATGGAGCCCTTTCCATTTGTGATGCATCTAGAACTTTTATGTGTAGAGGCCCATATCCGGTTTCACATCTCCTCCGCCAGCACTCTGCCCAAGACCCTTTCCCATTTAAGCATGTATTTCTCTTTCTTAGTTGTGTCCACCCTGCCTAGGAGCTTATAAAGAGTGCAGATCTTCCCCTTGGGGGCCAAAGTGGTTAGGGTGCTTTCTAGAGGATTCAGTTTGCTGCCTCCTTTCAGTTTTGTTTTATGCTGTGACATCCAGTGTCTAAGTTGCATGTATCTGAATCTCTCAGTTTCTATGACGTGGAACTTTTCCTTACATTCCTCGAAAGAGAGGGGGGCCCCGTTATTGAAGAAATCCTCAATCCAATTGAGGCCACCCGCCTTCCGCTCTAGAAACCCTGCTGCATTAAACCCAGGCGTAAACTCAGACTGGAGAGAGGGGACCTAAGGAGCCGCTGGCCCCCCAGCGGTTAGCTGCCTTCTTCCAACTCTGTATCATGTTCATATGGCGGCTAGAGGGCTCTTATCGGGAGACTGCTGAACCTGCTTAAGTTGGGGCAGTGCGGATAGTGGGACTGAGCTTTGTGCCTCCTCGATTTGCTTCAAGTGCGGCGGATTCACTGTTCTTTGCCATGTGAAGGCACGAGACAGCTGGGCGGCAAGGCAATACCGTGGTAAGGTCTGGGACCCCTAGGTGGGTGTTCCACGGAGCATGACCCTTTTAGCTACTCTTGGTTTTTTCCCCGGCCCAGATATATTTTAGCACATCTCTTTGCAGGGCCTCAAGTTCCGTCATGGAAATTGTTACAGGTAATGAGAGACAGTGATTTAGGAGCCATGGGGACGAAATTCATTTTTTAAGGGCTGTGATCCTCCCAACACAAGATAACTCTTGTTTGTGTCAGAGCTTGAGGTCCGTCTTTAGTTCTCTGAACGGGTTCGGAAAGTTAACTTGGTATACCTTATTGATTCTGTTTGGGATTTGCACACCCAGGTAGGTAATATGACTCCCCACCCATGGGATTGGTCCTTTGCATTCAAGTGTTTTCCTTCATCTGCGTGAGACGTTTACCCCTAGGGCGCTGGACTTTGACAGATTTACTTTGAATCCCGAGGCCTCACCAAACCGCTGTTTCTTGCACCACAATTCTCCTAGGGAGGAGTCCAAGTGTGTGATAGAGAGCAGCACATTGTCTGCGTTCAGAGATATTTTACAATTATCGCCACCCACCCGCAGCCCCTGGATGATTGGGCTAGAGCGGATCCTAGCGGCGAATGACTCCATTGACAGGACGAAAATGAGTTGGGAGAAGGGGCACCCCTGGCGGGTGCCAGCGGGTATTTGGCAGCTTAAGGTCATGCTCGGGGTATGGCAGTTAGCCAAGATCCAGTTTGTAAATGTAGGGCTAAAGTGTGCCAGGGTATTACCCACATAGCCCCAGTCAAGTAAATCAAACTCTTTATGCGCTTTATGCGTGATTAGAGAAGATGACAGCAAATTCCGTTCCATCCCTGCTGGCACATCGAGTTAGGATGAGGATGCGCCTGATATTGTCATATGTGATGCAGCCTGAAATAAACCCTGAGTGGTCTGGATGAATCAGCTTAGCTAAAATCCTCGCTATCCTGGTTGCTAAAACCTTTGAGAAGATTTTTGCTTCGTTATTCATTAGTGTTATTGGTCTTTACAAGCTGCAGATCTCTGGGTCTTTACCCGGTTTCGGGATCATCACAGTTAGGGAATCCCTCATTGTCAGTGTTATTCAGCCTGATTCTGGGAAGGAGTTAAACAGGGTTACCAGGCATTGGGCTACAGTATGTGTATATGTTTTATAGAATCGTGTGGTCAACCGATCCTGACCTAGGGCTGCGTTTTTTTAGAGAGGCTATCACCTCTGATATTTCCTCAAGTGTAATAGGGGCTGCTAGGGGCTCAATTAATTCCTGCAAGGTTTCTCCCCGGGGAGCCAATGCCAACTTTTGCTGATGCTCGGTGCCTATGATTGGGTCCCCAGTGATTACTACCCTGTGGTGCTCTTTCATCGCTACTAAATTATCCGCTTCCGCCGCCCATTATTCCGGGAGTGCACTTCTTGGTGGGTTGACAAAGTCCGACCCAGTGTCAAACATTGATGATAGTGGTTCAAGCTCAGTGCTGGCATGTTGAATTGTGTAGGCCCACGCTTGTTCAAGGTGCAGTGAACATGGAGTGACTGGTTTGGTGTGGTAGAATAGGGAGCATAGGCTGGTCTGCCCTCCAGCTGCTGTGAGGCCCACTCAGGGGGACTCGAGGACAGGATGGCTCCATTCAGGGTCTGCTCTCCCAGCTCTAGGAGATTCCGGTGCAGAGTGGTAGGCTCTGGTCCACGACAAAAGGTCAAACCTGATGTGCCCTGGGAGTGGGTAGAGGACATGTTTCCTGTCTTGGCCGGCTCCTTTTTCACCTCAGGTTGAGGGCTTTGAAAAGTACAGCTTGCCCAAATGAAGTCCAGTGAGTTCTTGCCAAGTGATTCTGCAGGACTTGAGAGGATCCGGGAGCATCTGGAATCTGGAGAAAATCTGTAGAGAATGGGAGGGCGACCCCTTCTTTTAAAGGCCAAAGTCCCTAGGTGATTAGACTAAAGCTAGCCTGTCTTAGTCCAATCACTGCTCTTGAATGGAGTGGACGTTTCCTATTTATCAAACCCAAAGTGCTTTTCTCTAGAGGAAGTGTAGGGGACAGGAAAGTGAAAGAGGGACTGAAAGAAACAAAATGGTAGAAGTCTCCTTCCATTGCCCAGAGCACACCTGCCTATTCTAGTCCTGCCCCCTTCCCTTCTCACTAAGAACAGATGCCTTTAGAGATGCAGCACCTTTGTGTGAGACTACTCCATTTTAATGGGTGCACTCCTTTGATAACCGGGCCCAGGACATCTGTTGCCTCTCTGGCAGAGAGTGTTACATGCCCTCATAAAAAGATCAAAGAAGAGGTCCAGTCCTACAGGTTCCTGTCCTGCCATTTGCAGTCTTTACCCAGCTGACCAGAATACACATCACCTTCCACGGCAGAGTTGACTCATAGGAGCTGACACATGTGCAGTATTAATTGGGATGTGACAGCCATGATCATAAGTAGTGCCATGCACAATGCCCAAACCCAGGCTTACCTTTATTTTACAGTTTACCCAGGCACTAGCATGGGTTACTTATGGCCATGGTAGTTATGGTACAGGGAAATGCTGCCCCTGCGCTTCGGAGACTTGACTGCCACTGCGGCGGTCGAGTGGACATCTTGTGACCTTTGAACCTGCTGTACGCCACGAGTAGTGCAGCCGCTGCGGATCAGTGTACTGATGCAGCAGGGTACACGTACACTCAACCTTTGGCATGTATTTGATGGAAAGGGAAGGTGAATCTGGTTAGCAGATTAACCATTGGAGATGGAATTACGTACATAATTTTATGCACTAATAGAAATTTAAAAAGTCAGGGCATTGCATCCTATCCAGGTGGCAATTCCTAACATTTACACAGAGAAATTGCTGCATCGATCTGCATCGATCTATTTACTCCTGGATCCAATTATTTGCTGGCACAGAATTCATTTCACTGTCCAGTATGGCCAAACTGACAACAACCCATCTTGAGTATTGACATTTGGAGTCCGGGAAGTGCTTCAAACTCTCTTCGTATCCGAAATTGCATGTATTACAGTGTGTTCAGTTCTGCCTAATTGTTAATCATTTTGTATTATGTAACCTATTTACTGTTCCATAAAAGTGTGTTGAAGTCTGTATAAGATGCATGTGCAGTGCGGTGTAGAATGAGGTCACACAGCGTCTCAGGACAGAGCATTGTTGGTAGAACTCCTGCCTCAAACTCCTGCTTAAATACAGGGCAGGGCCTTTATTCTTGGCCAGTGACATAGTGGATCATGACCTGTATGTGCATGAATCATCTTTCCCCATTTTCCTTCCAATGTTGTTAACCAACAGACACATATGTGTCACAGAGTTAAGTAGAGATTTTATCCAGGTTATCTCATACTGCATTTCTCAAAACCTGTCATACATTTGTATGGATAATAAAGAACAGCCGTATTGTAAGTGTAACCTCGTTATATTTTCAATTACCTGTAAAGGTAACTCTCATGCCAAAGAGAGACTGCGTGGATATTCTCATGAACGTCTTCTATTTTTCCAGAAACTACAGAGATTTTCAGGACTGTACAAGCTGTATGCCTGCACCCAGGCAAAGAAGCACAGTAACAAATTCAAGAACCGTGATCAAGAAATCCTTCCAGGTAAACCTTCTTACAATTGTCAGCATCTACTCTTATGCCCTGGCCCAAGCTTTAGGAACTCCTTTCCCAATTTATGACATTTCTGACTTGTTTCCTATTAATCTTGTGACTTAATTTAAACAGACGCATACTAACTTTCATATTCACACATCATGGTTGACGGGAAAGCCAGGCCAATCTGCCAAATCCGGTGCCCTCACCGACCACTAACATTCACAATTAGGTGTTGCAGAAAGTTGCAAACCCTGACCACTCTGCGAGAACAAAAGCTGTCTAAAATAACACATAATCAGACTCTGCGTCAGCCTCCACTGACATCAGTTGTGCCTCCTTATTTTATGGTTGGAATTACCGCACACATTCGCCACTGGCAAATCCCTAGCATCCTCCTCATCACACACAATCACTCCCCAATGAGGCCTAATATGTTCTCTTCTTTCAGGGATGGTTGAAGGTGAGGTGAATTTTCAGAACCAGCACTGGTGATGGCCCTGAGAAGCCAACCCAGTTGGTGTAGACAGATATTGACACATGGCACACTGTCTCAAGATAATATAGGCATAGCAGCAAGGCAGACTTCAGGAAATCAGGGACCTTTTGTAAGTGCAGTTAATCACTTTTAGAGACAATACAGTATGTACACAAAGGTATACACATTTACTATTAGGCCTTAACATTAAACAGGTAAAACTCAAGAAAAGCCTTTACCAGTAGACACCTTTGTACACATATGTATATATAGTTGGTAATCTGAAAGTGAGATCACCTACTCTTTACACTAAACCACTGTAAAAGCAGTTAAGTCAAGTGAAGCTATGAAACATCAAATATGAATGGAACAGTGACTTAAAAGATATATCACATACACTGCCTTATACATGTAAAGCAGGAAGCTAACATTAGCAGCCCTTCCCTATCAGGTAGGTTGGTCCAGTGTCTCAACAAATTCAAGGAAAAGGTAAGCACATGAAAGGGGAGTTATATATCTCAAACTCTCCTCTGCACAAACTTTGGCAAAGCCACCAGGTTGGAAAAAATGTAGTTGAAAAGCACATTTTTGAATAACAGGTAAAGAAAGAAATGTGGTGGTACACTACCAATTCCACCCCACTAGGGGCGACTGTAGAGTGATCCGATGCTAGACCTCCACCACTACAACCACATAAGAAAGCATTTTAGGGACTGGATTTTGCACCCCTGTAATCCCTATGGCAGGAGGGGGCATGAAAAGAGGTAGTACACGCTCACCTCTTACTCCAATTTCCTGAGTGACCACACCTGGGGTATGCGGAAGCACTGGGGAAATGTACTTCAGCAATTGGACCTACCAGGAATTGCACGTGTAGTTGCTGAAGTTGGTGTCTGGTTTGGGTCTGGCGACATGGCGCTACCAATCTCTGGTTCTGGGGTGGCTTAGACAGACTTGCAGCTGAACAGGCCAGACACCCCAGGACTGTATCCATAATGTATCCCATGATGAGGATAACCTCAGGATACGGCAGACGGAGCCCATCAGTGAAGAGAACTTGTTCGGGGATTAGCATGCTCAGTTTGTGGCGGTGGTAAAGAACAGGCTCCAGGAAGGCCCCTCCACATTCAGGGGAGCAACCACAGCAGCAGTGAGGATGTCAAGGTACAGGTCAAAGACACTCAAAGACCCAATGTCCTGCTTGAGATGGTGAACATTGCAGCAGAGAGGCCTTGTCAGAGGATTCCCAACTCACAGAAAGATCCTGTGATTCTTCAGATGTACACCAACAGCCGGCTTCATATGTAGGGTGCAGAGCAGTTTGTTCATACCAATCCAGGGGAGGAATACACCATGAGGGTGTTCTCTGGTCACAGGACAGCAGGCTACACCTGGAGGTGGCGTGGGCGATGCTGTTGTTCCATAGCAGCAGTCTTCTGAGTTTTCAGTACAAGCCCTACTTCTTCTGATTCTTGGATCTGCTTCAGAATGAACCTGTATCACCTTTACATATGCTGTGGTTCCTAAACACAAAGTAGTCACAAGGAATGGCAGTACTGTCTTCGTAGGAGAATTTATGAATAACATAATGTGGGGAGGCCATAAAAGTACCTGGCCTACCTGCGATGACTGCATAGCTTATCTTCTACAGAAACATAAACTATGACAGGCAGGCCTCTCACAGGCCTATGTAACACAGAAACATCAGAGCAATGATTAAGAATCACACGGACACTGAAGCATCATCTTGTATTTGTATTTGTGTTTTATAAAGCGTACATTTTGCTCGAGAGTAACAGAGCGCTGTATATGATTTGAAGGAACAGGAGGGCAGTTTACAATGCGTTCAGAGTGGTGTTGCAACTGGGGACAGAGTTACCCAGGTCATGCCTTGGAATTCCCCGAAGAACAAGGTTTTCAGTTCTTTCATGAACTGCAGGAGGAATTGAGTAGTCCTGATTGCCACCGGGATGGTGTTCCAGTATGCTGAGGCATAGCGCGAGAAGGATTGTTTCCAGGTTTTTCCCTGCAGGGTAGTTTAGTCTCAAGCCTAGCAATGGTCTGGCTCCTAGATTAGTAGGTACCGCGCATGGTGGTAAGTTTGTTCCTTAAGCGGGGGTCTGTGCAGTGGTTGCCTTGTAGGTAATACTGGCAATTTGGGGTTCTTTTCTTTCGAATGGCGATGACACGGCTGCTGCTTGATGGACCGTTTTGAGGGGAGCCAGGTGAACCGCAGTTATGACATTACACCATCAATGTGTACAGTCACAATGTGTGTACCAGAGTCTGGAAGTCGAGGGAGGAAGGGATTAATCGTGCGGAGTAGTGTGATCTGGTACCACGCAGTCCAAGCTTTCTTGCTTATATGCTGTTGAAAGGAGATGTTGCTACCCACACTAAACATGTGGGATTTGTTGGACGGGGTAAGTGACGGGGTAAATCCATCAAGGTGTATCTTGGTCAGCCATCCTTGGATAGTTGGGAGGGGTAGCCGAGGAGCATGAATTCTATTTTAGTGGGGCTAGTTTTTAGGTATGCACCTGTCATCCACGTGTGAATGGTGGCAAACCATATAAAGAGGTGAGTGATGTTATGGAAGCAGTTCCCTTTAACATACAGCTGGGTGCCATCCAAGTACTGGTTTTGCGAGATGTCTGGATCATCAAGGAGTGATCCAAATGGTTAGATGTTTAGATTAAAGAACACTGGGAAAGGAGTGTGCCATGTGACACTCTGGGGAGAGGATTGTGCCCAGCTGGTGGTCAGAACTCTTGGATGCCCATCTAGATTGCCTGGTATCTGTCTGAGGGGTAGAAGGAAACCCATTTGAGAACTATCCCCACAAGCCTATTCTTTGTGCTAGGGGGCGGATGAGAGTCTGTTGACTTTCCCTATCTGAGGCGGTGGACAGGTCCAGGAGGACCAGGAGTGAGGAATTCCTTTTGTTGATGATTCCAAGAGCAACATCATTGACCTGGCTAGCAGCTGTGTTGATGTTGTCTTTAGGACGAAACCTGAGCAACGGTGAACAGTTGATTTCATTGTGAAGTTGATTCACCACTACATTCTCAACGGTTGTTTCAATGAATGGGAGGCTGGTGACTGGTTGGTAATTGGCACGGTCTTCTGTCTCTAGTGATACTGTGAGACAGTGGATGTAGAGGTCTCATCTGTTTCTTAAGGACAGCAGGTTGAGCACTTCCTGAAAGGTTGTGGATAGTGAATCCTAGAGCTGAGTGACATATGAATTTGTGATTTTTTTTGTGTGCTTTTATAAAGCACATTTAGTTCATGCAAGGGCATTTGGGCACTATATAATAAGGAAAAAGCAGGGTGAGTAGATCTATTACTATATTAGGAACAAGGTATAGTGATTTAAATGTCACTCGGTTTGGGTGTGATAACCACTGAAGTTACGGGGCCTCTCGATATGTGGCCTAATGTTCTAAATCTCAGTAAGAGTCTCGCCACAGTGATTTAGATTCTCGGTAGACAGGCCATCGGTCTGCCATACAGCTCATTACAGATAATGTCCAGACCCAATGAAATGAATCAATTGGATAACACCACTCTGTATGGAAAGAGGATGAGTGGCAGGAGACGTTCCAGTCTTTTCCTGCTGGAACATTCACAATTTCACCACTGCCTGTAGTCGCGAAACTAAGGTTAGGTCTGTGCCCATGCTGATGCCCAGGTTGCACACCTTGGCCACTGGAGTAGGGCATGAGCCAAATGTTTGGTCAGGACACAGAGTTCCAATTATTTAGGGTTGAGCACAGCTTGATTGTGTTGATCTTTAGCTTGTCTTTGGTCATCCAACTTTTATAGACACCAAACAGTTTTTTAGTTTACTGGGGCTGAGGATTTGATTTTCATTTAACTTTGCAAAGATCTGTGTGTCAGCATACAAGAGAAGAGATATGCACTTTGTCATTGATACGCTCACCTGGTATCCACGGGGATGCCACCCAGCCCTGGTTGGATGATTTGCATTCTCGAATCCTCTCCTGGTCCCTTGGTAATGCCTCTGGTTAAAGATGGGTCTTAATATTGTAAAAGGTGGATTCTCCGTCCTGCTCCTCGTGGCAGGGGCACGTAGATGTGGGGGCGAGCAGCAATATAGTTCCTTCACTGGTGCAAGCCCCCCTGTGGGAATCCAGACCTGCTGCAACTCCGTAGGTTTGCTGCTTTACAGTCTTTATATGCAATTCTTATGTTCCTCTTAGTTCAAATAATAATGTCTTGCTTCTTTCCTTTTAGGTATGGAAAGGTATTTTGGTGTTATCATGGAGTTTGAAGATGAGCCTGGGCCGGTAGGCGAAAGCACAGTGTGTGCGCAATTCTGTCCGGTGAGTAATGCGCGATGCGCGGCGCTGTTTTGTCTGTTATATTGCTAACCTGTGTCTTTTCTCTCCTTGCAGGTTGCAATGTTCCTCGCCGAGCGCAGTAATGTTCCAGCAATGATATTGACCAGGAGATGACTACCCAGGTAAGAATTGTGTAGCTTTCTTCATTCGGGAGAAAACGTAAGTAAACACTTACTAATGCTGTCTTTCTTTCTCCTCTTTCCAGGTGATGGTATTCCAGGATGCATGCGGTGCCGGATGATGGAGTTTGTACCTTCAGGTGAGTGGAACTGAAGTCAGCGATGGATTGAAGACAGGATACTGTTCCAGGTAAGTTTCTTAGTGTTCTTTCTCTCTCTGCAGGTCCTTGGTTTCAGGTAAGCTGGCATCAAAGAACTGGACACAGTGAGCGTTACGCTGCCCACAGCAGAATAATGCAAAGCATTTTCTGCTGTTTGGGTGTGGTTTAAATAGTCTCAGGTAAAGTAGTCCAGGTAAAATAGTCCCAGCCCTGCCACACCCAAAAGACTAGACCGCATAGCTCAGTTCCTTGAGCTATGTGAGTGCCTCCATGTTGGCTGAACCCCCCCAAGTTAAATAGTCCCAAGTAAATAGTCCCATTCTAATGTTGGTCTTCATGATGGTTATGAGCCTGGCGCCAAAGGGCTGACTCCAAGAGAGTCTTGGATGAGGTTTTAAGGCCTTTGACCTGGCCCTAACTGGAAGGCTGACTTGCCAGTGAGGGCCAGGGGCAAGGGTCATGACAGCACTTCCCCCCAAGGCCCCTCTCACAGTGGCACTTCTGCCTGGTCCTGGTTTGTCTGGGTAATTCTGATGGAACTTTTTTTAATTAAGCAAGGTGCATGGATGTATTCACTAGGTTCCCATGATCTGTCTTGAAGGCCGTATCCCTTCCAATCAACTAAGTAGTATAGTTTGGATGGCGTGTATTTTGAGTCTAGGATATCCTTTACTTCAAACTCTGGTTCTCCATCAACTAATACTGGTTTTGGTGATATTGTAACCGGAGTACCGGGTTGTACCGGTTTCAGGAGTGATATGTGAAACACAGGATGAATCTGCATGGTGGGTTGTAGGGCTAATTTAACTGCCACTGGATTTATTATGGATTCAATAGAATAAGGTCCCAGATATCGGGGACGAAAGGTCTGAGTCCCTTTTATGCCACATATTTTGATGCTAACCAGACCTTGTCTCCAATTTGATAGTCGGGGGCTTTACTACGATGTTGGTCAGCAAATTTCTTTTGTCGGTTCTTGGCTTGGAGTAAATGTTCTGCTGCTTCTTTGAAGGCCTGGGAAATAGTCATATGTAGGGTTTTAACCTGTGGCATTTCCAAAGGGGTTGGGAGATCCAATTCTGAAGTACGTGGATGTCTACCATATATAGTGTAAAAAGGGGTTTGTCCAGTGCTGGTGTGTAATGAATTATTATAGGCATATTCAGATATCCATAACAAGTCCTTCCAATTTCTTTCCACTTGATGTAACATGCAACGTAAGTATTGCTCGAGGCTTTGGTTTATTCTTTCTATTTGGCCATCTGTTTGAGGATGGTGACTTGTGGATAGTCGAATGTCAATTTGGGCCATTGAACAGCATTTCCTCCAGAAGTTGGATACGAACTAACTACCTCGATCTGAGATCAAGACCGGCGGAAAGCCATGTAGCAGTACGATTTCCTCCAGGAATACTTTTGCTAAATTGGATGCATTTGGAAGACCTTTAAAAGGAATAAAGTGTGCCATTTTAGAGAACAAGTCTACAACTACTAAGATGGTGTTGAATACTGACTGGGAGGTAGATCTGTAATGAAATCAAGGGACAGTGTGTGCCATGGTGCAGGAGGAATTTCCAATGGTTGGAGAAGACCAGCTGGTTTCTGCTTTTGGGACTTGTTTTGTGCACACACACCGCAAGATCGAATAAATTGTATGATGTCTACACGCCATGTGGGCCACCAATAGTTTCGTTTTACTTTATCTAGAGTTTTGGCAATTCCAGGAACCTTCCATCAGGGAGTCGTGATAACCCGAAATAACCTGCTCTTGTAAATCTTTACTTGGCAAGTATAGACGGTTCCTAAAATATGGTAACTGGTCTTTAATGGTGTAATGTTCTCCTTGAGTAAACCACTTTTGTGAGAAAGTGGGATCCATTAAGAGTTGGATCTTATTTTGGAGTTCACCCTGTGTCAACGTTGTCGTAAGACCCAGGAGGTTGTCTTCTGGAATGATGGCTACTGGATCTGGAGTTATGTATACCTTTTCATCAACACCCATGCGGGACAAGGCGTCAGCCTTTCCGTTTCAGACTCCTGGCCAATAGGTGATCACATAGTCATATTCAGCGACGAAAAGAGCCCACCGCAGTTGACGGGATGATTGAGCCTTTGCTGTTTTTAAGTATTGCAGGTTTCGATGATCAGTTATGACCGTGACAGTATGTCTTGCACCAAGGAGATAGTGTCGCCATGCCTTGAAAGATGATTTTATAGCCAAGAGTTCTTTGTCTGTGATAGCATAGTTGAGTTCGGGAGGTGAGAATTTTCATGACCAGAAGGCCACAGTGTGTAACTGGCCAGTTCCTGGGTCCCTTTGCGAGAGAACAGCTCCCATAGCCATGCTAGAGGCATCTGTTTCAACTATATAAGGGAGGTCTGGGCGAGGATGTCGTAGAACTGGAGCAGAAGTGAATTTTTTCTTAAGTTCTTGAAAGGCCTTTTCTGCTTCTTCGGTCCAATGGAACTTTTTATTGTTTTTTCTCAATAGTGATGTAATTGGATGCACTATTTGGGAAAAATCTGGGATGAATCGGCGGTAAAAGTTTGCAAAGTCCAACATACTCTGAATTCCTTTAAATGAAGTTGGTGACGGCCAGTTAAGAATGGCATCTACCTTGTGCCTATCCTTTCTGATACCTTTTGGTGTGAGGATAAAACCGAGGAACTCCACTTCAGTGACATGAAAAGAGCATTTTTCGAGTTTAGCATACAGTTTATGTTGGCGAAGTTTAGTAAGGACGGAGCGGACATGCCTGACATGGTCTTCTTTTGAAGCAGAATACACTAAGATGTCATCAATGTAAACCAAGGCGCAAACGTTGATTAACTCCCGCAAAACATCATTCATAAAGTACTGGAGGGAGCAGGAGCGTTGCAAAGTCCAAAAGGCATTACCTGGTATTCATACTAGCCGTATTTGGTACGAAAGGCGGTTTTCCATTTGTCTCCTTTCTTCACTCAAACAAGATGGTACACCACCCTAAGGTCCAGTTTGGTATAGAGTTGGGCGTCTTTGACTTGATCCAATAATTCGGGAATAAGGGGCAGTGGATAACGGTTTCTTACTGTGATCTGGTTTAATGCGCGATAGTCGATGCAAGACCTCAAATCTCCTTCCTTCTTTGGTACGAAGAATAAGGGACTGGCTGCCGGTGATTTAGATGGGCGGATAAATCCATTTGCCAGGTACTGATCAAGATAAGATTTCAAATGGAGATTTTCTGGTTCAGTAAGTGCATAGATTCGACCACAAGGAATTTGCGCACCAGGTATGAGGTCGATCTGACATCGTAGGGCCTGTGCAGTGGTAGAGTATTGGCTTGTTCTTTCTGGAACACGTCTTGAAAATCTTGGTATTCATTGGTAGAGTACTAGTCACACCTAGTACAAATCGCCGCCGTACTGGGAGTAGCAGATGTACATAAGTCTGTTTTCCCCTTTTCTTGGTAATAACAAGTGCGAGCACAATCACTGGAAAAGGCCAACTTCTTGGCATGCCAATCTATTAGAGGGTCGTTAGCTACCAACCATGGCATCCCTAAGATTAGTCGAAACTAAGGAGCTTTGATGAGATCAAATGCAATAGATTCTCGGTGTCCATTCTGGCACAGTAACGTTAGTGCTGCTGTACATTGTGTTACTGGTCCTGAAGCTATTTCTGTCCCATCAACAGTAGTAACTTTTTCAGTAGTCGACTTAGAGCATAATGGAAGCCCCATCTCTGTTGCCAGATCTTGGTCTACATAATTCCCAACTGCTCCGCTGTCTATGTATGCTTCGACAGCATGCATCCGAGACGGTTGCTGGTGATTGATCAAAATTACTGGTAATGCAAATTGTGAGGTCTGTGGCTCATCCTTCTCGCTCGACAAGCAGACCTCTACGCTTGCCGGGCTTGGTAGTTTTCTGACTCCTTGTTATTATCTTCCTTCTCTGTGGCTCCAACAGTTCTTCTTGGTAGTTTCATTGGACATTGTTTGAGGAAGTGGCCTGGTTTTCTGCAATATCAGCATAATTGCTGTTGCCTTCTCTTGTCTCTTTCAGTTTTAGCTAAAGGGGGCCGTACACCTCCGATTTGCATGGGTTCTACCATGTTTTCCAATGTACGTGGAACATTATCCTTTGACCGGACATACACAGCTCAAGTGTCTAACATTATCCGGTGCGCTTTTCGGTCTTGTAATCTGTGATCTAATTGCACCACAAAGTTGATGAATTCTCCACAGTCTTTAGGTGGGTTACCCACTTGAGCAAGGACATCCTTTAGTTCCCCTCGTAGACCCCGAAGAAATAGTGTGGTCCTTTTTTCCTCAGGCCACCCAGCTTCAACGCCTAGTCTGTTAAATGTTGCTATATATGTAAGCAAGTCTTGACTTCCTTGACGGAGTGACAAACGTTTGTTGTCTAATGCTTGGCCTTGGGTATGACGAGCAAAGAGTTTTTCCATTTCCATCTCAAAACCCCCAAAGTCATGTAACAATGGGTTATCCTGACATACCAATGGTACCGACCAATCCGCAGTACTGCCACTCAGATATGACAAGACAAAGGCAACACGCGCTTGGTCGTTAGGAAAAGCCCCAGGTCTGCAAAGGAAATGAAGACGACACTGGTTCATGAATGTTGCATACTTTTTGGGGTCCCCTGTAAGTCGTTCAGGTGGAGCTAAAGGAACTGTCCCAGGAAGGGTTATTTGTACTGGATTGGTGGAAGAAGTTGGTACAGGTGCTGGCGGAATGTTACCAGGCAATGGGGTCTGTCCTGCCTGTGATTGGAGCAATTTTCTACTTATTTTGTCGGTACGATCCTTAGTAACAATCAAATCCCTCCTAAGAGCATTGGTTTCTTGCCTGGCTGAATGTACTTCAGCGGCTAATTGTCCCAACAACTGAACTAACTGGTCAGTCTCTGAAGTCTCCATGATGCCCAAGTGGATAATATTATTGAGTCTTTGCATTCTGTTACGCTCACCTGGTATCCGCAGGGACACCACCCAGCCCTGGTTGGATGATTTGAACTCTCAAACCCTCTCCCGGTCCCTTGGTAATGCCTCCGGTTAAAGATGGGTCTTAATATTGTAAAAGGTGGATTCTCCGTCCTGCTCCTCGTGGCAGGGGCGCATAGATGTGGGGGCGAGCAGCGACCAAGTTCCTTCACTGGTGCAAGCCCCCCCTGTGGGAATCCAGACCTGCTGCGACTCCATAGGTTTGCTGCTTTACAGTCTTTATATGCAGTTCTTATGTTCCTCTTAGTTCGAATAATAATGTCTTGCTTCTTTCCTTTTAGGTATGCAAAGGTATTTTGGTGTTGTCATGCAGTTTGAAGATGAGCATGGGCCGGTAGGCGAAAGCGCGGTGTGCGCGATGCTGTCCGCTGTTTCGCCTTTTATATTGCTAACCTGTGTCTTTTTTTCTCCTTGCAGGTTGCGATGTTCCTCGCCGAGCACCGTAATGTTCCAGCAATGATACTGACCAGAAGATGACTACCCAGGTACGAATTGTGTGGCTTTCTTCATTCGGGAGTAAACGTGAGTATACGCTTACTAATGCTGTCTTTCTTTCTCCTCTTTCCAGGTTATGGTATTCCAGGATGCATGCGGTGCCGGATGATGGAGTTCGTACCTTCAGGTGAGTGGAACTGAAGTCAGCGATGGATTGAAGACAGGATACTGTTCCAGGTAAGTTTCGTAGTGTTCTTTCTCTCTCTGCAGGTCCTTGGTTTCAGGTAAGCTGGCATCAAAGAACTGGACATGGTGAGCCAAAGCAGAATAACGCAAAGCATGTTCTGCTGTTTGGGTGTGGTTTAAATCGTCTCAGGTAAAGTAGCCCAGGTAAAGTAGTCCCAGGCCTGCCACACCCAAAAGACTAGACCGCATAGCTCAGTTCCTTGTAACTGAGCTATGTGTGTGCCCCCAAGTAAATATTCCCAAGTAAATAGTCCCATTCTAATGTTGGTCTTCATGATGGTTATGAGCCTGGGCCAAAGGCGCCAGGACTGACTCCAAGAGAGTCTTGGATGAGTTTTTAAGGCCTTAGACCTGGCCCTAACTGGAAGGCTGACTTGCCAGTGAGGGCCAGGGGCAAGGGTCATGACAGCCATGTCAGAGAAACTAGGCTCAAATTGCATGTGATAGTAAACAGAAATAAATTATTAATTGGCTTGGAAGTTTAGGAAAACACATCATTCTGCCTCTGACATGGAGCCACCTACTGACCTGACCCACCCGCCAGACCCATTAACTTTATAAATAATTGGCTACCTGACCTGGGAAGATTCGAGAACACCACTACTGGGACTTCTGGCACACTGATCCCACCTCCCAGCAAAACAATAGTCTTGTTTGATTTTTTTAAGTATTATTGCATTCAAAATAATACAACAAATGTAATAATACTTCAATTGGTCATTGATTCAATTAAATAATTTTGCTTTATTTTGATTGATTGTGCTCACTTCTCAGTGCCCATTTATTCAATTGTTTCCTCTACACGTGTTTCACCACGGTTATTATAATGGCTCATCAGAAGGAGAAAACAAAGTGCTGCTCTGCTTACAATAGCTCCGATATTTTACAGTTCCTCATTTCTGTATCTGTTAACACATATCAATAATGACAATCAATAGGTATTCAGCTAGATTTGTTATGAATTCAAATTGCTTCAAAAGGGAGAGTGCAGTTTTCACTAACTCACAAACAGGGGTTCATGATTAGACATATCAGTGGAGATTGAGGGGAATCCTGTGTTGGTTGAAGACCCGTGAAAGGTCAAGTGGAAAGAAATAGCCTTGTCACACTCCATAATTCACGTCCTCATATTTTTTAAACTTGGTCGTCAGAGCTAAGGCCCCTGAAATGGAGCCCTTGATGTATTGTTCCTAATGGTAATGCCCTGTTTAACTTACCAAGAAAGGTGAATTGTTGACGGGAATCGATTTCTCCAGCAGTTTGTTTTTAGAACGCCGATCATGTTGGATGCAGTGTTTATAAAATGGCCACCATTTATACTCTCGTGTGACGTCATTGTGCAAGCGTCCCTTGTGTGATGCCATGTTTCATGGTATCGCGAGTGCGGCCGTATTTGAACGGTAAAAAGTGAGCGGACTGTAAATTAAACACAAGTGGTGTTTCGGATGTTAGTGTAAAAGTCTCCAAAGGACAGTATTACAAAATGAAGGAAAACAGCAATATTGCTATGCATATTGCTATGCATATTGCGGGGGAAGAGAGTAATATATTCAATATTGTTTTGTTACTTTTAATTTCTATACTTTAAAAAAAAAATATTGCTCATTCATTTTTGATTATTGACTTTTGCGTAACCATAAAAAAGAACACATTAAATAAAACTATACAGTTCATTAGGCAGAACTGTGCAGTTCATTGTCCTGGTTCAAACCAGAAATACATGTGCCCATGATGTGTATGCATTTTCCAAGTTGTTCTCTCTTACCACCTCTTAATACGTGATACATTTGTTCAAGTCCTGCACATTTTAATTGTTCCAATTTACTGTCTGGGTGCTCTGTTGTGAAGTGTTCCCCCAGGCAGATGGCTCATATCCTTATTGTTGATGTTTCTTAAATGCTCTCGAATTCTGATATTCATTTTACGGATGGTGCTGCCTATGTATAATAAATCTTGCCCTGTAACATCGCCCCGACTCCAGCCCCCCTCCCAAATACACCTTTAAATCAAATATACACCCTGTACAAGACAGATGACATGATAATAACAGCTAAAATATCTTGCAGAGAATACCTGGTTATCATGCACAATCAGACGTTAATATCAGGTAACATCCTTGGCTTCATGGGGTCTGTCATCTGAGGGGTAAATCAGTCCATCCAATAACACTGCACATTCTGTCCTATTTGACATTTTCAAGTTAGCGTACACAGCCTCCATTCTGATCAACTCCTCCAATTCCTCTCGAGCCCATTTCAATAGATCCCTCTCCCAGTCTTTAATCGTGGGGCCATTCCAAGTTGAGCAAGCCATCGCAATGCGTCTCTTTGCCAACACTAACGCTAAATCCGCCATTTTGTTTAATTGTTTTTTTTAATCCTTTTCCCTGGGAAACTGTCACAATATGAAGTTTAGCTGTGTCAATTCTATCCAAGTGGCCCCTATGACACGAATGTTGCCAACCACAACCTCGCGTAATTGACTTATTCTTGTACAGTACCACAGCATATGCAAAAATAATGAAGCAAATTCCACTCCGCACCTAGGGCAGCATGTGGGCCTGGATGGGTCAATTTTGGGCAGTTGCATAGCTCTCAACCTTTTTCGATGCAAAGGCGGGTGAAATCACCCGATTTTGTGTTTGGCGGGTGAGAGGCCCATTGAAATGAATGGGCGTGCACGAGGCTTGGCAGGTGACTCACCTGTTTACAAGGCGGGTGACACCCGCCAAAAGCGGGTGAGTTGAGAGCTATGCAGTTGCATCCATGTTAAGTATGTTCTCTGTTGTATATTATATTGCACCAGTTTTAGGTGCGCATTGCGAGAAACCAAATTTGGGTGCCTACATATTTTGTACTATTGTGTGTCTTCAAAGGATATACTCAAATCATTTTCAAAGGCTGTTTTAATTTTCCACTCAGGTTTCTTCATTTTCCCTTGTAATACCTCATAAATTGTAGTGATGAGTCTGTGACTCACGTTCAAGTCATAAAGGCCTGACAGCAGGAGGCTGCACTCCGGTTCCTCAGGCAGGAGTGTCTAATATCTACAACCGCAACCCGTGATCCCAGCATAGAAGTCTGCCAAAAGCAGCAGCTCTGATGTTTCCTCATCTGATATCCATTGTGTAACAAACTGTAACTGGGCTGCTAGGAAATACAATTAAAAGTCAGGTACTTGCAGGCCCCTTTTTGGTAATTGCTCTGAAACGTGGATAAACCCATCCTCCTGCGGCCCTGCACTCAGAGAATCCCTCTCACAAGTGTACAGTTCCTAAAACATGCTTTTAGGTATGACATATGGTATGTTAACAAAATAATACAAAAGGTGGGGTAGAATAACCATTTTTGTTAACACAACTCTGCCAATTAGCTATAGAGGCCATGTGTCCCAGAAAGCCGATGATTTTTTATCCCCTATACGGCTTTCAAGATGTCCTTATGCATTTCTAGAAAGTCCCTTCTTAGTTTTATCCCAAGGTAGGTGAACGTATCCTTCTCCCATTTAAATGAGAGCATAGGTAGTACTGACCCCGAGACACCTGCCTGGGATGCTAAAGGAAAGACACATGAGTTTCACTAATTGATACTTATACCTGACAGTACACTAAACAAATCAAGCACCTCTATTAAGATCTGGACATTCACTTTCAAACATATAAGAGCATGTAATCCAGATACAATGAGACAACGTGGATCACCCCATCTACCAGTATTCCCGCCACTGACATAGCCCGTTGTTAGGAAAGATTTCATTTATGTGCAATTTTCCTTCCATTTATTGGCCCCCCAAACGTTTTGCTTTTGTTTGGCTTTCGTATCCTAACTTTTACCAGTGGAGCCCAGCCTTCAGCTGAACTCCCTGGGATTTTGGTCACTTGTTATGATATGATATGATATGGCATTTATAACACACCTATACACAAGTGTTTCAAGGCGCGACACGGCAAGGGATGGGGAACAGAGGGACGACAGACAACGATCCTACTAGGCCAGGTGTCATTCAGATTGTGCAAGTGCAGGGCAAAAGGAAAGTGACGAGTGGGAGTGGTGTGGGGACAGTGCATTACATTGGATAAATAGAATAAATAAAAAACAATAAGAACAGTGCGGCCATTTAGTTGCAGTGCAAGTGTAAGTGCAGACATCAGATGTCAGTGCTGGTGGGGGACTGTAGGGATACAGAAAACAGTCCTCAAATGCGGGGGTTGCCAGTGAAGCAGTGCAGGTGTGCAACTGGAGGGCGAGGGGACCTGGCCTGCGATCAGAGGGTGGCTAGGTAACCAGTTCAGTTTCTGCCAGGAGTTCAGTAGGGGAGAGGGGGAGAGAAAGCAGAAGCAAAGAGTAAGGTCTTGAGGTGCTTCCGGAACCGGAGATGGTTCTCCTCAAGATTCAGGGAGGCAGGGAGGCTGTTCCAGAGGGAGGCCCCAGCCGAAAGAAAGACTTCTACCACCAACTTGTTGCTTGGAAAAGCAACGGACCCTGAGGGAGTTGGAGGGGGATGCGCAAAGAGCTTGAGAAGGAAAATATTTAGGAAGAGAGAAATGTAGGTATTGAAGCCCCCTGCCCCAGAAGTCTTTGTGGGCAATGCAGAGGGTTTTGAACTTAATCCTCGTAGCCACTTGGAGCCAGTGCAGAGATTTCAGTCCTGGAGACATACAATCCTGGGGCTTGAGGCCAAGGACAAGTCTTGCAGTCCTGTTCTGAATGAGTTGCAGAGGTTGGAGAGTAGAAGCAGGCAGATTTAGAAAGAGGCTGCTGCAATAGTCAAGCCTGTGGAAACTGATACATGCTTCAGACTGTCAGTACTGGGAAACTAGGTTTCCCTTAGTCTTTGACTATGTTGCCATTTCTCAGTAACTTTTTAACAGTGCACAATGTACCTTACAGTACCGTACGCTGGGGTCCCTATTTGTTTTATGGCCCTAGACACCCTCGAAGGATTTTTTTGGTGATTGTACGAGTGTGCCTGGTACAAACTGGTGGCAGCAGCTACTTTTTATAATATTTTACTACTTTTTACTGAATCACACAGTGTTTACAGCGTTTGGTTCAAGACTGTGGCCAGGTCTGAAAACAGCGGAGCCACAAAGTATTTTGTTCTGTCCCATGGCCATTTTGTCCCTTGCCAGGGGTGTTTCTAGGTCTGGAAAAGATCAGGGGCTAAGCTAATGTCAGGACTGGCGGGACTCAGGGCTAGCTAGAATTTTGGTTGTAACACCCGAGCTTCTATCCGGGGCTACAACCCAAAGACCCGGGGCTATAGCCCCTTCAGCCCCCCTCTAGCAACGCCTCTGTCCCTTGCCTTCACCAAGTCGAGTAACCCAGGTTTTCCTTATTTGGGCATGCAGCCTCCCACGAAAACCTGTCTCTTTCGCGGGCTTCTGCCTGTCACGTATGTGTGCCTTGGAAGTGGGTTGGGACTGTCTGGTCTGCTGGTGCCAGGGTGTCTGGAGTGCCTGAACAACTGAGACCACTGTGAACCATGATTGGTCCACGACTGGGATGCCTCTAAGAGAGCAGATCTTCGATTGGAAGTCCTCAATTGTGGTGAAAAGCTAATCTTGGATAAGAGAAGGGGCTCTGCATCCATTCCAAGTCGATCACCTGAGTCATCACAGAACCACAGAAAGAGCCAAGCCTCCTGCATGAAGAAGTGGACTTGTGAAACTGCCACAGACGCTTTGGAAGGTTTTTGCACCCTTTGCCCTCTGCTGTCCCGTCTGACCCCTGCTTTCTTCTTCGATCAAGAAGGCCTGCCAAGGCGCTTCGCCCCCTTTGGAGTAGTGGGACCAACTACTCTCGTTGCCCCCTGCTTACCCACCAAACGAGCCCCTTCGGAAGTGTTCCTGGGCAATCCAGTTAACTGTCTAGCTCTACCTCAGGGTATCCCGCAGAACCATCGCTGTCTCTAGTGCAAACCCGAGACTTGGGACATCGCTTATTTGTGATACAATGCATTCTCCCTCTGGGTCCCAAATTAGGAGAGTGCGTAATGCTGTCTGCATCTGTAATTCCCACGTCACTACCTGGTGGTGACGGGCGCTGTAGATCCCTTGCTATTCTGCTCTCCTGTGCACTGAAGCCTGCTGCACTGGAATTTTCTTCATACCTCCTTTGGAAGCTGAGATAAGGCAACTGTCTCGTCACGGACAACTGTTTTCCACTGCAGCCGCAGCACCGCGAAACTGCAGGACTCGACCTACTAGAGAAATCAACTAAACGGGCAAAGTTTGGTCCGTACTTTGCTGAGAGTCGGTGAGTACTTGCATCACTTACCGGTGGCCCCTGGAACAACCAATCACTTTTATGCACGAATATCCCTTAAAAAGTATTCGAACTTGGCTGGGTTAGCTTGCGCTCCCTAGCTATTCTCGCCATTTGAACACTGCTTTGTTGCCAAGGGCAGGGCCTACTCGAATAGTGAGAACCAATTCTTCATCGCCACAAGCCCCTTCCTGACTTGCTGCAGCCCCCCCAGAAGACCCGCATTTTGCTTCACCTGCACGATCCTGAGTATTTATGTACAACTATACTGTTGAGCACAAGGCTCCACTCTGCTTAGGGTTGAACATGAAAGTTAGGGAATGAACTCTGAAGAACTGCCTATTGCTCTAACTGTGTTAATCTAACCCACCCTCTGCAGGTTGTGGCTAGATTTCACCACTATAGTGCACTAGGAAATGTGATGTATATATATTGGGTAGTGTAAGGATTTTGTGTGATAACTCTTTTTTTCGCATTGCTAAAGTTACTTGTGTCCATTTGTCAGGCCAACAATAAATGTATAGATATTTTTCATATACACTTGTCTAAGAGTCATTTGTGGTGCGTTGCTGAGACTGCTCATTGTGGGCTTCCGTTCACTCTAATCCCTCCTGAGACTTAGTCTTGACTGGCTGCCAAGCTACCTAGACTGGTCTGGCTTGTCCAGAAGGTTCCCCTGTTTCACAAAACCGAGAGTGGCCTCTTAAACCACTGCCCACCAGGTCAGAGTTTAGAAATCCATCTTAACACCCATTGCAGTATACATGCGAATGGGTCCAATGCCATGGCAAATAGGGTCAAGGATAAAAGGCATTCCTGTCTCGTTCCCTCTCTCAGCTCCCATTTGCCTGAAATAAGTCTCCTTGTTTTGGTCCTTGCCGTGATGGACTCATGTAGTAGCTTAATCCATCTAATCATCGTGGAACCCACATTAAATGTGGCTAGCGTGGCCCACATCCACTTCCATCCCACCAACTCATATGCCTTTTTGGCATCCAGCGATACCACCACACATTCTTGTGCGCTGTTGTTAGTTTGAGCTATAACATGATGTAGAATCCTTACATTGTAAGTATTCTGGTCGTACATAAATCCTGCTTGGTCAAGGTGCACTAGCCCAGCCACGGCCCTTTGCAGTCTGTTGGCTATTAACGTACTCCATATTTTAACGTCCAATGAGTTCATCTAGGAAAGGGGGCGCTATGAGCCAATATCTATGTGATCTTTGACCGGTTTAGTCAGTGTAACTATGAAAGCTTCCCTCACCGACTGTGGTAGTAACCCTGTGTAAAAGGCATGTTGAAATACCTTCAGCAATTTTTTGCTTAGTCCTTTTCTATATGCATAAAAATATTATGTCGGAACACCATTCAGTCCTGGGGTTTTCCCCACAGGTGGGTCCATATATCATCTTTTTTGTCCCCTAGAGTCAGCAGTTCATCCAGTTCGGTCGATAGCACAGGGCTCAGTTTGGGCATATCTATCATTTCTAAACTATCTGTCATGTGCAACCACTGTCCTGGTGTGGATTCTGTATATAATGCATCATAGTATTGTGCAAACACAGCATTAATGTCTGCTTGTTGACTAACCACCCCACCTTCCATGTTTTGGATGCTTGAAATTGTATGTGTCTGTCTTTCCTCATTGACCAACCATGCCAACAACCTGCCCGCTTTATCTCCCTCTCTATGCAGATTACTTATATGCGCCTTATAATCGTGTTTGTCCAACTCATTCCAATGGGTAAGACGTTGCATCCTCAATTCTAGTAATTCTGCCCCCCTTGCCAGCGGGCCCTCTGTCCTGTTCTTGATTAAATCTATCCTTTTTTTATATTTCATCCAGTGATCATTTCAAGGAGGCTTGTGCATTGTGTGTAGATGACATATATACCTCTGATCACCACCTTGATGGCATCCCATTCTATACCTGCATCGCTAACTAACCCTTCATTCATTTCAAAATAATCAACTATTTGTGTTCCGAGAGCTTCCCTATAGGATATGTCTCTCGATCCATCCATCTGCATTCTCCAAGTAGGGATACTAGCACTGTCCTCATGAATTTGAAGCAGCAGTTACAAAGGTGAGCGATCAGACAGTGTTCGTCCTAGATATTGTGTACCTGTACACATGTATATGTATATATTCCTTCCCCATAAAGAAGTGCTCTATCCTCATATACATCCCATGTGGTTTGAGTAGAAGGAGTATACCACAGAGCCAACATGTTCCTCCATCCATAGCTCCTACAGCTTCCAATTAGTTAAACTGCCACGCAAAGATGGAGAGGCCCTGGTTTTATACGTGGTCATCACAGACCTATCCAACACCGGGTCAAATATACAGTTGGAATATCTGCCCCATAACCAAATGTATATCACATATTTCTTTAGATGCCTGGGGAAGGAATTATCCTTATCAACATTGGGTGCATATGAATTGATAATTCACACTTCCTTGACTTCCGGAGTACATAACACTATAACGTATCTCATTTGAGGGGCGTAATGGAACTCCCCATGTCACTCATATCAAAATGCCCCTAGCATATGAAGAATAAGAATACAAGGAACTGTATCGCAAACCACCCCATCTCTTTAGAAAAGCTCTTATTCTGCATCTTTTGGGAACATTGTTCAGTGTCCTCTGTGAGAAACCTAAGGGTGTTCTACCGAGTAGAGGCCTGGAATCACGTATCCCGGTGGCCAGGACACAGCCATCGCTGTTGGACCAGTTCCTGGGGGTGGACCAGTGGGAGAGGATCACCTGGGTGAGGGAACCAGCGGTTGTGCATGGGGGAATACCACAGGTGAGACGTGGTATGACATTGGGGAAGAAGACGAGGAGGACCAAGTCCCCGAGGCTTTTATAGGCAGCTCTAGATTAACCTGCCTTCCACCCTATGAATCTCCCTTACCAAAATCCAACAATCCCTATTAGGAATACAAACCCTGCTGCCATGGGAAACTACATCTCCCAGAATCCCTGTTTTTCTGTTGCCTACCCAAGTACTCCCAGTCATTCTTCTCACCATCCCTCTGATTATTATTTCCCAAACTCCCAGCCTGTTTTAACCAAACACCACCATTCCCACAACCCCCCTATTCATTTCACGACAATAATCCTGGTCCTTCCCTCAACAAACCATCCAACTATTATTTTACGGATTTTTCCCATTCATTTCACAAACCTACAAATCTCACCCTTCTGAACTAGGTGGTAGAAAGAATCCCCAGGGGAATAGAAGGGATAATTCCTGATGAAAGGCCGCCAGCGTGTCCCCATTTTGAAACAAGACGGACTAACTCTAGAGCCATATACCTGACATGTCCCGACACAAGGGTCAGGCAATTGACAATAATTAAACACACCTAACGGCAATTTCTCGCCCACATAGGGATAAAGGACGGAGCCCAAGAGCACACTTCGAGCAAGGCCAAATGCACGAGGAAGCAGCTATTCTGGACCGGCAGTTCAAATGAGAAGAAAGGTGGCGAGACCTGGGAGGATGACAAGGAGGGAAGTGCCCGGCCCTTTTCAACCCAGACATGAGAAGCCTCTGTGAAACGAATCATAAGACCAGGATTTACAGCTGGTGTGTGGTGTAACAGGTGTCAACGGTGCACGGGGGCTACCTGCATTGATAACCTAGGCAGGGAGGCACACTTGCTACCGTGGTTCCGTCCTTGACCCCAGAGGCAAGACAAGCCAACGTGTTCAGCACAGCCCGTGATTCGGAGAGAGCTGCTAGCAAACTGGACTGTTTTGAGCCCAAGGTTGTGAAAGGCAACATTGTATGAACTTGTGAACAAAGAACTTGTGTTTGTTTAAGCTTAAAAGAAAGTCTACTGAAGGGCAAGCTGCAGAGTGGTCAGGTGCCACCTGGGCGCTCATTCGAAGGACTCTGGCTGGTCCATTTTGTTGAATCTACAACTACCAGGAGGCCTCAGGAAAGGCCGGCGTGAGGAGTCAGAGAGATCATACAAGGGTCGAGTGAAACCCCTTGTACAATCGAAAGTCTCTGACACGTTGATAAGAAGGAAAGCAAAGTAAAGTGTGTTAACAGAACTGTGCCTGGTGTGTGTGTGTAACCTGGCTGCAGGATTTAAGGAAAGCCTGGCTGGGTGCTGAGACCTGAACTTAGGTAAGAAGGGAACCTAAGTGGTCTGAAGGGACAGTTTTGTGAACTGTGGCAAGTGTGAACCCGACAGAGGGATGCCAAGAGAAAGCTAGGGCACCGGAAACCCGCTTTCTGATGAAATTGGGAACATTGTGAACTAAGGCAAGTGTGAACCCGACCGAGGGATGCTGAAGGAAAGCTAGGGGAAGGCAACCCCTGCTTTTGGATGAGAATGAGCAAATCATGAACTTTGTTAGAATGTCTATGTTAACCCGATGGAGGGATGCCAAGGGGAAAGCTAAGGAGAGTGAATCCTGCATATTGATAAAGCAATGTGAAATGTGAATTTGGCAAATGTGACCCCAGTTGAGGGATGCCTATGAATCAAGGTGAATAGGAATACACCCATGAACATTGTGTCGACAAGAGTGAACGCGGCTGAGGGTTGTCCACAGTGAATGGTTGTTTAAAAAGACATTGAGACTCTGGAATGCTAAATTGTGAATGAAAGGCCGTAGAGAACCCGACGGAGGGAGGCCCACGTTGCACGTAGGATCGGAGCCCGGCAGAGGGGGATCCTCTATTGGGTGCATGGGCGGTTCCGCAATTAGGAAGGGTATGTTGTGTTGGTACCTCTTCATCGAGCATGTGGGATGCCCAACCAGCCCTGTTTAATCTCCCCCTGTGCAAACCTCATTCTATCATCTCTATACTTGATACTTGATAACATATTGTGTATAACCATTCCCAAAATTCCCATCCATATTTTTAATACAGTAAACGTTCTCGATGGGAAACAGCCATCCAAGTTTCGCGAGTCAAATAGCTCATGTGCACCGCTGATAACCCATGTGGGACCCTTCAATTCAGGGTCATGTGTTGCAAATTTTCAGTCTGGCAGTGATGGCAAAAGGACTTCCAGGAAGCAAAGATCTATATGCTCTTATGTGGTGGCAAGGTTATACAATGGGTCTGGCAAGACAGGAATACCAACTCATAGACAAGCAGGCGCCTCTAGTCCCTCAAACGGTAACCACTTAGGAGCATAAGTACCTCCGGTGGAACGTGCACAGTCTAACTTAACTCGACTCTTTGTCCACGTCTGGTCAGTTCGCACTCCGCCCATATATTCTGAGAGACCGCTGTTATACATTCTTAGACAACCAGTCCCAGCCAATATCTCGGGATCAGACATAGCAGCTGCTCAGGATACAACCTACTTGGTCATGGATAAGCCAGGGACAGCTTCCAAACGTTCCAAATCATGTTCTGCTATTTCACCTGAATTCTCCTTTACACTCAACCGACGTCTGTCCACTCCAACTTTGGTTCTTCTTGCGTGTCTCAGAGGAAACACCACGCCATCTCACTCTGGTCCGTCCTCCCAGGAAAGAGCAATTTCCCTTTGTGTTGTATCTCAGGTTTTGCTGGAAATAGCAACATATACCGGATCAGCGTGTCGTCCCATGGTGTTCTTAATACTATCGAATGCTCTGCAACGCGCCTGAACTTACCATGTAAAGTCCGGAAAAAGTTCATGAGACTTATGACCACCCTGAATCAGGCCCCCATCTCATGTGTAATAAAGTATCAATTCCTTGCTAACTCTAAACAAAAAGGAATTGCTATGGTTAGATGTTGTTTTACAACTGATTAGATTATCAGTCTGGTCATTACCACGGACTATACACTGGAGAAGCTTTGTCCTCTTCGTAACAAATATGAGGACACCATTAATACAACAAAATCAATATATTTTATTATTAATACACATGTTACTAAAAAAACAGACATAATTTACAATACCCTTCATCTTAATTGAAAGAGCAATTGTAAGCCATAAATCACATACATCATCATTGTACATCATAAGCTTCACAGGGTCAACAATCGATATGAAACCATTTACTAAAAGCAAGTATAACATTTACCAAATACTCACTCCACTCCGTTGGAATCCAAATTTCATGCACACATACATCCTATATGCACTCTACATGTTTCATTCCATTCATCATACTAAAAACAATTATATGGAAATTCTTCAGGGGACACCCTGTGGCCACACCACACTGTCCTAAATTAGACAGCTCTTGTCCACTCAATAGCGGAAAATATTCTACAGTGTTACAATCCACTTGAAAAAGACTTCTATATCATAGTTCAAGTTTTGTAATTTCCCAGTGTATGTTCTTCACTGCAAATGACCTGCTAGATATTCGAATTGTAATGCTCTTTGGCTGTTCACAAGCGCTGGACCCAGTAGATACCATCCACCAGTCTTGGTTTCAATCCTCTGTTATTGCAACCTTTATTTCATGACATGCCATTCGCAGAATGCTAACGTACACGTGCTTGTCATTTCGAATTGCGCTGCACTCAGGAACATGCCTTTCGAACGCCTTGTATCAAATTCATTACTGGCAACATTAATTGTCCCTTCCTCCGTGTACTTCCAAATCCGATTTCACCTGGGGGGTATCCATTCCTTGCTCTTATAGCTCATGATTTTCGACATAATAGCTCGGGATGGCACGGCTGGCGGAAGCCTCCTGGTTAGATCTCAATGCACTCTCTCCACCACGAAAACATGTGATAAGTTCCCTGGGCCTACTGAGTGCAGAAACACATTCTCCACATACCTTTTGGCACCATCACCGTATTCGCCTTTTGGTGGACAGACAATGCAGATATTATTCCATCTTGCCCTGCTGCCTATCTCCTCCAACCTTATTTTCCTGGAGCCTGGTACAAGCATCTAGATCCTTCATTTGTTCCTGTAGTGTAATAGGCACCGCCATAACATCAGTGATACCTTTCCCCTGGTCATCTGACAGATCATGTATATCTTGACTTAAAAAGGCCACATCTACTTTCACCCGATCAATGTTAGTCTCCAGCAGCGATCTCAGAGCCGCAATAGCTTCCAAAACCACTCTCACTGTACCCTGTTGTGACTGCTCAAGAATTGACATCCCCAGAATATTGAGTCAGT
Organism: Ambystoma mexicanum; assembly: GCF_040938575.1. Classification (NCBI taxonomy): domain Eukaryota; kingdom Metazoa; phylum Chordata; class Amphibia; order Caudata; family Ambystomatidae; genus Ambystoma; species Ambystoma mexicanum. Next base: position 104,322,002 of record NC_090935.1, on the reverse strand, counting down.
GATGGAGACGTGATCTTTTTGCCCATTGTTTGGGCACCATGTATAAAATTATCCTTTTAATTTGCTTATGTTGTGGGGTTGCCGTCCATCCTGGGTTTCCTGACAGCCCCCAATCTCAGAGGAGTGAAGTCCAGGTTTCCTGCCCCGTTTTCCCATGGAACTTGGCTCTTCTGCAACCCAGTAGTGAGTATTATCTCACGCTATTTATCAGAGGGCACTCGTCATGTTTCAGAATGTGCTCGCCCAAGAGGGGGCCTTCACCCAGGAGGGTGCCACTCGACAGTCTCCTCTCTCATCCGGGCTCGTTTAGCTCTCTCAGCAGTCCTGGTGCTAGTTTCCGTGCGAGCCAAGCCAAATGTCCGCTCACGCAATGCCTCTGGCTGCTGCCATCTTGGTTGTAGCATTGTGTTCATTGGGGGGCCCTTCCTTACGAAGTGAGAATCTCTGTTGGGCAGGATGTAATGCCTCAGTTTTTCCATCCTAGTGGTGCACCAGCGGTTCACACACCTTCACTCTCAATCACATCCGATTTTGAAGGTGTCTAGTGTCAAATCAGCTTCAGGATCATTGAGTCAGAGAAGGAGCCGTGCACGGCCACATCTGTGTCCTTTGGCATCCAAGCCATGCCTCCAAAAGTCTCATTCGTAAACCCCACATGTCCGTTCTTACTATTCACAGATGTAAATGACGCTTGATGACGTCCTTCTGGCCAAATTTGAGCTGACAAAGAGGGAAGACCAATTCCCCAAGAGGGCTTCTGGCCTCACCCCCTGAGCCAACTGGTTTAGGACCTCCATCTGCATGGTGACTTCCATTTCCATTAATGATGCATTATTATATCCAGTTAAAACCGGATTGTTCTGTTAGGGGCATGATATAAATTGGTGCAGGATGTGTTTTGCCTCAGTTCTTATTCAAAGCTCTCCTGCAAAGGAAACCCCCCTCCTAATCTCCCTTGATGAATTTATTTGTTTGCCCAAACGAGAGGCTTGTACAGTTGTATCAATTCAGACAGAGGCCTAACTATTAAGATGAAAAGTAGTGGTGATTTTGCAGAGATCTGTGGCACCCCACACTGTACTGGTGTAATACAAGATGGAAAATGCAAGAGGCATTAGGCCCTGAAACATGGGTGTTTGAAGCGTCCGCCAGATTAACAAGGACAACAGTGTTATCATTGTGTATTATTTTCAGCCTGGATGGAAACAGCCTTGAAAATAGTGAAGAGGTAAGAAACAATGTAGCAGACTGCACAGACTGCTAATCTCAACTCGCCCAATTTTTGTACGTTTTTATTCAAGGAGGCTCCTCCCTTTCTGAATTTTGCTATTCTGTTCTGTCAATTATTCAACCTCAGATCAGTGCAATGCTGTTCTGTGGTCGCAAGCGCCTTTCAGCATATTATGATCGCTACTACCACCATCAACTACCCAAAAATCATTGAACCTCATATCAAAATGCCAAAATCTCCATTTTCCTGATTTCCATCTTTCCAGGTCAATAAGGATAGTAGACAGGGACGTCATTTCAATAAAATGCCTGGGGTAGCGAAAGTGACACCACACGATCCTTGACCTCTGATGACATCACAGGAAGTGATGTCATTTGACTCCCACCCCGAAGTGACATCATGGGAAGCGATAGAACACAACTTTTCACCCCTTTAATGAGTCTAGCAATTACTGTATATTCCAGAAAGAAACATTATTTCTTATTCCTGTTCTCTCTTATTTAGGGTCACTGCTCAAAGTGTTACAGTTGTGGAACCCCCTTTTTTTAGAGGCCTTAACAAAAATTCAAGCCACTCCAGAAACAAAGAGCCACATGGCACTGGCCACAGCCCAGAGGCGTCAATGTAAACAAAAAGAAAAATGACGTCCATGATAGTAGATCTCCTTCACTAAACAATCAAATGCACATGGTATTAGGAAAGGATTCCTGTGTCACGTTAAATCAATCTTCTTGCCCCCTTCTTTTCCTTCTCCCCGTTCTTCTAAGGTGTTTGTATTTTGAAATTTGTATGGGGGGCCCTACCAACTTTAAGGCCTCGAGCACAGCTAGATGCTGCGGGGCCACTGACCCTAACGCTCCCTGATGAGGCGCGGGAGGGAGAAATTCATGGTCCAGGACAGGACTGTACTATCCTGGAGGATTCTTTTCATTTAGTCTCAACAGCAACTAGGGACCTCCTAAGAGAGATCACAGATCTGGAAATGGTCTCTTTTCTGGAGGACTCATGAATATCTAGAGGCCACAGGCAACAGCTTGGAGGCCTCGATCAACTAGCGTCCGACAATAAGAATTCCTTGGGGGTATGTCAAGTGAGGTCAGGTCTTCCTTAGATGGAATTAGATTGGATAACTTGGGGAAAATCCTCATTGAAGTTAATAGGTGGTTGCCATGTCTTGACTGCCCTATACTTGACCAGGAACAATGGGAAACATCCAAAAAGATAGAGGAAAGTACGGCTAAGCACACAGTGATTGTTGATATACATAGCCCATACAAAGAGAATGTGGGCTCCTCAGGCCCAGGAGGAGGTCACAAATAGGCATGGAGACATACATGGCTCTTCCGGGACTGTGGCTCAACTACTAAGGGAGGGAATTAAAACGCCCTCAAAACAAGACTGTTCCCTAAAAACATTCTGGCCACTAGGTTGAAGGGGTGTAATTCCAATGTACAAGGCTTACGCCAATTGTCTGGGACAGATAAACTGACTAACTCAGATCCGCAAGTTGGTCAAGAGGCAGAGACTGTATCTAGGACCTCTGTAAGCCTACCTAATATTTATGAGAAGACATCTGATACACTCTGCCTTGTATTTTTAGCTGGAATTGACCGACCGATGCTCCCGATAAACAACTGGCCTTGACAAACTGTTTTGTCACTGGGAGAGAAGTGGTACAGAAGGAAGCACCCGGTCGACTTCTAAGGGACTCAGTCTCAGGCTTTCCTGATCATCTTCAAAGAAAGCAAACCAAGATCACTTCTTTTGGCAAGATCATGAGTACAACCCATGCTCGTGTGACTCTGGGGTCTTAGACCTCTCAGAGGTTGGGAGCCCTCAGCGGGGGTGCTGGGGCTGTCTCTAACCAGCGGATTAGGGTCCCTGGGCCCTCGTCAAACATCCCACTGAGTGATATAACAATCAAGATCATCAGGCCAAGTCAGCAAGACAGGTGTCGCAAATAGCTGCACCGGTGTGGGTGGCTGTTTCTGAACAACCTTTACAACCTGTATCCAAAGCAGCGAAGGGTGTGGACACTTGATGTGCTTAAAAAATTCTAGGTTGGGTTGTGAAGAACTCATACAACAAATTATTGAGGATGAACAGGACTTGAGTACTGGCATCTTTCCAGAAGATCCCTCAATTGAGGTCTATCACATCTGACGACATTGATGGGGTATCTTTGCCTATTGTGGATAACCAATGCATGGTTAGCTACTTGCACTTGGAAATAGTGGCAAACATGGTTTGGGAAGAGAGGGAGAATCTCTTATTCCTGGGCTACGAAATAATGGGACTGAAAACTATGGATGATGCTAAGCAATTTCTGGGTTTTAAACTAACAGAAACCCCCAAAAAGAGGGCCAGGGGATGTGACCCCTCTAATTGCAACCTTTCTGGAGAATGGGCAGGATTGGTCATGGGTTGGACCTGCACTTAAAACCTTTGAATTATTAGACAAGGCATGGGCCAACCCTGACAATACTGCGGTCGAACTGATCTCATGGAATGTTTGTGGTAGTACAAATGTATCTAAATTTATTTACAAACCCACTAACGAGGGATTGCTACATGTTCCAGAAAACTATGCTCATGACTCCTTTCGAAGTAGAGGGTGTTTATACTAGTACTAGCCCAGCAGTAAAAGCAGAACTGGGTCGTCCTAGGGGAGGTCTGGCATTGGCCATAGATCGAAATCTTGGGACAAAATGGGGATTGATTTTTCAGAATGAATGGTTTCTGGCGATAAAGCTCATTCTGGGCATGGGTCAACCACCCGTACTTCTGGTAAACATGTACCTGGAATCCGCTCAGAGTCCTTCTTGAGACAATACAGGATTCACTGACTGCTATTTTCCAAGGATTGTTTTATGAGGACAACAACAATAGAATGATCCTGGGGGGTGTCTTTAACTCTTATTGTGCGCAGGGTACTTTGGAATGCGGCCAATACTATTTCCTCTCTTCTGCACCATATTGTAGAAAGGGGAATGCGTTGGGATCGCTTTCTTGGGGAATGGGACATGTCTTATCTTGAGTGCTCATGTATACTTGGCATAGAAGGCAAAGAACATGTAGGATAGATTATTTATATCTCTACTGATTCTATGTCCAGATTTGGGTACCTGAATCATATTGACCCTGACTTGGGTGATCATCTACTTCTGTTATTTTTCCTGACTCTTCACTGCCCCACTTTTGATCTTAGACCCGATCTTGTTGGTCTATCGGAGGCTAGGGGTGGGCGTGTCCTTAAATGGGGCTGAAGGACTGTGGCAAAATTGAGTCACCTCTTGACTGACTCTCAAATTTGAGCATAAACGCCAACAATTTGGGCGTAAAATCTGATTGTTCTAATGCACCCTACGAAATGATCATGGGTTGCATAAAAAGAGTTATCCAAGAGTATTCCCCTGCTCCTGGTGAGAATTTGAGATATTCTCACCAAGAGTACCCAAATAGTAGAATCCTGCATTCCAAGAGTCTTAAACGCAAAAAACTGGCTGCACTAAAAAAGCAGAGAGTATGTACAGCAGATTATTCTGGTGCTAGGAAAGAAATCTGCCAATCACATACAAATTTAGTTAAATCACACAGGATTCAATCTTGCGTACTTATCAGTCCACGCTTCGGCAACTTTGCAATGGCAGGGAAAATACATTTTGGGCCACCATCAATTGCACCCTGGGCCTAAAGGGGCAGGGTAGTGATTCCCCCATAGAGGAACAATCCTGGGTTGATTTTAATGTGAAGAAATATTCATTGCCAGATAGCTATAAAGATACCCATGAGTCAGATCTGGGCCCGGTCAGTGCAGGAACAATGCTTGGGTTGTAGCCGATATAATGTGGGCCATTGGTAGAGTTAAGCCATATCGTGCTCCGGGTCCTCTGACGGAATAACTCAGTTTGTTCTGAAAGATGCTCCGCAGATCTGGTCAGGGCTTCTGAAACCCATGTTCGATCAAATTTATCTGACCCACGTCATTCCTGTCTCCTGGGCCCAATCAATCATTATCCCTATTTTTTTAAATGGTGATGCTCAGGACCCTAACAAATATAGGCTGATCATAATCTTTGATGCTACTAGCAAACTCTTTGCCATACTGCTTCTGAGGGACCTCAATCAGTTGATTAAACAGTCCAACCTTCCGAGCAGATTTCAGGTAGGATTTAGGCAGGAATTGGGCACCCCCCTTAATGCTACCACCATTGCCCATATACGTTACAACATCCACCATGCTGAAGTTGGGGAAGTATACCTGGCCTCTCTGGATATGTCCAGCTCTTTCGACTGAGTGGTTAGATCTACGGTGTGGTCAAAACTATTGTGTATGAATGTCCCCCGAAAGATGGTACAACTACTTGCTGTTCTTCATACAGATATTACATTACAAGTACGTCTGACAAAAGAGGGATTGCTGTTGAGGCGGTTAAATCGTATGTGGGTCTCAAACAGGGATGTACATTGACCCCGATCTTAATTAATCATATGTAAGCGATACAGAAGGCCTGTGGCAGGGGCCTCTATCTCATCGGCTCGGCTGGGCAGTCTTAAGCTGGACTGGTTAGCCTTTGCCGATGACTTCATACTTTTTGATAGAATGGCTAGGGGCCTCCAATGCAAGATGAATCTTTTCCTTGGATATGCATTAGCCAACAACCTTTCTCCAAATGCATCAAAATGCAAGGTGATCGTTTTTTCTAAGGGCACCAAATTGAAGGGTAGACACTGGGCGATGGGTCCTGAAACAGTGGAACAGGTACTCTCAGTGACTTATTTGGGCTATAACCTCATCAATAAGGATACAGTGGACGCATGGAAGACTACTCTCTATGCTAAAGTGAGACAATTGGCTCCCCAAATGAAATGTTTGCTGTCTAGACTGTGTACATTTTTTATCTTACCAAACTACCATTTCAATCTGGCTAAGATAGAACCGGTGCTCCTTTATGGTCTAGATATGTGTCTTTACAATATGGGGAACTTGCTTAATACCATGCAAGGCAAGTTGCGGAAGGAGGCTTTGTGTCTATCCTTGGCTATCCCAAACGCAGTAATCAGACATGAATTATGCCTGTCCTCTCTGAAGGCTCGTTGTGTGTGGAAACAACTTGCGACATACAAGAAAATCCTTGATCCTCTTGAGAACTCACTATATGAGGATATAAACAAAGTTATGAAGGACAAATCAATCGTCTCAGTCAATTCCTTTAGATTGAGGATGCAAGGCATATTACTTTCAATTGGGATGTCTGAGCTCGACTTAATACAGTGATCAGGAGTCGTAAAAAGGTGTTTGTTTAGGTCTGACTGGGCTGAGACAGTTGACAGCATCGGCATATGTTACATACAAGGAATATTCACACTTCATCCATGCAAGAGAATGTAGTCCACAGTATTTGTAACGTTTTCCTTGTGACAAGATACGTGCCATCTTATATGTGCTTTAGGTTAAATCAGTTCCACTAGAGGGAAAAAACAAAGCACTGGAAAGACTCACATCTAAGCGGTAATCTTTTATACTGTAGATTTTGTGGAAATATGGATACAACAGAAACTTTGAAACATTGGGTCACTGCATGTCTGCACTTTGTTACTACTAGGTCATCCTATTTTAAGGGCAAACATGGTGCCAATTCTGAAGCATCTATGAATTTGTTTTGGTGTATGTTTCATTAATTGTAGCTTTGAATAACTTCTTGAATATCATTTTAGATCAACTGAACACTAATGTATGATTTTATGTTTATTTGCTATGAATTGTAACCAGATTGTATTTTTTATGTTGTTTTGTGTTGTTTAAGGTTTCTTGTAAACAATAAATGCAACAATAAAAACATTTCTTTTTAAAAGAAACGTACAAAAAGCTGTCAATACTTAACTGAATCAGGGCATTTGATCCAACTAACTCTTTGGATTTTCTGTGGGAGCTGTACCCGCCAGGAACCTATGGTCTTATTAAGCTCCAAATCCATAAGCATTCTTTTGATGAGAAAACATGGCTCAAGAAAAGAGCCTTGAGGAAGGCAATTCTGGGCTTAAACTATATGACTGTAATACAGCAAGTTAATCAATTTGAATTGAGGAACTTGCGTAATCATTTTAGAAACTGGTCTCGGTCCCACAGGTATTTACGCCACCAGCAGGATGGGGAATTAATGTTGGGAGCATTGGCGATAACAACTCATGTAATTTTTGGTCTCTGGTTAATCGTCCCCAGGACTCACAAAGCCGCTTCCAAAGCAATGTTGTTTTGGAAGCAACTTGCCGCAACTATTTTTTCGCCTTATATACAAGACCCTCAACATCGGTACTTAACCTGAATTCAAATACAGCTTAGAGGCTGTACCTGAGCTGGGGGTCATATCAGACTTAATTTTCTCATCTTCCAGGGCTGCTGGAGTGAACGGTTTGCCTAATTCCATACTTCAATCAATTTTAGAACTGGTCTAATACCTTGCAAGCTCTTTTTAGTGAAGTCTTGAGGATCAGGTGTTTCCCAGAGTCTTGGAAATCTGTCGTCGTTATCCCTATCTATAAGAAGGGCCCTCCTGGATGCTGTTAGCACATTTTTTGCTGGGGTTGTATGGAGGGAGTTGGAATCCTGGGCAGTAGATACAAATATAATATCAAAGCGCCAAATAGGTTTCAGAATGGGCTTTCCACCTCTCTCAATGGCCTAAGAGTATTGTCTGTGAGAAGTCTTGGGTGAAGGGCAATCCCATATTGTATGGTGCCTAGATAGATCTCTCCAAGGCTTTTGGTACAATAAACAGGGAATGTATTTGGTCAAAGTTGGAAGCTTGGGGTCTGCCAAAATCGTTGTTAGCAATAATCATGAGTTTACACTAAGATTCCAATCTCTAAGATAGACTGAATGCTCTGGGCCATTTGTCCGCTCTGGTTTCAACTGAGAGAGGGGTGAGGCAGGGGTGTATCATTGCCCCTTGCTTCTTTAACCTTTATCTCGCAGACCTAGCAGAAACATTAGAACTCCATTCACTAGGCAGTCCTAAGATTGGCTTTCAGTCCATAAATTGGATTGCCTACGCGGATGACATAGTCCTCCTTGACTACAACGCTTCCTGGGTGCTCTTGGTGCTTATGCCTTAAAGAATGATCTACAAATAAATCCTGCAAACTCAAACATCATAACTTTTAAGAGGCCTATGAAGTCTACTCCAAATTTTAAATGGACCTTACTGCATCATTTGGTTCATTGGCAAAAGAAGTCGCATACTTAGGCTTTACATTGACCTCTCATCCTATGCATGTTCAGCTTGAGTTAGAACAAGAGAATAAATTAGTAGTTTGCTTGCCAAATGAAAAAGCTAAGCAATACCTATTGTACATTTTCATTAGTTCCCTTGGTAACATTTTATAAAACCAAGGGGTAGGTCCTTCACTATTTTATGGAATTAACATAAAATCTCATTCCCAAGTAATGAATTGGACTAGAATAGAGGGGAATATATGGAGCAAGGTTTTGAGTCTTCCATAGAGCTCCCAATGGCAAGCCTGAGGTCTGAACTGGGGCTACAATTTCTACTGATGTATATTAATTGGAAAACCATTTAAGTATATAGATGGATAGTGGTGTCCCAGAAGACCTCTCTTTATGAAGATATTGGGTCAGAGTTAATAAAAGGGGTCTAATCCAGTTTAGTTCGGAAATATGTTATCAAAATGTTCCTACAGTCGAGGGGTGCTGTTGCGCACGTTCAAGATGGCCGCCTAGATGGAGGGCTCCGGCTCGTTCAAAATCCTTGCAACAAATTCATCCTTCCAGCTCCAAGTTGGTTGATGGTTGACCATAAAATACGGCGGCCCCGGAACAGCAGAGATATCCGGATGTGAAGCTGCGGCGACTGCCAGGCTGCAACGCGGCCGCCCAAGGGCTCCACACAACATCTACGTGAGCCTGGTGCTTGTAACCGCTAGCCGGCCGAGTGGGGGATGGGCCACGCGTCCACACCAGGGCGCGGCTAAGGGACTGTAACGCCTTACATTGCTGCCACCGCATCGGACCAGGAGGGCAAGTTCCGGTCGAAGGCTTTGCAGCGACACACTCCCCCATTGAAGCGGAGGCCCGGCTCGTGCGCCGCTGTCGCGGTGAGAGATCCGGGCGAGAGCTTAATAATAACGACCTGAAGACTGGAGTATACACCTTGGCCACGCCAAGCCTCAATCCCTCATTTGGGCTGCGACGAGATCCTTGCTGGCAGACAGGGCTAAGACTGCTACACCGCCCGCTCGCACGACTGCTGGCGTTAAAACTCTAATCTCTGGGGGGCCTATTATATATGCGTTGGAAAACGCAACTCACCATACACCAGTGGCACTAACTGATGGGCCGCACCGAGAAGAAGGCGGCAGGGGCGAGAAATACCAGCCCTATGGATACCTTTGCCAGCTCCCAACCGCAGGCGATAGAGGGGGGGGCGGTGGCACAAGCTTCCGAAAACCGAGACACGGACCTTTTGGGCCGCCTGGCAACAATCGTGCAGAATGGGTTCCTGGCCGTTAACGTCAAGTTGGACGACATAGTGGCTACAATTGGTTCCCTAAAGGCGAGAGTGGAAAAGGAAAGCTCACGCATCACGGAGGCAGAGAACAGAATAAGCTCCAACGAGGATGTACTCACACAACATGACCGCGGCATTGCTTTACTTCAATCCGAGCTACGCAAAACTCTGAATAAGTGCGAGGATCTCGAATCGAGGTCCCGCAGAAACAACATTCGGATAGTTGAGGTTTCGGAAACGTTTGGCAGGGGCTCCATGGAAAGGCAAGTGGAGGAATTGCTAAAGTCTGTGCTGGGGACAGGATCCCTTTCGGACCACTTCCTTGTGGAAAGAGCAAACCGTACCCTTGCATCACCTCCAAAGCCGGGCGCTCCATCCCAGCTCCTCAACTATCGGGACAGGGATACAATACTTCGACTGTCCAGAGGAAAAGGTACGCTAAAATACGAGGAGAATAGAATCCATATCAGATTTCTCTGCGAACATACAATCACAACGCAGGTCATATGAGACGGTCAAAAGACAGCTACGGCTCCGTGGTGTCCCATACGCATTAATGTTCCCGCAAAAATTAGAATCCAACATGGAGGGAGGGCCCATTTCTTCGAGAACCCTGCTGAAGCTATTGTATACGTGGAGGCCTCCATTCCGTTGCCCCTCTAGAGACCGCAATGTGGATCAAAATGCGAGACCCAATCCTGGGGAAGACTGAAGAGATCTGACAAATGGATGAAACCACACCATCCCCGCCATGATATTTTGGTCACCGTCCTTTCTATAAGTCGACACGACTGGACTGAAAGGATCGCCCTAATTACCGGGCCTGGGGCCTCTGACGTGGGCAGCCAAGTGTCGACAGTGGTTGCCCCTTTGGAAATGTCCACCAACTCAACAGGAAAGCCCTTCGGGCAAGTTATGAGTGTTCATGGGTTGCATCGTCGAGTTTGGGGAGATGATGCGGGTGGGGGGGCTGGGTACGGGACATCGGTTGGCTGCGTTAAGCTGTGGATGAAAGGGGGGGATAAGTTGTTTTGTTGTTAAGCTTGGTTTAAAGGTTAAGTGGTCTCGCAGTTGTGGTTGCTGCCCCCGCCGTGTGAATACTGGAATAGGATGATGATATGGCAAGTATTATTACACATGGGAATGATACCACGGGGGGACTGCGAATAACTCTGCTGTCCTGGAATGTTAGAGGTTTAAATAACCTGATAAAGGCCAGGAAGGTCAATAACTATGTTTCTAGACATTGCCCCCAGATAATGATGTTACAGGAGACCCATGCCATGGGCGCAGTAAATATGAATATAATGCCCAAATGGGGTAAGACACGATATTATACAAACTATTCGTCCCAGTCCCGAGGGGTCATCACTCTTATTCATCCCTCAATAAGATTCCGGGCGGAGGGGCACAAGGTGGATGCGATGGGGAGGTTTGTTCTTGTGTGGGGAAAGTTAGCGGGTAAGCAAACTACTCTGGTTAATACGTATGGTCCCAACATAGATGATCCAGATTTTTATTTAAGCATATATGAGACCCTCAATAAACTAGATGCTTCCTCCATAATATGGGGGGTGGGGGGACTTCAATACGGCCCTGAACCCGGGATTGGATAGATCCAGCACGAAAGCGAGGACACAGACCAAAATTGCACTAACACTGGGACAACTCCTTCCACAAATGGCATTAATAGATGCGTGGTGCACATTACACCCAGACGGTAGACATTACACCCACTACTCATCCGTGCACGACAGTGAATCACGAATAGACTATTTTTTTTATCCCAGAACCTCTCCGAGGCACTGCACAGCTTCGAAATCCTGTGCCGCACACTGTCCGACCATTCCTCTGTTACACTGGAGCTTAGGATAAGAGATGCTCCTAGATCTGCCAGATGATGGCGCATGCCGGGTGGGATACTTGGTAACCCGGGGTGGCAGAGACACTACGGGAAGAAATAACTGAGTTTTTCAAAAATAACATTGGGTCGGTTGCACGGGTCTCTACGGTATGGGAAACATTTAAGGTCTGGGCTAGGGGGGCAATTATCTCCAAATCCACTTGACTCCTGAAGGGAGTGAGGAGGGAGCTAGAGGGGGTAGAAAATACCTTGAACAGCCTTGAGGGGAGGTATAGCCATACACACGAGAAGGCCGTTCTGGCCAAGATTAATAAACATATCCAGACCTTTAATGAGCTGGCTGCTAGAGAAATACAATATATAGCGGCCCCTGCCAGAGCACGCAGATACAGTGAAAGTAATAAGGCGGGCAGAACAATGGCTAACTTGATTAAAAATGAGAGGCAGCCATACCCTATCACTAGCATACAAAACGCTGCTGGCGAGGTGCTGACGAGTGAAGAGGGGATAAATGGAGAATTTGCCAAATTTTATCAGACGCTGTATTCAAATAAGAATAGGAAGACGACTACTGAGATTAGAACATACCTGGCATCGCTAGGGCTCCCTAAACTTTCACTTGAGAGTAAAATGGCACTAGATCAGCCGGTCACTGCAGAAGAAATGAGTGAGGCAATCATGGGGCTAGCGTCGCGCAAAGCTCCGGGCTCTGACGGGTTGGGGGCTGAATTCTATAAGGAGTTCCGCACAGAACTGGTCCCCATAATGTTGGAAACCTGGGAGGAAGCGCTAGAGGGAGGCATATTACCCACGACGATGAGGGAAGCCATCATCTCTGTGCTCCCCAAGCCCCGACGGCCTCCTAGCGATATGTCATCATACAGGCCCCTTTCGCTCATCAATGCAGATGCCAACATTTTTGCTAAAGTACTGGCTAATCGAATGTTGCCCATGGTCTCCACTCTAGTCCATCCCGATCAGAACGGTTTCATCCCCCAGAGGTTCACCGCACTGAACCTCCGCAGACTATTTAGTATAATAGCACAGATTGACCCGAGCAGAAGCGCAGCAGCTGTAGCCCTTGACGCCGAAAAGGCGTTCGATTCTGTATCATGGGTCTACCTTTTCACGGTTTTGGAAGCATTTGGAGTGGGGCCGGCGTTTATCAGATTTGTAGGACTGCTCTATAGTGCTCCGGGCGCCAAAGTCTGCACGAATAGAACCATCTCTGAGATGTTCCAACTGGGTAGGGGAACGCGGCAGGGTTGTCCCTTCTCGCCCATCTTGTTTGCCCTAACTATTGAGCCAATGGCAGCTGCGGTTCGGCTGAGACACAGGGACAAGGGGATCAACATGAAAGGCTCTATCCAGCTAATATCACTTTATGCGGACGATACGTTACTCTACGACCGCAAACCAGAAGTAAACATAGCACCCATTATGACTGACATACATGATTTTGCGGATTATTCAGGATACGTTATCAATATAACCAAATCGGAAATATTCCCGCTCACACCTCACACTAAATGGCCTGTGAACACCTGCGGCCTTAAATGGTCGGACCAATGTATTAGATATCTCGGGGTGTTAGTTTCAAGGACCAGGCAAACCCTGTACGCGGACAACCACGAGAAGGCGTTGCAAACATTGGGCACCAAGCTACAGATTTGGAGAAACCTCCCTATATCCCTATACGGCAGGATAGCCGTACTTAAAATGATAGCTCACCCCAAGTTGCTATATTTTTTTGTAAATATACCCAGTGCCTTAAGTGGCACTACAAAATGAGCCGGGGCTCATCAAGGGGGCGTGGCCTAACGACGGGGAGTCACCTGCTGGGCCGTTAGGCCACGCCCGCTTGACTAGCCCCGGCTCAATGGGCTACTGGCGCTCCTGCCAGGCAGCCTTTTGTAGAGATCAGCACCCTCTCCCCATAGGGGAGAGGGTGCTGATCTCTGCCTTTATTTTCTAAAGGCTTGCCTGGCAGGGGACAGCGCCTCGCTTATTCAGCGTTAATGGTGGTGCTGCCCCTCGCCAGCTGGGTCAGCGTTAATGGTGGTGCTACCCCTCGCCAGCTGGGGAGGGGCAGCGTCACCATTAAGGCTGAAAGGGTGAGGCCACTGGCAGCAGAGGCCGTTTCGTTTCCTGAAGACTGAAACTCCTGCGAATGCGCGGGAGCTTCAGGATTTAGACAACAAGGCCTCTGCTTCCAGCGGCCTCACGTTTTCTCCATAATGGTGGCGCCGGCCCACGGGCATCTCTTGCTTAAAGGGATGCCTCGCAGGTGCAGCTCCACCACTGTGGCATTTTTTTCTGAAGCCTAAAGCTTTTGCTTATGCGCGAGAGATTCAGGCTTTAGAAAAAAAAGCCTTTTCGTGTAGTGTCCGGGGCTGCCAGGGCAGATTAGTGGGCCCCGGCAGGGCCCCGCTTCAAAACGAGATTTCGGAGACGGCCTGGGCCCGGCAGGCCCTGGCCCACTTAAAGCCCTGAATATACCCATATGGCCGGGTAGAGACTTTTTTTCAAGACTACGGTCGCTGGTAGTAACCTTCATATGGAATGGGAAGGCAGCCAGAATAGGGTGGGAGAAAATGACAGAGCCCTACGACACCGGAGGAATAGCGGCTCCAGACTTTGAGCTCTATTACCTGGTCGCACAGGCACAGTTTCAAAATATTGGTACGAGGAACCTGGGGTTATACCGCACAACTGGGTGGAAGCACAAACTATATCCCCCGCGGACATTAAGTTGGTCCTATTTAATTCACGCCATAAAGACACCTGTGATTACGATCCAGTTAGCTTCACGGTCGGGGCCTGGGGAGCATTATTTAAACGACTGAATTTGGAAATACCATACTACCCAGAAGTCCCCTTGTGGAATTTTCCGGGCATCCCCCGTATGTCAGACCTGAGTATTCAGAAGAGCTGGTACCCACACATGGAAATGAAGGTAGGCGATATGTTTATAGATGGTAAATTTGCTACCAGAGAGGAATTTAATAGAGCGATGGGTGGTGGGCCACTCAAAATACTACAATACTACGTAGTAAGGGCCGCATTTCAGAAAAGATGGCCAATGTTGCCAGATGAGCCCCCTCAACACCCCTGTACACAACTCATCACAATGAAGGCTGGGCTGGGCATTTCTAAACTGTATGGGGCAGTACAGGCCCACACCCCCTCGGTGAACCGGGTCAAGGACAAGTGGGAGATAGACTTGCAAATGCCTATCCCAGAGGACAAATGGAGTAGATACTGTTCACTAACAAAAAAGGTTTCATTGAATGCAGGCTTACGTCTGATACAATTTAAACTTCTAAATAGGTTACACTATACGCTAGCTAAAATGACAAAATTTGTTGCGGAACATGGGAGGGAATGCCCCAAGTGTGGGGCCCTACATGCAGACTCCTTTCACATGTACTGGAAGTGCCCGGCTCTCCTGAAGTTCTGGGGAGAGGTGGCCGAAATATTGACTGAAATTACACAGATACCCCCACAGCTGACCCCCCCAGAAATATTTATTTGGAGACATTGGCAAGTGCTCGGAGAAAACCAGGAGGCTATTTAATATCGCATGTGCTGTGGCTAAGAAATGCATCCTGCAGGCCTGGAAGATGCCTGTGCCACCAAATGTGACCACTTTCCTCTGCGAACTTACTTACATTAATGAATGTGAGGAACAATTTATTTTGACTCTGCCGGGGGCAAGCCGACCAAAAGACATATGGGGCCCCTTCCGAACCTATCTGTGCGAGTTGCTCTCAGATGACGAAATATCCATATAATGTTGTATGTAAATGTTTTCTTTGCCTATCAATTTGTGTTTTCTTGATGGGGTACGATGTTGTAACTGTTGAGACCACTGTTGAACAATAAAAAGAGTTAAAAAAAAAAATAATGTTCCTACTGTCTAGGGTGACCAGGCGTCACGGTTTTCCCGGGACAGTCCTGGGGAATTGCCCTCCAACCCGGGGTCCCGATAGTTTTTTTATTTTGCAAACCCCATCTGGGGTTTGCAATGGTGGTGCCCACGGTCACTGTTTGTGCCGGGACTCGATTTCGAAATCCCAACATCGGGTCCCGGCGCAACTCTAATTGCGCGAATGTGGGCGTGAAAAGCATTTCACGGCCCCATTTCCTCACCCTTCCCATCCCTGTCCACTTTCCTCCAATGAGAGGGTTGTGCATGTGAGCACACCCCCTCCGAGCCCCCGCAACAGGCCATAGACATAGAAGTAGGACTGTATTTTTTTATTTTTTATGAAAGTCCGACTTTTATGTCTATCGCCTGTCCGGGTTTTTTGTGTGAAAAATCTGGTCACCCTACTACAGTCTCATTGCTATTGACAGATCTAATTGTAAACCCTGTGGGGGTCAAGGAGGCCCTGGCTCGAATGGACTGGATTCAAACTATAACAGAAATGATTTGATTGGTTCCCTCAAAATCCTTATCCATTTATGACAAGCCAAGAGGCTTTTTACAAATGTATCTTAAACGATTTCCAAATTTAAGACACAGAGGTCGGAATTTTTAAGATTTTGCTTGAATCTACTCTGTACGGGTGAAATGCAGTCAACACAAAATATCAGTCGTTGAAGCATATAATGATTGTTTGCAGGGGGTCCATGGAGACAAGAATCAAGCTGCTCAGTTGGTTTGTAGATAAAGTGGATTGGTTGGCCTCTGACTCTTTTTGGGAGAAACCAATAGCTGGGCACGAAGTATGCCTTCCCATTGAAGTGTTGACAGTACTGCAAGTCTTGGGTTTCATAAGAATATAATGAATTTATTTATCTATTTAATTCTGTATTAATGAATTAACGTAATGTTTCTTTTCGCTGTTTGTTAAATGTAACTGTGAAAAGTCGTATCTGCGGCTAGAACACAATAAATTAAAAAAATTAAAGAGTAGTGAACCTTTTTCACTTGCTGCTCGCAATGTCAAGTCACGGTCACGATAATTAAATATGCAAAGAAGGATCGGACGCGGATGAATGCCAGGACAATGCTAAATGGACAATTTGGGAATTGGGATGTAAGCACAGGGTGAGCCAGGGTGACCCGTTGTGGCATCCCCCAATCTTGATGTTATTTTGGCAAGTTGCAATTCCAGGTGTTTATTCTTGGTTATCACGCTGGTAAGATCCTTTTGGTTGTAACCACCAAAACATTGCCAAAGCATTGCTACTGTAAAGGGGAGTTCAGGGGCGGTTTGCCAACGCTTGACAATGAAATGGCTGACGCACCAGCTGGGCCTTTACCCTCTTGCCCACATATGTTGTCTGCTGCTGTCGGGGAGCTCTGCGTGCTACCTAAGTAAAAGCAAAATGACTGCATTTAACTATATGCCCATTAGATTTTCATTTGTATGAACCAAGGCTTTTTTTTTATAAAGTTGAAATCCTGTCGGACTATGTTTAAGCAGCGGAAGGGGGGCCCCGCGTTTCCCCCCGGGGAGTTTTTGGCGCTGCACACGGCCAGCGAGTGGCTGTGGGGGGCAGAGCGCCTCCCGGGGGTATTTAAGGGCTCAGGGAAGGTTCGGGCAGTGTTGCCAACTCCTCAGTGAAGAAAGTAGCTATTGGCTCCCCTAGAAGTCGCCAGAAGTAGCTAGATGACGTCACTGCCTAATTTGCATAATTACCTCCTCTTTCCCCCTGCGATTTATGGCTTTTACTGTGGCCCCCTCCCCTTTTAACACCTCCCTTTTAACTTATCAGTGTGTTTTACTGTGGCCCCCTCCCCTTTTAACACCTCCCTTTTATGTTATCAGTGTGTTTTTGCATTACTCCCGTTACAAAACGGGCGAATGACCACACTTTTTTCAATTGGTTTGGAAACTTGCATAAATGAGCAAGTCTCCAAACCAATTGAAAAAAATAGCTAGATTTCTCGCTAGCCGCTTTTTGATGAAAAAGTCGCTAGGGGGGCATACTTTCTCGCTAAATATAGTGAGAAAGTCGCTAGGTTGGCAACACTGGGTTCGGGAGGCAGGCGACGGTTAGGACTTGGTGATTGTGAAGTCCTGTCGCCTGCTCCCGAGCCTTCCCTCAGTTGCGCTTTTTGAAGGGGTTATCAGTAGAGGTGAGGAATAGGGCATCTTAGCGTGTAGGTTTGTTGTGTAGGTAGTTATATAAAAAAAAAAAAATTAAAAAAAAATGTGTTTTATAGCGGAGGTACCATAAATAAGGTACCTCCATTTTCTTACCTGGGGGGAGGAAAGCGCTGTTGGCGGGGTGTTTACGGGTGCCGCTGTAGTTCAGTTGGTTTTCCTTTTTTAGTTTGCAGGTTGTAGAGCGAACGTTTCGACCGTTTCTAATTGGGAGGAGGGGGTGGTGTAGAGCGTTGGGGTTAGGAACACGGATTCTTGGCCAATTCACTCTTCGGGGGATTTGGGAAAGTTGCCTGCGAGCGTTTTCTCTTTTAAGAGTGCGTTTTATTGGCATTTGCTGTTTACGTTATTGGCAGCCTGCAGCTCCGTGTCCAGGGCCCGGGTTTTTTTTTTTTCGCACAGAGACAAGATTAAGGACGCATGGGCTGTCTAGTGTCAGTGGGATCATGCCTCGTCAAGTGGCACAGCGAGTAGAGCGCTCGCTTTGACATCAATGCAGAGCCTGCTAACGCAGGTTCGAATCCGGCACCGTGGGTAATAATAAGCAGCGCTCAGATACCTGAGGGTTTGTAGCACTATATAAATGCCAAATTATTACTATTAAAGGGGCAGCTCTATTTTTCCTTGATTGCGTTACAGTGCGGTGCATCTCGTGATACACCAGGGGGCAGTGTGGGAGGTATTGTGTTCAAGTGGATCTTGTGTCTGGTGGGTGTAGGGTTTTTTCTGGGCACTGTAGAGCAGGATTGGGGGTCTCTGAGGGCGAGGGCATTAAGAGGGGGCAGTATTTAGGGGGGTAAAATAGGAAAATTTATAAAAAAAATATATATAAATAAATAAACAAATATACTATTTTGGTTTACATATTACCAGTGGGTTTTTATGAGGTGTTAATTTTACGCTGTTCAAAGATAGCAGTTTTGGCATTTTGGGTATAGGTCCAGGGGTAGGTTTTGGCTCGGGGGCGTAGTTTAGCTAGCTTAATTTTCAGGGGGCATATTTTTAGTGCACAACCAGATTATTGGTGCACAAAGGTGGGACAGGGAGCTAGCAAGAAGAGTTTGGTTGATGCTAGGGCTCTGAGGGAGGCCCTGGAAATTATTAGCAGAGCATCTAAGGCCCAATTGGAAGGGGCGGTAGGGGAAGTAACGGGAGAACGGGAGGTAGGTGGGGGCAGTCTGCAGCGTAGAGCTACGGCTGATGGGGCTCTCGCGGTAGTGGTGGCTTGCACCCCCGCGGCAGGGAGAGGGGAGGTTTGGGAATCCAGGGGCAGGAAGATGAGGAGGGAGATAGACAGGAGGGCGTCCGGGGGAGAAAGGATTTTGGGTGGGGAGCCAGTGAGGGAGGGAGTGAATGATAGACCTAGGGAAGCTGCAAATGCTCAAAAGGAGGTGGCTCGAGGGAACAACAGTGGGGGCAGGGAAGGGGGTGTCAGGGCAGAGGGGAAGAGGGGGTAAATACCTGCAGAAGAGTGCAGGTGGGAGAAGGAGGGAGAGGTCCCCATCAATAGAGGAAGGTAGAGTGGGGCGCGGAACGGCCCCCCCGGGTAGGAGTGAGGGCGGAGGGCGCTGCGCAGCCCCCGCTGGGCAGGTGGAGGTAGGTTTCAGTACGGCCCCTCCTCGGTCAGCGCAAGGAGAGCCTAGAGGGTGCAGCACAGCCCCTAGCAATGAGGATTCCAGGGTGGAGGACGGAACGCCTCGCCCGAGAGAAGAGGACCAGGCAAGGGTTTCCACAACCCCGCCGAGAAGACGTCAAAAGAGTGGCGGGGCGGACACCCCGGGCTCACAAGAAGATCATCAACTCAACTCGGGCATGAGCTCGCATCCGCAATGTAGGAGCCCTCTAAGAAAGGAGATGAGGAGCATCGGTGTGGACGCCAGACCACAGGCGGCAGGTGTGGAAAGAGGTGAGCGGGAAAGGGAATGGTCATCTGCATGGCAGAGAGGGGTCACAAGAAGGGGGACAGGGGACGAAGGGTCTCTACTGCAAGGTGTAAGGAAAGAAGTTGGTGTGCAGGCCATTGGAGCCGCAGGGGTTGAAATGAGCATTTGCTCAGTGGAGGTCCAAATGGACAAAGTGGGGAGCCATTGGTGCTCGAAGTGCAAGCTGGAAAAGATAAGGAGGTTGAAGTGAAAGGAAAAGAGAAAAAATTGCCATACATGGGGATAACAAAACCGTTGGGGGCGCACTTGATGGCAGCGACCAGGGAGAAGATTCAGGGGGGGGAATTTGTGGATGTCTTTAAATTGCTCCATAGGGAAGTGAGAGCAAAGGAGGGGTCCAAGGAGGAAGGGAGGGAACTGGCTTCACGCCCAAGGGTCCCGGTGACTATTGAGAATTGGACGTCGGCGTTTATCATTTATGCCAGTGTGTATTGCGAAAAATTCCCGGAGCCTGCGTGGCACTGCTTAAATATATGGATGTAATAAGGAAGGCTTTCACGAGTTTTGGGGTTTTTTCCTGGGTAAGGTATGATGAGGAATTCAGAGCGAGAATGGCAGAGGACAGTCAGGCGGTCTGGAGGGAGATAGACATGGATCTCTGGCTGCAATGGATGGCCCCAACGAGGCCTGCCCCGACATTGCACACAGCAAGTGGGCTGTCCGTGCCTTTCCGGCCCTTTCTTGGTCGCCCCGGCCATGAGGGGGGGGGAGGAGGCAGAGGACAGCCCTCGACAGCATGTTGGGCGTTCAATAAAGAAGGCTGCACGAGGTGGATGTGCAAATTTAAACACGAGTGCAGCAGGTGTGCGGGTCGGCATCCGGTTACAGATTGTTTTCAGGGAGGGGACAGTGGGTCAGGGCGAGGAGCGGGGCAAGTAGGTGGGGGGGAAGGACCGCATGCCAGGTAAATTGGGATGTGCTGGTAGGTCGGGCTCAGTTTATCGTAAAAGGAGGGGGGGGGCACAAGGTTTGATGAAAGGTTTTTGGGAGCAACTTAAAGGGGGTAGGAGAAGGGTGAGGAGGAAGACGCATAGGTAGGAGAGTGCCGCAGGGGGGATGTAACGGTGGAAATTGTTAAGGGGAGGTAGCTGTCGTTTGGAGGGCATGGACGACGGTGGTGAAGCCCTCACGCTTGCCGCACGACAAGGTGAGTAGGCTTCAGGCTGCATGGACGGAGGTACGGGAGCGCCTCTGGTGCAGCAAGGGGAAGTGATGAGATGGGTCTGCATGGACGGGGGTGCACTAGGGCCCCTGGTGCAGCTGAAAAAAAAGTGGAGCAACGAAGCAAGGTGCTGGAAGAGGAATTTATGTGGAATGGACTGCATGGACGGGGGCGCAGGTTTGGCCCCTGGTGCAGCGGTGGAGAGGAGTAAGGCAGAAAAGGGGCCTGCATGGACGGGGGTGCACTAGGGCCCCTGGTGCAGGTGGGAAACAGGTGGTAATGGATGCAAGGAGCTTGAAGATTAGTTATATGGAAGAGACTGCATGGACGGGGGTGCAGGTTTGGCCCCTGGTGCAGTGGCGAGAGGAGTAATAAACTAAAGGGCCTGCATGGACGGGGGTGCACGTGGGCCCCCGGTGCAGGGGGGGCAACGCAGGACTGTAAAGCAATAAACTGGGCACAACAAGTTGAACAAATGGTTTATTGCTTGTAGGGGAACTGTTTGCGACTTGTTTTACGTGGTTATTCTTTGGGGCTTTCAGGGTTTCTGAGTTGGTCGGGGGAAAAGGGGGGTTGGGGGACTGCAATGGGAAGATGTTCAAATTAAGGAAGAAGGTTTAGACATCAAGATTAAAAGGTCTAAGATGGATCAGAAGGGAAGGGGCTCTTGGGTTCGGCTGGGTCGAGGGAGCAAGGTCTTATGCCCAGTTCAGGCAGGCAAGGTGTGGAAGGAGCGCTGTGGGGGTAAGACAGGCTTGTTTTTTTTTTTTTTCAGCACGCGGATGGATCACCGGTTTCAGCGGCCCAGGTGCTAGGGGTATTGCGGAAGGCGCTGGTGGCAGTGGGAGAAAAGGCAGAGGATTTTGGGACTCATTCCTTTAGGATGAGCGCAGCATCTGAGGGTACCAGGCTGGGTTTTTCAGAAGACAAGGTGAAAAGATTGGGGCGTTGGAGGTCTGGGAAATACAAGGGGTACCGCAGGGAGTTTGATAAAGGGGAATGTTGAAAAGGTGGAGTAGGACTTTGTGGGCCAACTGTTGTTGTTGAAATATTTTTGACTTGTCAGTGATTTTGTAATTTCTTTTTCAGATGCTGCGCGAAAGAAGGGGGAGTTGGCGCAAGTTTGGATTGTTGGACATTCAATTGTTAAGTGGGCTGGGAAAGAGGCGGAGAAAAGGGTGTTTGGAAGGCAACTGGGGTGCAGTTACAAAGAAGTGGTGGTGAGATGGCACGGGTTGGGGGGCCTGCGGTGGGATCAGCTGCTTCCTATATTGGCAGGGATGAGGGAATGCTTGGGGTTCCAGAGGTGTTGTTATGCGTGCAGGGGAGAATGACCTGGTGAGAGATACGGGGGTGGCTCTGCTAAGGAAAATGAAGAGGGACTTAGTGTGGGTGCGGGAAATGTGGCCTCAAGCGGTGGTGGTATGGACTAAGTTGTTGCCATGATGAGTGTGAGGGGAGTGAGAAGTGAGGGAGCAATAGAGCGGGCCAGGAAGGGAGGGCATGGACAGATAAATGGTAAAATTTTGTGCCTCAGTGGCAGTGCAGGTCATGGACCATAAGGAAATAACATATGAGGGTCTCCTTATCTTTAGAGAGGATGGGGTACACTTGTCCGTATATGGGAATAATCACTACCTGGCGGACTTGGGTTCTTGGCTGGGAGACTGGGTAAAAAGTTGAAGGTAGGAAAAAAAAATAAAAATAAAAATTTGGGGGAGGGGGAGTGGGGCAGAAAGAACTCCTCGGGGGAAGGTTTTTCTGGTGCCGGGGGCATGGCCCCTTTTGATGTGGGGGGAGGGAAGCACAATGGGGGAATGACACGGGAAAGGATGGGGTGGCGCTGTTTGCACAAGCAGGTCACCCCGGGGGAACAGGTATTGAGCCTGGAGGGGCATGGCCCCTGGGAGAAAGCGGGACGCCTGGAAAAGGGGCAAGGAGACGGTAGGGTCCAAGGGATAATTAGGGAGGAAATGGGTTATTTAATTATTTAATTGTTGGGGGAAAATGAAAATGTTTAATTAATTTAATTGGTTGTTAAAATATTTCTTTAGTTTGTTAGGCCATGGAGCCAGTTAAGCGTTTTGATTGTAAGCTTTGGCCTGTCACATTAAAGCGACCTTTTCCACTTTTAAATGAGTCTGGGTTTTTGTGCAGTAAGCCAAAATGAGGCACATGGAGCCAGAGCTGCTGCACAGGGATGGGGCTGCGGGCGAAGCTGTTGCGCTTACATGTCTCGACGCCTGTTTTATTTTTGCCCAAAAGGGGACCTGCGCCTACGGTGCGTATCTGTTGTTAACGTGTTTTCTTTCAGGAACACCGAGCTTGAGAATCTATAATTAACACAGAGTGAACATTGAAAGGGGGACCCACTGCACGCCATCCTGTTTTGGAGATACTTCAGCACCGAGCTTGATGGCACTCAAAGTTTCTTTTCAGCTACGAACACTGTCCGCGTTGTAGTAGCAGGGCAGGTGCTTTACCCGGAAGAGGGGAGGCACGCATTAACATGGACATAGCAAAGCTGTGGAGTAAGTTTTAGGATTTAAGTCTGGAGCATTTTTGTATTCATAATTGTTTTGCACCCAAAACTCCCCGCTGTTTGGATGATGTCGTATTTTTTGTTTTGCTCTGCTGCCGAGGTTCAAGTGGGACCAGAAAATACAGTGATGGGAAAGCAAAAGGAGTTAAACTCTGCCTCGTGCTGGACTGTCGTTATTAGGAGCTACTCATTGCTGAGCTTTGTGCATGGGCATGTGACGGTGGGCGTTGCTGTCATTGTTTTGGCCAATCCGTGACAGATGCATATCTTTCTTGACGTTTTTTGTTCAGGGGCCATTGATGCCTCGGGTTGGTGAAGTGAACATTCCATGCCCCGGACTTCCCAGCTTTGGAAAAGGGAGCCACAGGGAATGGGGCTCTGCTGCCGAGCACGGCTCTCCGGATATCCCAACCCTGGATGCCACTGGCAGCAGAAACACATCCTGTCAGAAATCTGCCCTCCTGCGGAATGGTGCTGCTCAGGGCTATGACAGAGATATGGGTGAAGAAATCAGGGCAAAGGCGGAATTGCTTCTCGCAGCAAAATCATGCAAATCCTGAATGCCTCACAGGTGTTGTGTACTGAGTACACGAGGTACGCATGCGCAAGCCTCTACGGAGCTCGCGCATGGGCGTTTGAATAATAAAGGCGGTGGCCGGCAGTTCGCGCTGGAGACCGGAGCCATCACACGTCTCCGGGGTGTGTTCTGTGCATGCATGGGTGCGTGTGGATGTATGCTTGTGTAACGGCCGACGGCCGGCTCCCGAACACACAAAACTGGCGACGAGGCGGGATCGGAGCTGTCTTCCCGTTTCCGACGACATCAGCAAAACGGAACACAACTCTACAGTCGCGGACCCGCTCTAACAGCCGGCGGCCATTTTAAGTGCTCGTTCACTACAACACACGCAGTGGTTGCGGCCCGTTTTGGGTGCTTGTGCGCCATCTGCCCGTTGCAAGCAGCTGCAACAATTTTTGGACACTCCACAGCCCAGCTGGTGCAGGGCTGTGACACAGGAAGTGGCAGAAGAGCCAGCAGGAAGACTCTGCCACAGTTGGGAGCCGGATCACACATCAACTTGCCAAGAAAATACTGTGAGTACCTATTGTGATGGGTGAAGAAACAGATGATGAGGGCGCTGTTGCCCCAATACCACACAAAGTGCGCACCACTCTGGCTCCCATGCCTGAATTTGATACCACGGGGCCCCCATCGAAACATGGACCAAAATGGCTCATATGGGTCAAAAGACTGGAAATGATGTTCAGAGCCTCGGGGTAGACAGAGAACGAGGCAAAGATCGCCAACATGATGTATTCCGCAGGCACTGAAGTCCAGAAAATACATGACTCCCTTGACATTCCAGTGGCGACATATGACGCTGTCAAACAAGCACTTCGGGATCACTTCCTACCCTTAGCGAATGTTGACTTGGACAGGTTCGTCATGGGGGCAGAAAAACAACAGAGCGAAGAGTCACTGGACCAGTTTTGAGCCCGTTTGAGACACCTAGCAAGCTCCTGCAGGTGGGTCAACGAAGAGGAAATGGTCCGTAACCAATTGCTGCAAGGATGCTGCTCAGGAAAACTCAGGAGGCAAGTCCTGAGGGAACCAGGGCTGACTCTCCGTCAAATCCTAGACATGGGAAGAGCGTATGAACTGGCGAAGGCCAGAGGATCGAAAATGGACGCAGCCACGCATCCCAAGAATGAGGAGGAGGCACTTGCAGTCGGAAGTTTCACACATGGGAAGGCCAGATGGACACCGAAGAGGGGAGAAGGACCCACGACATCAGGTGCCCCTCAGTCGTGCTCTTACTGTGGATATGACCTCCCACACAGAGGTGAATGCTCAGCCAAATCACGAACATGCGGCAGGTGTGGGATACCTGGGCATTACGCTAGAATGTGTAGGGCCGCCATGCCTGTGGCAGCAAGTAGAGGACCAGAGAGGGCCAGTAGAGGTGGCGCTCGCACCGTGAGGGGCATATCATCCCTTGAACAGGACGTGCATGACCTACACTTTGCCGAAGAAGAGGAAGAAGAGGATGAAGAAATATTCTTCATTTCCAGCATCGTAAATGGCCCTGGAACTCGACGAAGACCCATATGTACTGTAGACATTGGAGAAATTCCCACTCCAGTCCTCATCGACACGGGAGCTTCAGTCTGCGTACTGGTGGACAGACATTACAACGCACTTGCAGGCCCACCAGCCCTGTCGCCCTCCAAGGTTCAAATATATGCTTTTGGTGAAGATACTCCCCTACCCATCCAAGGGGTATTCGTAGCCCCAGTGACCAATGGCCAGAACAGCATCAAAGCGAGGTTTTTTGTTACCAGCGTAAGCCCGCACTCTCTTTTAAGCTGCGCGGCATCTGAAGCACTCAACCTTGTTCATTTCACTTTTGCTGTATATCATACAGATCTGGACAGCCTGCTGACACGCTTAGAGAGGCTCTTCAGAGGCATAGGGAAACTGAAGGCTGAGCCTGTAAGGCTCCACATTGATGGGTCAGTCAGACCAACGGCGCTGAAACATTGTCGCATACCGTTTCATCTGAGGGCTCAGGTGGAAAAGGAGCTGCAAGACTTAGTGGAACGAAACATCATTGAAAAAGTGGAAGGACCCACCCCATGGGTCTCTCCAATTGTAGTGGCCCCAAAGCCCAAACAGCCTGGGGCTGTACGCATTTGCGTAGACATGAGACTTCCTAATCTGGCTAAAAAAAGAGAACGTCATCTCACTCCCACTCTAGACGACATTGTTGGAGAACTTCAGGGTGCGAAATTCTTTTCGAAAACTAGACCTGAGAGCAGGTTACCACCAGTTGGAGCTCCACCCAGAGTCTAGATTTATTACGACCTTTACAACCCACGAAGGACTGTACCAATATAAAATACTCTGTTTTGGAATATCCTCGGCGGCAGAAGTCTTCCAAAATGCCATCAGGGGGGCTCTGTCCGGACTAAAAGGAGTGATAAACATGTCAGACGATATCCTAGTTTTTGCCAAATCTGAAGCAGAGCATATCAAGCGTCTGGAAAACACATTTCACAGACTCCACAGCCTCGGGCTGATGCTGCACCAAGAAAAGTGCGAATTCCTGAAGGACAGCCTAGAGTTTTTTGGATTTGTCTTCCATGCGGGAGGCATATCCCCAGATCCTGAGAAGGTGAAAGACATTCGAGAGGCGTCACCTCCCACGTCCCCGGCAGAAGTCCGCAGCTTTTTAGGGTTGGTGAACTATTGTGGATGTTTTATTCGAGATTTAGTATCCCTTTCTGAACCCCTGAGAGCGCTCACTAGGAATGAAGTGGCATGGACGTGGACTGGAAAGGAACAGAGAGCATTCACGGCCATCAAGGATGCTCTGTCTGAACAAGATACCATGGCATATTTCAACCCATCCCGGGAGTCTGAAATTATAGTGGATGCCAGTCCAGTGGGACTTGGGGCGGTTCTCATGCAGGCGGATCAACAGGGATCCATGCGACCCGTTGCATATGCCAGCAAGGCACTCACAGACACAGAGAGAAGATACTCTCAAATTGAACGCGAAGCCCTCGCAATACTATGGGGCTGTAAACATTTCAGACTATATATCATGGGGAAACCTGTTGTAGTGGTGACGGACCACAAGCCCCTAATCCCCATTCTGGCAGGCGCTTCTTCCAAACCGCTACCTCGAATAGAAAGGTGGATGCTATCCCTCATGGAGTACAGGGTGAAGCTGGTATACCGCCCAGGTACGCACAACCCTGCGGACTACTTGTCTCGTCACCCCGGCGCAGGATGATCCAGAGATACTACGCAGGTTGCAAATTGTGTGGACACCATTCACATGGTCGTCGAGTCTGCACTTCCCATTGCCTTGACAAGACAAGAAATTGCCAACGAATCTAACTCAGATGAAGCATTTCTGAGAGTGAAAGGTACGGTAGCCACAGGAGCATGGCGGGAGCTCCTCATGAACAATGCCCGGAGAAATGCAGAAATGCAAAGGGATTTGCAATTGCTCTGGAGTGCACGACATGAACTGTCAGTAACTGCCGATGGTCTCCTGCTGAGAGGACACCGGATTGCGATCCCCAGGTCACTCGTGCCGAAGGTCCTTCAGCTGGCACACAACGGACACCAAGGGATGACCAGAATGAAGGCACGTCTCAGACTCAAAGTCTGGTTCCCCGAATTGGAAAAGAGAGTGGAAGATTTTGTGAGGGCATGCATCCCGTGCCAAGCCACTAGCCCGGCGGAGAGAGGACCACCGATTCAGACCATGGCAAGGAGTGATTTACCCTGGGGGACAGTACATGCCGACTTTGGCTCCACCGGAAGAGGACCACACTTCCTAGTAGTAACTGACCAGTGGTCCCGATATCCAGAGGTGGAACTGGTCGAGTCCCAGGCCACCGACCACACCACCCTAGCCATGGACAAGATATTTGCTACCCATGGGTTTCCCATCGAGCTATGTTCTGACAATGGGTCACCTTTTCAAGGGCAATCGTTTGCTCGATACTGTGAAGAGAGAGGGATAAAACACTGAAAAGTCACCCCACTATGGCCAAGAGCCAATGGGGAAGTAGAGCGTTTCATGCGCACACTAAACAAGGTGTTTTGCATATCCGAAAATGGAGGAGAAGACCTCCGACAAAATTTATTCGAATTTCTCCGGGAGTATCGCACAACCCCTCATCGATCAACTGGAATAGCCCCTGCGGAAGCACTTTTCAAGAGGATACCAAGAGGACTCATACCTGAATCAGAAGGGAGACAACCAGGAGTGATCGACAATGACCAAGTACAGTTAGAAAGTTCATGGAGAAACGATAATGAAACAGCGCGGAGAATACTGCCTGAAAAACAGATTGCAGTTGGAGATACCGTGTTGGTACGAAACAGAAGAGCAGAAGGAAAGTTGTCGACAACTCACGAGACCCAACCACTGGGTGTAACACACGTGAAAGGTACAATGGTCACCGCAGCCAATGCCAGAGGAACCATCAACAGAAATGTGTCATTCTTCAAGCGCATCAAGCCCGCTGGTGGTGAGGCAACAGCGGAACAGGTCCCGGAACAAGGGGAAGAGACAGGGACAGAGGAAGCCACTCCACCTGCAGATCCCGAGACATCGGAGGCCCCTGGTGACGCGGCACCACGATACCCGAGCAGGGCCGGACGACGAACTTCCACAGAGGTTCCGAGACTTTATCATGGACCCTGCACCATAGGCGGGGAAATCTGTCGTTGTAAATCCGAAGAAGGAACCAGGTTGTCTTTCTGCAGTTAATTGGTAATTGTTGTTGTTTTCTGCAGTTAATTGTTAATTGTTTTTTCTGGGGAAAAGGAGGGATGTTGTGTACTGAGGACACGAGGTACGCATGCGCGAGCCTCTACGGAGCTCGCGCATGCGCGTTTGAATAATAAAGGCGGTGCCCGGCAGTTTGCGCCGGAGACCGGAGCCATCACACGTCTCCGGCGTGTGTTCTATGCATGCATGGGTGTGTGTGGATGTATGCTTGTGTAACGGCCGACGGCCGGCCCCCGAACACACAAAAACAGGGCAGCGGCATGCATGGCATAAACTGGCACATGGAGTGCCCTGCAGTGCACACATGGAGTACTCTCAGGGGTACTGATGTTCACGTGGCGAGTTTTGCTAATGGCTCTGTGAGGCACTGGAATGTTGGCAGGACACTGGCAAAACTGGAGACATCCATTGGAAAAGCTGACCAAGACCAGAAGGCTCCAGGGAAATGCCTGTGGAAGGTATGACGCACTTCCGCTTTTGCAGGGTATGGTGGGCGTTTCTGCTGATTCTTGAGGGGCATTCACTGGCTCAAGGTAAGACCTGCTTACTAAACGCAGCTGCTGGGCTGAGTGTTTCAAAACCTCGCCTATGAGCCCCTGAGAACAATATATTTTAATGTAGGTACTTATTTGAAGAGGGGGAATAACTTTGAGAAGATCTGTACATAAGGACAGTCGTGCTGACGGAACAGTATAGAGTAGAAGATGCAGTGACCAGGTGATGAGTAGGGAGGCATAGGACACGGAGGAGGGTGGGCACTTACATACTGTTAATACAAACGGACACACGTTTAGAGTATAGGAGGTTGTTAAAAAAAACAGTCTGTGGTATTATCAGCATTGCCATACAACGAAGTGCGCTCAATAGTAGCAGGTTGGCATTACTAACCTAAAGGTAGACTTGAGCTCTGTGCACATGACACATGTACTTGTAGGAATGTTTCATTCTTCCAGGTCGCATATTCAGGAATCCACCCCATGATTCCAACAAGTGCCATTCTCACAAGCATTACATTTGACCATCACCAAGTAAATATTTCCCAGTAAGCCTTTCCCAAATCAGGCAGCACTGCACGTTGTGTGCATTACGTGTGTGTGTTCTCACAGCATGGTATTTTCCAAATAGGAAGCACTGCACAGGTGTGAAGTAGTTACTCTGTGTGTGAGAGAGAGAGAGAGAGAGAGAGTGTATGGATAGTGCTATGTTTTAGTGCATCAGAGGAGCACTGCATCTCCTCTTGGCACCCTGGTGCCGATAAATGTGTAGAAAAGTAAGTTCCTTGGACTCATCTGTCAGGTTCCACAGGTATGCTTTATTCCAGTTTCATTTAAGATGGTTTACATGTACCATTGGGTCCCATCACCAAGGCTGGGCCTCTCCAAATGACTTACTCTGGAACCTTCCACGAAAGGCATTGCTACACTTACAACCAAGCATTCTCTCAGGCACACCAACATTCTCTCATGCATTTCCAAGCACCTGGCATAATGCACAGGGGTTCTCCCTCTTTTTCCCTAGGGTACCATAAGGTTGCAGTTCCCCCTTTCACTCGAGAGTAGCATAAGGCTGCAGATCCCTCTTTTCTTCTCCCAGGGGAGTCCTGATGCTGCAGCTCCCCCTTTCTATGGCCATGGGTGACCCTCTGCAACTTGAAAATCTGCCCTTCCTCTTCTCTCTTCGCCCTGGGTGATGGGACTTACTTGTGTGGGTGCAATGGTTCCTTTCCTTTTCTGTACCCCCGCAGCAGACTGGTTACTTCTATCTTCTCTTTTACACGTAGGTTCTTTTCCTTTCCTTGAGACTCGTCGCCAGTGTAATAAAACAATGCTCCTTAGTCATCTTGGGTAATTTCCACAAGTTTCCAGTTACACTTAAGATGGTAAACATGAACCACTGGGTCCCATCACCCAGGCTGGGCCTCTCCAACTGACATACTCTGGAACCTTCACGACAGGCATACCTACACTCACAACCAAATATTCTCTCAGGCACACCAACATTCTCTCATGCATTCCCAAGCACCTGCACTCACACCAAGCACGATACAACAAAATGCATAATGTAAAGAACAACAGTAAACGCCAAAACTATTGCCATTGCCAATGCTTGTTTATTTTAGTCATCTCAAGTCTTTGTACATTATGTCTGCCAAATGTACGGCTAAGGTGTTAAATGTTCGATCCTGACCCATGATCGGCTATGAACATGGTAACCTGGAATAGTTTGAATCATCTTCTTATGTGCCATACAATCACTGCTTCACACTTGATGAATTTTGCTTTTCTCGCAGCGGATATCCATCGCCCCCTTCTGATGTCAGTCACGGACAGTGACGGGTCACCCGCCTACATCAACGCAGTCTATGTGGATGTAAGTCTCAAAATGTTTCTGAGAGTGACATGTTTGGCCAATAACATATAGCTTTTACTCTATTATTTCATATCTACGCTTTTAACAATATACAATTTTGATTAAATATAGCAATGTAGATGGGTATCTATCAAACACAGGACTTAATTCCAGAAGGGGTTACGAGTGACATCTAAAAGACTCGGAGCCCCGGGGTTGAAAGTTGCCCATCTATGATGTCATGCTGTGTATGCCCCCGTATGCCTTTTCCAACCTTTGCACTGTACCTTATGCACCAGCTTTGCAGGAGGTGTAGAACAGAGGCATGAGGGACGATACGCAACATAACAAATTTAAAGGGCCGCGCGCATTTGGTGGTGAGCGAAAAACTAGTGGCAAAGTTGTGATTAAGCCATTACCACAACTTTACCACAAATTGCCTGAATCGCCAAGTCTCATGTTTTGTGGTAAAAGGAGGGGAGATGAGACGCCCAGAACCTGCCCAGGGTTTTTCCTCCACTTTACCCCCTCCCCCTCAAAATTGAGGAATTGGCATGGGGGAACAACTGCCGGTGGTAACTCCTCCAAATGCAGCCATATACTCTCCCCTAGGAAGAGGGATTAACATTTCCACTCGTACTCAGGTGGATTTACTGTAATTGCTTGTGTGAAAAACAGTAAACATTTTTTGTTGTTATTCCACTTGAGCCAGTGGGTGTGCTTGACCAGTCCAGGTTAGTGAAAGTGTTGATTTGCGGTAAGCATTTGAGGCCCCCACCTTCTGACAGTTGAAGTGATGCAGCCTAAGAACCTGACATTTGTCTCTGGAAGAGAGGCTGTGTCCATAAAGCAAAACCATGAAACAGTGTACAGTCATATGGCAAATAGACAGGTCAAGCAAGTTGGTAGAACAATCATGTTGTGCCAGTAGGATAAGTACGGTTTATGCACAGCAAGGAAAGTGAAGGCAGCAATTTACAGTTGGCCTTTCATACAATTAACCTT
The DNA here is from genome assembly GCF_040938575.1 of Ambystoma mexicanum. Lineage (NCBI taxonomy): Eukaryota > Metazoa > Chordata > Amphibia > Caudata > Ambystomatidae > Ambystoma > Ambystoma mexicanum. The sequence goes on along the minus strand of NC_090935.1, from coordinate 104,289,944 downwards.
AACAGGGAGTACTCATCCGAAAGATACCTTTATCTAAACTCCAATTAAAGAGTAGGTAACAGTATTTCCTTTCAGCTTGTGCTTAAAAGAGGGTCAGTGTCATGCAGTAGTCCTAATACAAGAGGTGGGATTCCGACATATTAGACATCATTCCGCTGTTGCTATGGAAATGAATGTTTGCTCATTCATTGGTGTGGTAGTGAAGCTGGTGAAGGTATTGGCCAACCCTGTTGAATTCCTCCTACCTTTTTATTTTATACAACAAGAAGAGAAATTGGCAGAAGTGTGGAAGGAGTGTAGAGGAGATTGGATTCCCATGAGTGTTGAGATGTTCATTGCAATATTATTGCTTCCTAAAACTTTGTATAGTAGGAGGATTCTAGTCGATGTTTCTTTAATTTCATACTTTTCTTCTCCCTTCTTCTCGCTTGCAGTCGTATGATAAAGAAGACCACTTCGTGGTCACCCAGTTGCCACGGAAGGAAACCTTGGTGGATTTCTGGAGTCTTGTTTGGGATTATAGATGCACAGCAGTGGTAATGATGAACAGAATAGAGGACCTCGACGAGGTGAGTGTTGGATTTGGTTTCGCCATTAGCAGCCCCATCAGATATTACAGGAAGCATGTGAGACAGCACCACCCAGCACAAAATGTTCTCACGGTCACAACCACACAATAGGAAAAGGACAGATTTCACTAAGGGGTAGACAGAGAGGGTCTCAGCAGGTCAGGACAGGAATAATAGCCCTGTACATGCAACATTAAATGACCATCAGCCATAGCACATGCACATTGGTGCATTAGATAATGGATGTAATGGATCTACAGCCTGTTTACACCAGTTTCCGACACTGACTTTGGAGGTAAACTTGAGGATTTACCTCCAGCAAATAGCTGGATATGAATCCTCCACTTTGCCACAATAAATGAACAGAGGATAGCACGCAACGCACTGGTCTTGAAAGCAAGACCACATAGAGGTGCGAATCCTGAGCAACCAAACTCAGGTATGGTATTAGGCGCGTTATAAAAAAACAACTACATACAATAAATAATAAATGTGTGAATTTACCACTGGTGAAGTTATCCCTGCATTAAATCCTCCAAAACCCGCTGGGCGTACTATGGAAGCTAAGAGTGCAGATTAACATTTTAATCCCACTGTGAATTCACAGGGCAGAGGATGGTAACAGTAAACAATTTGAGGGTTTCCTCGAAAACCATAACTAGGCACACGTATCTTTGTTTTGAGGCAATATTTGGGTATATACCTCTTAGGGTCTATCACATCGATATTAAACCTGCTTCATCAAGCAGAGATCACTTCACTAACCCACTGGCAAGAAGCATCTCTTTTTCTTAAAGTCTCCAGCTATGGAGCAAAGTATATTTTATGTTTGAGATCACATACTCTCTGATAGCTGCATATTAGATAGGACCATGGTGAAGGCGTTTATCAAACTACACTGAGCCTAAAGGCTTGGCTTCATGCTGCCCAGCATTAAGGTGTTTGAATAGCAGCTTTTCTATAGCGCTGTCATTAATTATCAATGATCTGCTTAATTTCCTGTGTGGTATAGGAACATTAAACCCTTAAGTTTCGGTTCAGTATGAATCAAACATTTCATTGTTATCATTTGGACTAAATATTTAAATATCTTCCAAATAACACGTCATGCATGAAACCACCTATGTGAAGATTGTACATTATAAAAAATTGAATTGTACATGATGCAAATTATTCCCATTTTACCATCTGTCAGGGAAGCTTTCAGTAGTGGGTGGTCTGGGATCACCTGTTAAGGGTCTTTGCATTGATACCTCCATGCCCTCCAATCCACAGAAACTATGTAAGTGGCTAGTGGGAGGGACATCATTCAACTCTTTTCTGGATCATTCCAGATGGTCATGGCAAACTCATTCAGGTGAAGTCATGACCCGGCGAAATTGCCCCTTCTGGACCTCATGGTCATTGTCACAAAGGGCTTGTACTCCTTGTTCCTCCCAACATGGCCGTACCAAGCTCCGTGCTACGCACTAGCTTTCACGTCGTAGCACGTACTATAAATTGGTCACGCCCCTGCGGGTCCGCGCGTCTCAACGCTATCTTCGATAGTGACCCGACGTGTGTTTGCTCTCTACATTTGCTTCCTTGATCCTCATACTTCCTTCCTTGGCTTTTTTTCCTGTTCCTGGACTTCCCCCCTACATTGCTTGTTTATCGCTAATCCTGGACACCCTGGAACCATGAAATTCCCGGAACTCTGAACGCACTCTGCAACCTGACGAGGCTCGGGCGAGCCTATTGAAGACCCGAACCACCCACAGGAAGAGTCCTGCGGCCGAACAAGGGAGATCCCGATCACAGGTGAGACGGGGGGAGATTTATGACAGTTTGAGACGCCGAACGATCAATACGGATTCTACCATGGAGAATGCTATTCAGGACCTGATGCGCGGAATGCAAGAACTTTCCACAGAGATGCAGAATATAAAAGCCGAGAATGCGGCGCTAAGACAGCTCGTCTTGTCACGCGACTCCGCGAACAAGGACAGCGTATTATTGGGAGGAGTGGTTGATAAATACGACGGTTCAACCAAGACCTTACGTGGATTCCTGGATTCTTGTTTGGTACATTTTACCTTTAAGCCCTACTATTTCACAACTCCTAGGGCTAAGGTGGGCTTCATAATATCGCATCTTTCCGGTAATGCCCTTACATGGGCCACTCCATTGCTCAATTCAGGGGATGCTCTCCTGGATGATTATGAAGGGTTCATCGCGGAACTCAAGACCATGTTCGAACGACCAGAGCTGGTTCACAGTGCTCAAGAAAAGCTACTTGACTTCCAACAAGGATCCCAAGACATGTTGACCTATGTTACCAGATTCAACAGCTAGCCAAAGAGGCGGACTGGCCCCTGGAAGCCAGTTTTACTTTGTTTCGCAGAGGTCTAAATTAAGAGATTAAGGACGAGCTAGCCAGGGTGGCACGTCCTAGTTCATTCCAGGCCCTCCTGGACTTGTCTATGCAAATAGACTTTAGAATCCAAGAAAGAAAGGCCGAAAAGAAAAAGAATAAAGTATCAATTCAAAGATACTCCCTAGAGAATACTACAAGGACAGAATCTGCCAAGAGTCTGAGCACTGATTCTGAACCCATGCAACTTGGAGCCTTTCGTGGACCAATTTCCCCGCGGGAAAGGTTAAGAAGAATACACACAGGCTTATGCATGTATTGTGCCTCTGATAAACATCTAGTTAAAGAATGTCCTCTGGCTCCTCCCCGACGCTCAGGAAACGCCAGCTCCCGATCCTAAATGGAGCAAGGTTTCGGGCGAGCGATGTTTGCTCCACATCAATTCCATCCTTGAACTCTCCTGGACAAAACAAATTGGTGATATTACAGGCCTTTTTATCGCCATCCAAGGACAAGGACAAGGTCTATCCCATACTGGCCTTGGTGGATTGCGGAGCAATGGGAGTCTTCATTGATCAAGATTGGGTCAGAAGTCATAACATTCCGTATGAAGCAAGAAGTTTTTCACAGCCAGTGGAAGCGATCGACGGAAGACCTCTTTCCTCAGGACCCATAAGTCTGCAAACAAGGGAGATCCATCTTTCCATAAAGCATCATCAAGAAAGAATTGTGTTTGACATTATAAAATCAGCCCATTACCCCTTGGTTTTGTGCATGCCCTGGTTACAAAGGCACAATCCATATATCAACTGGATGGCCGGATCCTTATTCCTGGGCTCGGAGTTCTGTATGAACCATTGTTTAAACCTGGATACCTCAGTCACAGCCCCTAAAGGTCCACCAAGGTGTCCGGAGACACCACTCATGGTTTCCAATATTGTACAAGTTCCAGAGATCTATCAAGGGTATGCTGATGTATTCTCTACTGCCATCGTTCAAGCCTTACCTCCACATAGACCCGAAGACTGTGCCATAGATATTGAACCCTCAGCAGTGATTCCCTTTGGCAGGATGTTTATCCTTTCAGAACCAGAAAAGAGAGCCCTCCGGGAATACCTAGACACTAATCTTGAGAATGGCACCATAAAACCTTCAAAATCACCAGCTGGTGCTTCATTGTTCCTAAAAAGGATACCAAAGAGCTCAGACCTTGCCTGGACTATCGGGGCCTAAATCAACACACCCTGAAAGACAGATACCCACTACCCCTGATCTCGGATACCCTTGAAGCTGTGAGAGGTGCAGTGATATTCACGAAACTGGATCTCCGAGGTGCTTACCATTTGATCCGTATCCGGGAAGGAGACGAATGGAAAACAGCCTTTAGAACACCTCTTAGTCACTTTGAATACCTAGTCATGTCCTTTGGTCTGACTAATGCTCCCGCAGTCTTCCAGCGTTTTATGGATAGGGTGTTCTCTGACATGTTATTTCTCAATGTTATTGTCTACCTGGGTGACATATTGATCTATTCCTTGAAACATGAAGAACATGTAAAGGCAGTACTTCAACGTCTCTGTGAAAATCAACTCTTAGCCAAACCAGAAAATTGTTTGTTTCAAGCTACATCAGTTCACTATCTGGGGTTTGTCCTTAGTTCAGAAGGAATTAGTATGGATCCTTCAAAGGTGAAGGCCATACTGGCTTGGCCCGCCCCAACATCTGTAAAGCAAATGCAGTCCTTCCTGGGGCTTGCCAACTTCTACCGGAAATTCATTCCCACCTTTTTCGAGATTGTTCAACCCATTGTTAATCTCCTGAAGAAAGACGTTCCATTCAACTGGTCTATACCACAAGACAAGGCATTCCAACGCTTGGAAAAAGAATTCACTCAGGCCCCCATCCTGGCCCAACCTGACATAAATCGTCCTTTTCTAGTGGAAACAGATACCTCCAATTATGCCATAGGAGCAGTTTTAAAACAAGAATCCGATGATAAGTTGGAACATCCCATTGCTTACCTTTCACGGACCCTGACTACCAGTGAGACTCACTAATCAGTTCTGGAGAAGGAGTTATTGGCCATTCGTCATGCCTTCACTGAATGGAGACATTTACTCCTGGGTGCTAAATATCCAGTTCAAGTCCGTACTGATCATCGAAATCTTCAGGTCCTACAATCCATGGAGTGCAGGAACAGTAGACAAGCTCGATGGGCCTACTTCTTTGCTCAATATCAATTTCAAATCTCACATGTTCCTGGACCGCAAAACATGATTGCCGATGCCCTTTCTCGGCATCCCGACTACGTTCCCTTGGAGGATAAGATCTATCCTAAAATGTTTCCACCTACAATCTTTGTAGCTCAAGCGATCAATCTCCTGGAAGAAATCAGAGTACAGACTCAATCATCTGAACTCTGGAAGGACATATCCGAGAAAAATCCCTGGCGTTTGACAATCAAGGAAGGATATTTATTCAAACAATTCAGTGGTCATTCCGACAAAAGAACTTCAACAGAAGGTAATGAATCTATGCCATGATACTCTTCACTCCGGCCATCGAGGGGTAACCAACACCTTCCGTCTTATACAAAGACAGTTCTGGTGGCCAGGGATGAAGTCCAGTGTAGTTCAATACATCAAGACCTGTGCAATTTGTAGTCAGAATAAATAAGATAATCATAGGCCGGCGGGTCTGCTTCTACAACCTACGTTCCCAACCAGACCCTGGGAAGTTATTGCCACTGACTTCATTGTTGAATTACCACCTTCCCGAGGATATACAACCATCATGGTAACCATTGACTTGTTCACTCATCTAGCTCATTTTACACCATTGTATAAACTACCATCTTCCTCAGAACTTGCTGGAATTTTCCTGGAACATATTTTTCGTCTTCATGGCCTCCCTTCCAAGATTATTTCGGATCGGGGACCTCAATATATTTCACAATTCTGGAAACATCTCTGTCGTGTTCTAGGAATCCAACATGCCCTTTCTTCAGGCTATCATCCACAAACCAATGGGGCAACGGAACGAGTAAATCAAACCCTGGAACAATATCTTCGTTGTTTTGCCACCAAGGTTCAAGACGATTGGTCTCTCCTTATACCTTTAGCCGAATTCTCCTACAATAACTCAGATCATTCAGCTCTCAAGATCATCCCTTTCTATTGCAGTCAAGGTTATCATCCGTCTGTTTTACCATCAGTTCTTCCAGAATCTACTCCGGTACCTACCCTTGACTCTTGGATTCAGACGCTGATCGACTTACAAAGAGAGGCCAAGGATCAGTTAGAACAGGCCCAGACTCGAACCAAAAGATATGCAGACTCTAAGAGAAGACCATCACCTTCCTATTCAGTTGGTGATCAAGTCTGGCTAGCCTCGAAACTGTTACCTCGACATCTACGACCAAACAAATTGGCTCCTCGCTATTATGGTCTATTTTCTATAAAGGAGATCATCAGTCCTGTCTCCTTCCGACTTAAGCTCCCGGATTCCTGGAAGAAGATACATCTAGTCTTCCATACTTCCCTGTTGGAACCCTATGTTAATTCTACTCGAAAACCCTTCAAACCCACACCTGTTGTTGCGGACGACCAGTTGGAATATGAGGTGTCCAGGATATGTGATTCCAGGTATTGAAGGGGTCGATTACAATATCTGGTCGAGTGGAAAGGCTACCTCCCTAGCGAGAGAACATGGGAACCAGTTTCTAATTTAAAGACCCCTCGTTTGCTCAGAAGATTCCATCTTATTCACCCAGGCAAGCCCGGAGGAACCAGTCTTCGGAGGGGGCATGCTGTCATGACCCGGCGAAATTGCCCCTTCTGGACCTCATGGTCATTGTCACGAAGGGCTTGTACTCCTTGTTCCTCCCAACATGGCCGTACCCAGCTCCGTGCTACGTACTAGCTTTCACGTCATAGCACGTACTATAAATTGGTCACGCCCCTATGGGTCTGCGCGTCTCAACGCTATCTTCGATAGTGACCCGACGTGTGTTTGCTCTCTACATTTGCTTCCTTGATCCTCATACTTCCTTCCTTGGCTTTTTTCCTGTTCCTGGACTTCCCCCCTACATTGCTTGTTTATCGCTAATCCTGGACACCCTGGAACCACGAACTTCCCGGAACTCTGAACGCGCTCTGCAACCTGACGAGGCTCGGGCGAGCCTATTCAAGACCCGAACCACCCACAGGAAGAGTCCTGCGGCCGAACAAGGGAGATCCCGATCACAGGTGAGACGGGGGAGATTTATGACAGGTGGGATATCGGGCAGTGAAGAATGAGTTGTCGCTTTCTGCACTGCATATTCTGGGGTTAGGCAGAGTATTTCCCTCCTCTAAATTATTCTTTTCAGTCTTAAGAAAGTTCTGAAATGAGTAAGAAAGTTCTGAAATGAGTTTGGTAAGCCATGGATAAGTATGTGAGTTTCCTTGCTGAATCTCATTCCAACAAGGTGTTGGTCCTATACTCCAAATGTTCTTACTAAGAGTCTCATGTTAGTTCAAGCACCGAGGTAAGCTTGGTTTTCCTATATTAATTTGCCAAATCCTTCTGAATTCACTGATCCTGACTAAAATCAGGTTGGAATTTGTGTTGGTAATATTGGTGTTGCTTTAATGGGTCAGGGAATTGGTTTTCCGCTTAAGCGCTTAATGTTAGCCTGCACTTCTTACAGAGAGGTTTCTTAGTGATCTATGCCTCTTGGCTTGGAGGTTCAGGGGGTCCTAGAGATCATGCAAGAGCACTTCAACAATCCTTAGGTTTTACATTATCCCGGCATTCATGAGAAATTGGACTTTATTATGGGCATGGTGTGTGAAGAACTATTCTCCTGCCGTAGAGATTTATTTCCTGATCTGCTGTCTCCATCTGGTGTGTCTTCATTTTCAAAATGCTAAGAATGGAGAACATGATCCATTGTATTTCTGACTTACCTTTCGTCTTGTGCTCTGGCTGAGATTGAGCTATGCAATGCCTCTAGGAAAAGGTGGCCACATAACGGGTGGTACCCAAGGGCGATTAGCTTGCATAAGTCTTTTGATAGCAACTGGTCCTCACCTATTAAAGATTCTCTGGATAGATAGCCCAGAAGTTAATTGCTTGCTTTAGACATGACCCCAGCCTGCACTTTGCAAGTTCAAATCCCACAGAAAGGCAGCTCAGCCCATCATTCTTTCAAGGTTGATTAATTGTGCACTATTAAATTGGGTAATGACAACTTCTATAACAGCACTTAGAAGCGAGAAGAATCTGCTATATTAAAGCTTTGTCTATATTGATTACAAATTTGCAGTTGAAAGATGATCCAGATTCTTCTTTCCATGTAAGGGTTGCAGGTTCTGAATAACCTTTGTTCCAAGGCTATGGAGGTGATAACCCTTTTGTTTTAATCCATCTTATTTAAATTCATTGGCCTTATTACGAGTCCGGCGATAACCCTGCTGATGCTACCGGCGGGTTTCCGCTGGACTCGTAACATTTCACCAGCACCTTACTTCCCGGTGCCACTGTGAGATTCCAATCTTCCGGCGGGCCAGGAAGTCAGGCACCAGTAGGACTCTATGGGAGTGGGGACACGGAAGCGCTGGTACCGTTGCTAACAGTGCCAGTGCCCTTCCGAGACCGGTCTGCCTACTGTGGTTCAGACCTGTCGGGCACATCGGCTCCGGCAGGCAGACTCCTAGTTTGCCAGTCCGTAACGAAGGGAGCCGGTGAGCTTACCGGCATCCTTGTTTCCGGATCAGCAAGCTTGTAATGAGGCCCATTATCTTTTTCAAAATCCTTCCAAGCCATTATCTTTTCGAAATCCTTCCAAGCCTCGCCCTATTAACCCATGGTCATCTCCACATCACTGGACACATACACATTCATGAACATATTTCTTTGTCCATGATATACAATGCTACATTACAAACTACTTGGCAGTTGAATTTGAAAGGTTCTTTTCAATAAAAAATAGGTAATATAGATACAGTTATGTTTCGATGGAGAATGGTTTTCAAATGTATAAGCATGCCCATATGTATTTGTTAATGAAAGAGGTTGCAAACTGATGAATTGTTGAATGGTCTTGAGTTGAATGTAATACATCAAATCTAAATAATCTTGAATGCTCATGGCATATACAGTACTAATTGGTAACAATGTATTGGCTAAAAGTGAAAGAGTAGTTATACAACAGTTTTCAGGTGCTCAGTCATTGACTTCAAATCTTTCACTAATCTCTTACGGTGCATGGAAAAAGACAGAATTCTAGCTACCTCTGACACTAGGAATACAGAGGAAGGACAGCCCCAATAACTCATGGGGTTGAGATTCCCACACTTTACCTCGAGCTATAAGCTCTTTTAAGAAAATGTAAATTCAATTACTGTTGTCTTAATATAAAACACTTCAAAAAGAAATAGTTGTCTGTTCAAATACCACTCTCACAACAATATATATAGTCATATAAGCAAGACTGATATTACTGGTATTATCTTGAAATTACATTGATAGTAAATAAGAACAATGTCCATGTACATCAATTTAATGCCAATTGATACATTAAATGATGTTAATGCACATCAATACAATTTCAATTTATACATAAAATAGCCCAGCTGGGTGATTCTAATGTTTTGCATTTTCACCAATCATAAAATGGTTGGACATTTAAAGTCTGATGCGTTTTGAATAATTTATCATTCGTCTTAGGGAATAACCATTTTCTATTTTTCTACAATTAAATACAAAAAGTCTAAATTAGAAACATTCTTCAGTAACTATAATTTTGAGCTCCTCTATCCCAAATTCTCACTAAGCTGAGATACTAACTAAATATTCCTTGTTGTAATTCCTTCATCAATATTAGGAAAGTACACAAATTGTGATTCTAAAAGATATAATAAAAATATATGTGTAACTAAAATAACTCCTCCAAAATCAACACATGTGTTTTATTTGTGCATACAATCTAAAACAAAAAATGCCCACAGATCTTGTTCCAAAATTAACCAGTTGATAACGAGTTCCCAACGACACACGTTGCTTCAACCCCCTACAACCACAGGCAATACTCTCGACACATCTATCGACTATCGTGTCATAATCTTAAGGGATACTCAGAAAAGCTTCACAGCTCTATCTTACCTCAATAAAATATTGTCAAATTGACCATAGTCGTAGGTCTAACAGATCACCGGCATTAACCATACCTATGTGACTGTCACCTCTAATATACTTCTCTTTGGGGCCGATTCATGGAACAAATAAGCGCCAAAAATCTTAGCACAAGGTGGCGCAAGCGTGAAAAAGCAAGCACACACGTGCGATTCAAGGAAGTGCCTGCGCGTGTTTTCCACTGGTTGTGCGCCAAATCCGTGCGTGGCGCACACGGGCGCACACGTCATTGCAACAACCCGAACGTCGTGCCCGACGCGCACACGGAAAGCGCACAACGTAGGTGCACACACCAAAAAGGGGGCGGGACTCGGGGCGTAACACGCGGAATGGGGAACAACACGTGAAAAAGAAGGCGTTACTGGGGAAGTACTGCAGGGAAATGCATGGAACGCCCACACGCACGCAAACAACTCGTATTCATGGAATCAAATACGGGAAACAAGCGCACGCAAAAAGACGCTCACAGGCGGTAACACGTCCACCACAGGAAGGCAGGCGTAAGCGTCCCCGCGCAAAAAACAAACACGTATATCCAGCTACAATGAATGCCCCATTTGTCGCAGCACTGATCGTGGGACACCGCAGGAGGAGGAGAATAGCCAGGACCCACATTTTTTCCACCCGGACTAGCCTTTTTGGGATGCCTGAAGACCAGGTCTACGGCAGGTATAGGTTTCCACCTTATATCATCCTAGACCTGGTCAGGGAGTGGGAAGATGAGCTTACATCCCCCACCCTCTGCTCCCAAGCATTGAGCCCCTTGGAGAAGGTGCTCAATGTCCTGCATTTTTTGGCCACTGGGTCATTTCAGCGGACTACTGCCATAGTGGGGGAGGTCTCACAGGCCACGCAGTCACGCTGCCTACACCAGGTGTTGGCAATCATGACTGCGCGCCCCTCAGTCCGCAGGCACATATACATGCCCAGAACACCCCCAGAAAGGCAGGCCATAGTCCAGGACTTTTACAGGGTGGCACACTTCCCCAAAGTGCTCGGTGACATAGATTGCACCCATGTGGCCCTACGTCCACCTAGGGCCACTGAGCACATCTATCAAAACCGCAAGCACTGGCATTCCATCAATGTGCATGTGGTAATGCGATGCAAAGGGAATCATCACCTCTGTCTATGCAAACTACTCAGGCTCCACCCATGACAGTTTCATATACAGAATGTCCACCCTGAGCCAGGCCCTGTAAAACACACATGGCCTCGACAAACACGCAGGCCTCGACAAACACGCAGCAACACTCACTGGTTTGGGCATCAAAGTCCTGTATCTCTCCCACTCCTTCGACCAATTCAGGTGATATGAACTCCGCAACGAGTGACTCGTGCGGAGTGAGGTCTTCCTCCTCAGGTGCCGTCCCACTGCCAGTCACCAGAGTCATGTTGTAATTTGAGGCACGCTTTGCTTTAGCGCTGCGTTTGAGGTCATTCCAATGCTTTTTGCACTCTTGCGCCGTGCACACCTTATGGCCGAATGCACTCACATGTTCCGCAACTTGCTTCCAGTGGGTATCACGATGGGCAGCCGTAGTTTGACATTAGGCCCCACTAGCATGTCACGGTTGTGGTCCCGCACGTAGTCCACGAGGAAGTCCAGTTCCTGCGGACAGAAATGCTTCTTCCTCGACGTGCAGGAGGTCATGGCTGTGTGTGGGGTCCCAGCCTGTGCTGCAGCTGCAACCTTCCTCCTCTTGGATAGTGGCGTGGACCCTGGCTGGCAAATGCTGCCCTGATCAGTATGGCCAGCGGCACCGGTGGATTGAACCAAGGCAGTAGCAGGTGGAAGGACGACCAAAGGCCTGACTTGCATCAGTGGCTGCTGGGTGCCCTGGAATGGACCCTGCACAGCAACATCCGCTGTGGCATGGTCATTGACAGCGACTGTCCTGGTTGGTAGACTCACAACCGGAGTGTTGTTGGCTGCATCTGCCCCTGCACTTGCCAACACCCGGCTGGTCGGGGCAGCAGATGACATTACTGCCCCAGGGACACGTGTCTCGGTCAGGGCAGCCCTGCGTGCACCTATGGTGTTCAAGTGCCAACGCAGCCTGCGCTGGCAGACCCTGAGCCTGGGTGGTGGTGTCAACAGCTGCACCTGCAGCTACCACTACCCTTGGGCCCGAGGCAGTCGATGAAACGGACTGCCGGGTCACATGGGCGCCAGTGCCAGATGCAGAAGCTCCATCTCCCGGAACCACAGGTGGTGGTGGCATGACTGCACAAACACATGGCACAACATCGTGCCGAAGTGGCGCCCCCTGCCTCTTCCCCCTCTGCGGCCACCCTGGACACCCTGGAGTCCCCCTACTCCCTGGTCACCCCGGCCACATCCCTGACCACGCCCACCATGAGGAGTATGCCCAGCAGAGGCGCCCCTCACCTTTGGTGGCCTCTCAACCATGGCACCGATGGAGTAGTGCCGGCACAGATGGAGAAGTGCCAATGGGAGGTGTACACGACAATTGTCCTGGGCAATTGGGGCGAAGGGGGTGGGATACAAGATGTTAAATGCACCCCTGCACCTGCAAGGCTGTATGTGACCCCGGTGATGAAGTGATGGGTCACGCAACGCTCAGGCACCCCAAAACTGCAGTAAAACCGTGCACACAACCCCGGTAACCCACGTGTGTGGAATTAACCTCCCGCAGTACGCAGCGGCATCCAGGGACACGAAAAACACATACGTGTGGGACATCCAGGCTACTATGACCTCGAAAACGGGTACGCGATACACAGGGGTACCCGCAGTGGGAAAAATAGTGTGCGTAACTCACCGTCAGACTAGCGTGATAATGAAAAACACACGTAGCCCATACCCCCACTAAAAGAAGAGATACGTCCTTGATCCGCTGTGAAGTTGTGATGGTGCGCGAAACAACACGAAGTAGCAACACACACGTCAGTCTCCATGAAAGGCACATACAGCGAACTGGAGGCTCCGCTCACCTTTAACCCGTGCTAAGGGAAACGCCCGCGCACGTCACTTCACTTACGCGCTTAGGCCCTTTCCTCGGATTACACGCATTAACATGCGGACGTGCTGTATTTTCACATGCTGAATCACTATGCACCCGTCACGAGGGAAACGCCCGCACGCGTAATGCCACAGATGCACTTACGCGCTAAGGGCCTTTCCTCGAATTACACGATGACGTGCACTTTTTTCACGTGCCATATCACTCCGTATGAAGCTGGCCACGCGACAACACACGGAAGACACGCTCCTGCCCAAAAGCCAATTTTCCTGCCCCCAGAGTCCCAAGCACGCTCCCACCTGCCATCTGCTGCTGCCTGCCTGCTGGCCAAGTGCCCTGCTATTTGGTGCCTGCATGTCAGCCATCTGCAGGGGTCCAGTTGCTGTGACCACCTCTGCTGGAACTGAAGACTCCCAACTGGAGTACCATCACTCCACAGCCCAGCCCCAGGACCCAGTTGCCCACCCACACCTGCCTGGGAGGTTGCCATGTCGGGGCAAACACCATCGGACACCACTGGCAACCCCCAGCCAGAGAGGAAGAGGGCTACCAGCTTCAGTGCCAAAGAGGTTGGTATCCTGGTGGAGCAAGTCCTGGGGCAGTATGATGCCCTCTTTGGAAGTTCATGCGCCGACAATGAAGGACGGAAGAGGATCTGGATGGACATTGTGGCTGTCATCAACGTGGAGGAGGTTGCAGCCCCTGACATTCAACAGGTCCGGAAGCGCTGGGAGGACTTCAGGTCCAGGACCCTCAGCAAGGCCCAGCGCCTCTTGAAGGCAGCGGATGCTGAGGGGTGCCGGGTCCGCTTAACCGACATCCAGATGAGGGTCCTGGAACGTATACACCGAGTGCTCCACATCCAGGTCCTTGAGAGTCAGTCCCGTCCGGAGTTGAGCAGTAAATGTACATGCATACTGATTGGACACTGTGCATGTAGAGGTGTGCCAGGAGAGTGCATGTTGGACATGTTTGTAGGGCCATGTGTGAATGTGTATGTACAGGGAAATGAGACTGATGCATGTGAGTCATGTCATGTGTGAGACACATCAATGGTGTATGTGTTGAAATGCATGCTGGCCAAATGCATGGGTGGGTGCACACATGTTAGAATTTCTGTATATGAACTGTGCCATGGTTGTGGTGTCACACAAGGATGCTGGTTCCACCTGCATCCTTGTGTGACACGGATGCAGCCATGCATCCATGTATCTGCACCATGCACATGCGCATGTGTATGTGATTGCGCAATGTGCAACTGTGATACACCATGGATGCATGTGACAGCCACATGTAGGGGAGTAGTTTACAGATGTGACATGGATGGCGATGATTTCACTGTGACAGGTGGTGGAGTTGTACAGATGCATGTATGTCTGGTAACGTGTGTGCATGTGTTTGGAAGTCCCCATGTTGCATGTGACGTGAGGCTGACCTATGGATGTACATGCTGCTGTATGTGTATGGATGCTGCTGCCTGCTGCACAATTCCTGTTAAATTGCGCATGTGTGTGTGTTCAAATGATATGTGGGCTGGGGAGTGTGATGGCATGTGTGCATTTTGGAACTGCCACTCATGTGTAACTGTCATGTGTGTATCATACCATTGTACAGAGCCCTGATGCCTGTGTACTGTCTCTCCCTGTCTGCAGCATCAACTGATGAAGTGGGCGGAGACTGTGCTGTGGAGCACAGAAGCAGGGATCCCACCGCCAGCCGGAGAGGGAAGGCCCAGCTCCCCTCCCAGGTTGCCCTCTCGTCGGGGAGTGAGGAGTCTGGTGCCGCCTCTGCGGCCGCAGCTGCCAGGGATAGGTCCAAGAGGTGGAGGTCGGAGGTGGACTCCTTGGCAGCAGAGGGGGCAGCTGTGACCCCACAGGGGCCTATGGAGAAAGATGGCACGGAGTCATCCAGGTTGGTGGGGGGTTTGGTTGAGGAGGAGGCCGTGGAAGTTACACATACGGGGCCTCGAGGGGGGATTCCACTGGTACCATTGGTGCAGTCCAGGGACAGGAGGCAGCACAGGCCGCCAGCGAGGTGCGTGTGTGTAATCCTGTCCCCGATACTGTGACTGCATCATCCCGCACCCGCAGGTATGCCTTTGCCCAGACCCGTTTTCAGGGCGGGGATAGCCGCACAACAACTGGCCTTCCTCTCCCTGCGGATGTGGCAATCCGGGACCGGCTTGAACCTGCCCTGGGTGGGGTGGCCTGGGTGTTCGTGAAATTCAGGATGATGTGCGGGGTTCTCGTGAGGACAGTGCACATCATTTCAAATGTCTCGAAGACCGTGTCAACCTTCTTGGCGTGGTCACCAGTGCTGGGTTTCTCTGTGTGCTGGAGCTTCTACCGACCCCCTCCTCAACTGAATCCCCTATGCGCCAGTCGTCCTCCGTGCCATCTTCCTGGCCAAGTGTCACCTGGGCGCCCTGTGGAGCTGCCCCTGACCCAGCGGCCAGGATGGTGGAGGACTCATCCCTGCCACAGTCGGGAGTCAGAGGTCCAGCAGGGGTGGCCACCCCAACAACTGGACCCCAGCGGGAGGATGACGTGCAGGCAACAACAGGCAGGGCACATGCACGGCAGCAGCAGGCTCAAGGTGGGAGCGATGATGGCTCGGGGCCAACAACATCAGAGGGGCAGGCATCGGCCGGAGGGCATGAGGACCCTGGATTGGGAGTGTCTTCCGTGTGGCAGCGGTTGGGCCAGCGGATAGATGTGGAGCGACGGCGGGTGGAAGAGGCACGGCTCACAATAGTCAGGGCGGAGGACTCCATGCGCAGGGTGCTGAGGACGGCCGAGTGCCTCGAGGCAATTCGCAGGGAGTTGGAGGTGAACATGTCATCATCCCTGCGAAACCTCAGGGCCATGGAACAGGCTTGCCTCCAGGATATAGACCAGATGTTCGATGATGCCCTGGCCCGGGAAATCAAAAAGTGAGCCGTAGGACTTGCCCGACACCATTGTATATAGTTTGTAGTTTTAGGTTTCATTTTTGTTTAGCATTGATTTGGGGCTCTTGGACTATGCCCCACCTTTTTGTATATAGTTAATTATTAGGTATTCTTTTTTTATAGGTTTCATTTCATTTGTTGGGCTCATGGACCCTGGATTTCTTCGTTGTACATAGTTGAACAGGGGATTTATCTTATTTTTTATTTTTTTCTCACCATGGAGCAATGGATTTTACTATTTTCGTTTCCTTTGGATTTGCTCTGGTGGCCGGAGATTTTGGACAAAATTTCATTTGGTATATTTTGGATTGAGACTTTGTTCATTTTTTTCTGTTTGGGACATGCTGCATTTCATTTCTTGTTTGAAATTTTTTATGTTTTCATTTCATTACCTTCATTTTATGTATAATACATTTTGGTTTATTACTTCGATGTGTGGTATTCTCTCATTGGTTTCATGCATGTCACAATGTGGGTTTTCGCAATCACTGGCATCCATTGTGTGTGTGTGACGGACATGTGTTGATGTACATACTTGACATTTGGGTTGTGTCATGTAATTGGCATTTCTATGTGGGGTGGATGGAATACTTGATTGGGTCTTTAGAGTGGGGTGGTGTGCAGTGGGATTTTGGTGGACATGAGGCCAATGATTGTGGATCTTGATGACGTGTTGGGGGGACATGAGTCGGGGCCTGCTGGCAGGTGCCCTTCAATGCTGGGTGGGTGGGGGTGCAGGGGGACATGAGTCGGGGCCTGCCCGTCAATGCTGGGTGGGTGGTGTTGCAGGGGAACATGAGTCGGGGCCTGCTGTCAGGTGCCCGTCAATGCTGGGTGGGTGGGGGTGCAGGGGGACATGAGTCGGGGCTTGCTGGCAGGTGCCTGTCAATGATGGGTGGGTGGGGGTGCAGGGGGACATGAGTCGGTGCCTGCTGGCAGGTGCCCGTCAATGCTGGGTGGGTGGGGGTGCAGGGGGACATGAGTCGGGGCCTGCTGGCAGGTGCCCGTCAATACTGGGTGGGTAGGGGTGCAGGGGGGCATGAGTCGGGGCCTGCCCATCAATGCTGGGTGGGTGGGGATGCAGGGGGACATGAGTCGGGGCCTGTCCGTCAATGCTGGGTGGGTGGGGGTGCAGGGGAACATGTGTCAGTGCTCACTAGTGCATGGTGACATGTGGGCTGGCTGGGGGGCATGCCCAGGGTGGATGGGCTTCCTGCGGGTCATGGCCAGGGGGGATGGGCTGCTTGCAGGACATGGCCAGGCGTGCTGGGTAGTCCGCTGTGGTGTGGCTTGCCTGCAGGGCCTGGGGAGGGGGTAGAGGGCACACCTGGGAGGACCCACACTGCCAATTTGCGTGTGGTACTCCCCGCGCACCCCTCAGAATACACGTACACCGCTCTCCAATCGAAATCGCGTGTGAAACTCCCCGCGCACCCCTCAGAATACATGTACCCCGCTCAGCCAGCGAATTTGCGTGTGAAACGCCCCATGCACTCCTCAGAATACACGTACCCCGCTCTCCAAGCGAAATCACGTGTGAAAATCCCAGCACACCCCTCAAAATACACGTACCTCGATCTCCAAACGAAATTGTGTGTGAAACTCCCCGTGCAACCCTCAGAATACACGTACCCCACTCTCCAAGCGAAATCGCGTGTGAAAATCCCTGCGTACCCCTCAAAATACACATACCCCGCTCAGACAGCGAAATCGAGTGTGGAACTCTCCCCACATCCTCAGAATACACGTACCGCACTCAGACAGCAAAATCGCATGTGGAACTCTGTGCGCACCCCAGGATTACATGCATGCACCCCATCCACCCTCAACATTCCCCACAGGCAGCCCATCACCCCAGTGCTTGCCCCACTGGCTGCCCGCACCACAGGGTGGAGTTTTACACACGATTTCGCTAGCGTGAGGGGGTACGTGTATTTTGAGGGGTGTGCATGAAGTTTTACACGCGATTTCGCTAGTGCGAGAGGGGGACGTTTATTCTGAGGGGTGCGCGGGGTGATTTAAACGCATTTTCGTGGTTGGGGGGCTGTATGCTGGTCCACTGGCCTTTGCGCCATGTACTGGATTTGTGCGCTGTTCATGGCGCACTGGGCGGGGTTAGGGGCGTAACTGGCGCTGCTGCAGGGTCGCTGTGGCACTCTGCGCCACGGCTGTTTTTGGATGTTAGAATCCATGAATACGGTGTGCGCTGACATGGGTTTTGGTGTACGCGGCTGGCGCAGACTGCCGCATGCGCACACTGTAGTGGCCATGTACTTATGGTTAAGATGGTGTTTCCATAGGAAGAGCACTTTTTGGGCGGCTTATAACTTCGCTTCCCCTGGACGAATCCTCACCAAACTTTGCAAAAAAAGTAAATGGCCCACCCTGAATTGTTCTGCAAAGTTTGGTGAGGATTCGTCCAGGGGGGGCAAAGTTATAGGGGGGTCCCAAAACTTTTTTTCCCCCATAGACATAATGGGAAAAAACTTTGCTCACGCCTACAGCCCAAACCGCTGGACGGATTTACACCAAATTTGCGGCAGGAGCGGCAGCTTGGTCCCGAAAGCGTGCTTTGCTTTATTTGGTGTAAATCCATCCAGTAGTTTTTAAAAAAATGACAAAAATGTAAGTGAAACAAATTAGTGATATCTGTGTTCGCTTCGCGGACACACTTCCCTGTTCGATCCGCGGACAGGACGGTGATTGGGCAAGCAGCTTGTGTGATGTCCCCGGACATCTGACGTGCTCTCTCATTGGATGCGGTGAAAGCGTGCAGTGCGTCTGGCTTCAGAGACGCCCGCCATCTTTGTTCCTCGCCGCCTGCACAGTAAGTCTTGTGTCATGCCCCGTGTGTCCTTCTTGTCCCCCCCACCCCCACTCATGCTCCGTGTCTCCCCTGTTCCTCCAGCCCCCCCGCTCATGCCATCGGCAGACACGGTGGCCAGCGGAGGGCCGAGGAGCGGGATCTGCCGCCTGCACACGAAGGCCGTGTGTCTCTCTCCCTCCCCCCACCCCCTGCGCATGCCCTGTGTGTCTCTCTCCCCTTCCCCCACCCCCCGCTCATGCCCCGTGTGTCTCTCTCCCTCCCCCCACCCCCGCTCATGCCCCGTGTGTCTCTCTCCCTCCCCCCCACCCCCGCTCATGCCCCGTGTGTCTCTCTCCCCTTCCCCCACCCCGCTCATGCCCCGTGTGTCTCTCTCCCTCCCCCCCACCCCCGCTCATGCCCCGTGTGTCTCTCTCCCTCCCCCCACCCCCCGCTCATGCCCCGTGTGTCTCTCTCCCCTTCCCCCCACCCCCCGCTCATGCCCCGTGTGTCTCTCTCCCTTCCCCCACCCCCGCTCATGCCCCGTGTGTCTCCCTCCCCCCCACCCCCGCTCATGCCCCGTGTGTCTCACTCCCTCCCCCCACCCCCTGCTCATGCCCCGTGTGTCTCTCTCCCCTTCCCACCACCCCCCCTCATGCCCCGTGTGTCTCTCTCCCTCCCCCCACCCCCGCTCATGCCCCGTGTGTCTCTCTCCCTCCCCCCACCCCTGCTCATGCCCCGTGTGTCTCTCTCCCTCGCCCCACCCATGCCCCATGTGTCTCTCCCCCTCACGCCCACCCCCGCTCATGCCCCGTGTGTCTCTCTCCCTCCCCCCACCCCCGCTCATGCCCCGTGTGTCTCTCTCCCTCCCCTCCACCCCACTCATGCCCTGTGTCTCTATCCCCTTCCCCCACCCCTGCTCATGCCTCGTGTGTCTCTCTCCCTCCCCGTTCATGCCCCGTGTGTCTCTCCCCCTCCCGCCCACCCCTGCTCTTGCCATGTGTGTCTTTCCCCCTCCCACCCACCCCCGCTCATGCCCCGTGTGTCTTTCCCCCTCTTGCCCACCCCCGCTCATGCCCCGTGTGTCTCTCCCCCTCCCGCCCACCCCCGCTCATGCCCAGTGTGTCTCTCCCCTTCCCCCCACCCCCGCTCATGCCCCGTGTCTCTCCCCTTCCCCCCACCCCCCGCTCATGCCTCGTGTGTCTCTCTCTCTCCCCCCACCCTCGCTCATGCCACGTGTGTCTCTCTCCCTCCCCCCCACCCCCGCTCCTGCCCCGTGTGTCTCTCCCCCTCCCGCCCACCCCCCGCTCATGCCCCGTGTGTCTCTCTCCCCTTCCCCCACCCCCACTCATGCCCCGTGTGTCTCTCTCCCCTTCCCCCCACCCCCCGCTCATGCCCCGTGTCTGTCTCCTGTTCCCCCACCCCCCGCTCATGCCAAGTGTCTCTCTCCTGTTGCCCCCCACCCCCCGCTCATGCCCCGTGTCTGTCTCCTGTACCCCCCACCCCCACTCATGCCCCGTGTCTGTCTCCTGTACCCCCCACCCCCCGCTCATGCCCCGCGTCTCTCTCCTGTTTCCCCCTGCTCAAGCCCCGTGTCTGTCTCCTGTTCCCCCACCGGCTCATGCCCCGTGTCTCTCTCCTGTTGCCCCCCACCCCCCGCTCATGCCCCATGTCTGTCTCCTGTAACCCCCGCTCATGCCCCGTGTCTCTCTCCTGCTGCCCCCCACTCCCTGCTCATGCCCCGTGTGTGTCTCCTGTACCCCCCAGCCCCCGCTCATGCCCCGTGTCTCTCTCCTGTTGCCCCCCACCACCCAGCTCATGCCCCGTGTCTGTCTTCTGTTCCCCCCACCCCCCGCTCATGCCCCGTGTCTGTCTCCTGTTTCCCCCACTCCCCGCTCATGCCCCGTGTATGTCTCCTGTTGCCCCCACCCATGCCCCGTGTCTGTCTCCTGTACGCCCCCACTCCGCGCTCATGCCCTGTGTCTCTCTCCTGTTGCCCCCCACCACCCAGCTCATGCCCCGTGTCTGTCTTCTGTTTCCCTCACTCCCCGCTCATGCCCCGTGTATGTCTCCTGTTGCCCCCACCCATGCCCCGTGTCTGTCTCCTGTACGCCCCCACTCCGCGCTCATGCCCCGTGTCTCTCTCCTGTTGCCTCCCACCCCCCGCTCATGCCCCTTGTCTGTCTCCTGTTGCCCCCCACCACCCCGCTCATGCCCCGTGTCTGTCTCCTGTTCTCCCCACCCCCGCTCATGCCCCGTATCTGTCTGCTGTTCCCCCATCCCCCGCTCATGCCCCGTGTCTGTCTCCTGTTCTCCCCACCCCCGCTCATGCCCCTTGTCTCTCTCCTGTTGGCCCCACCCCCCGCTCATGCCCCGTGTCTGTCTCCTGTTGGCCCCCACCCCTCGCTCATGCCCAGTGTCTCCCTCGTGTTCCCCCCACCCCCCGCTCATGCCCCGTGTTTCCCTAGTGTTACCCCCCACCACCCCGCTCATGCCCCGTGTCTCCCTCGTGTTCCCCCAACCCCCTGCTCATGCCCCGTGTTTCCCTTGTGTTACCCCCCACACGCCATGCTCTCTCCTTTCCCCCCCACCCCCTGTGTACCCTGTAGCCCCCGCTCATGCCCCGTGTCTCCCTCGTGTTCCTCCCCACCCCACGCTCTTACCCCGTGTCTCTCTCATGCTCCTCCCCACCCGCTGCTCATGCCCCGTGTCTCTCTCGTGTTCCCCCCACCACCACTCATGCCCCGTGTTTCCTTCCTTTTCCCCCCCACCCCCTGCTCATGCCCCGTTTGTACCCTATTCCCTCTCACCCCCCGCTCATGCCCCGTGTGTCTTTCCCCCTCCTGCCCACCCCCGCTCATGCCCCGTGTGTCTCTCCCCCTCCCGCCCACCCCCGCTCATGCCCAGTGTGTCTCTCCCCTTCCCCCCACCCCCGCTCATGCCCCGTGTCTCTCCCCTTCCCCCCACCCCCCGCTCATGCCTCGTGTGTCTCTCTCTCCCCCCACCCTCGCTCATGCCACGTGTGTCTCTCTCCCTCCCCCCCACCCCCGCTCCTGCCCCGTGTGTCTCTCCCCCTCCCGCCCACCCCCCGCTCATGCCCCGTGTGTCTCTCTCCCCTTCCCCCCACCCCCGCTCATGCCCCGTGTGTCTCTCTCCCCTTCCCCCCACCCCCCGCTCATGCCCCGTGTCTGTCTCCTGTTCCCCCACCCCCCGCTCATGCCGTGTCTCTCTCCTGTTGCCCCCCACCCCCTGCTCATGCCCCGTGTCTGTCTCCTGTACCCCCCACCCCCACTCATGCCCCGTGTCTGTCTCCTGTACCCCCCAACCCCCGCTCATGCCCCGCGTCTCTCTCCTGTTTCCCCCCGCTCAAGCCCCGTGTCTGTCTCCTGTTCCCCCACCGGCTCATGCCCCGTGTCTCTCTCCTGTTGCCCCCCACCCCCCGCTCATGCCCCGTGTCTGTCTCCTGTAACCCCCGCTCATGCCCCGTGTCTCTCTCCTGCTGCCCCCCACTCCCTGCTCATGCCCCGTGTGTGTCTCCTGTACCCCCCACCCCCCGCTCATGCCCCGTGTCTCTCTCCTGTTGCCCCCCACCACCCAGCTCATGCCCCGTGTCTGTCTTCTGTTCCCCCCACCCCCCGCTCATGCCCCGTGTCTGTCTCCTGTTTCCCCCACTCCCCGCTCATGCCCCGTGTATGTCTCCTGTTGCCCCCACCCATGCCCCGTGTCTGTCTCCTGTACGCCCCCACTCCGCGCTCATGCCCCGTGTCTCTCTCCTGTTGCCCCCCACCACCCAGCTCATGCCCCGTGTCTGTCTTCTGTTCCCCCCACCCCCCGCTCATGCCCCGTGTCTGTCTCCTGTTTCCCTCACTCCCCGCTCATGCCCCGTGTATGTCTCCTGTTGCCCCCACCCATGCCCCGTGTCTGTCTCCTGTACGCCCCCACTCCGCGCTCATGCCCCGTGTCTCTCTCCTGTTGCCTCCCACCCCCCCGCTCATGCCCCTTGTCTGTCTCCTGTTGCCCCCCACCACCCCGCTCATGCCCCGTGTCTGTCTCCTGTTCTCCCCACCCCCGCTCATGCCCCGTATCTGTCTGCTGTTCCCCCATCCCCCGCTCATGCCCCGTGTCTGTCTCCTGTTCTCCCCACCCCCCGCTCATGCCCCTTGTCTCTCTCCTGTTGGCCCCACCCCCCGCTCATGCCCCGTGTCTGTCTCCTGTTGGCCCCCACCCCTCGCTCATGCCCAGTGTCTCCCTCGTGTTCCCCCCACCCCCCGCTCATGCCCCGTGTTTCCCTAGTGTTACCCCCCACCACCCCGCTCATGCCCCGTGTCTCCCTCGTGTTCCCCCAACCCCCTGCTCATGCCCCGTGTTTCCCTTGTGTTACCCCCCACACGCCATGCCCATGCCCCGTGTCTCCCTCGTGTTCCTCCCACCCCCCGCTCATGCCCCTTGTCTCTCTCCTTTCCCCCCCACCCCCGCTCATGTCCCGTGTGTGCCCTGTACCCCCCGCTCATGCCCCGTATCTCCCTCGTGTTCCTCCCCACCCCACGCTCTTACCCCGTGTCTCTCTCATGTTCCTCCCCACCCGCTGCTCATGCCCCGTGTCTCTCTCGTGTTCCCCCCACCACCACTCATGCCCCGTGTTTCCTTCCTTTTCCCCCCCACCCCCTGCTCATGCCCCGTTTGTACCCTATTCCCTCTCACCCCCCGCTCATGCCCATATGTCTCCCCTGTCCCCCCCCCCACCCCCCACTCATGCCCTGTTGTGTTCTTTATAGACCCCGCCTTTCCTTTCCATGGTGGCCATCTTGGTAAAAGATTTTCCTTCCTACACCGGGACGCCGCAGGCGGTCCGGTGTAGGAAGGAAAATCTTTTTGTTTTTTTTTAACCACCCGGCGTTCCCCCTTTGAGGACATAAGATGTTAGTGGTCTTCATCTATTGAAAAGGATGTTATGGTGACGTTGCACTAATAAAAACCTTTAAAATTTAGTTAAAAAAAAATGTTACAGGGACGTTATGGTTAAGTTGCACTAATAAAAACCTATGAAATTCAATGAAAACACTTTGTTAAAGGGACGTTATGGTTAAGTTGCGCTGCTAAAAACCTATGAAATTCTGTGAATAAACTTTGTCAAAGGGACGTTAAGGTTCCAAGTAAAACTGAAAAACCCTTGAAATTCACCAGTTATGGTAAGCTAAGCAACCATAACTCGCGCCACCTCCGTGCACTGCAAAGACTAACACCCAGGACATCAAAGATGACATCACAAATGATGCTGAACTGAGACCGCAGGAGACCCAGAAGCAGCAACAAGAAGCCGGTTAGCTCATGGAAGTGAGTTGGGGCACTGGGGCGCTTGTGGAGAGACTGCCAGAGAAGAGGAGCTGGGTCTGGGACCCAATTCCTCACTGAGTAAAGGAGCAGTCTTCTTTGTGGCAGTACTTTTATCTCAAAGTTGAACTGTCACATACATATATTTTCAAGAGACATTCCATAACATAGCTTGGGACTGACTATGAGGGCAGAGAGTAGTCCCTTCAGTCTTTGAGAAAAAGAGAACGGAAAGTCCTGGCAGGATACTGAACCAGGCAGGAAGAATGCCTGTCTGGGACTCACACCCAATTTCCAGAGAAACAAGAATAAGAAGGGCCTGGGATCCACATTGCATTCAGAAGGGAAACCAGGGGAACAAAGCCATCCAGCCTGGATTGGTGTGCGGAACTTTGGTAAATCAAGAGGAGGGAGTCATCTTTTTGACTTTGTGACACCAGAAGAAGGGAGTAATTCCTCCTGGGACTGTGTGTACACTTTGGAAAGACACAAGGGAGAATCTCTTGACTGTGCCGGGAGAAGGGAAGCATCCCCCTAGAACCGTATGTTGAACTTTTGGAAAGTAAAGCGGAGGGAATCATCCTCTTGACCGAGAGGAAACGTATGATCTGCTGAAGGAAGTCACTCGCCCCCCCGGTGTTAATTGAGAAGCACTGGGTAATAGCTATCTGTCAGGAGAGTGAAACAGGTATACCCTCTTGATTGTGTGAAACCAGGGGATGTGAGTTATTCCCCTGGAAAGGTGTGAAGCCAGGAGAAGGAAGTAATTCCCCTAGAGGTGGAACTGTCTGTGACCAGGGGAAGGAAGTCATACCACCTGGTGTTTTGTTGAACTATGAAAAGCGACGAGAAAGGGAGTAATTCTCGTGGCTCCCCAAAAAGCCAAGGAACAAGAGGAAATCTCTTGGCATTGTGAATACTAAGGTCAGGGGAAGGGAGTAATTCTTAGATTTGTGGAATTATAGGAATTTTCCTTGGTTGCTTCCTAATAAAAAAGGCTATTAGCCATTTAAAATACCACCACTGTGTCTGCAGCCTCCTTCTGGCTCCTTACACATCATAATAACAAATCTGCTCAGAAGATTCATAGAGGCTGGTAAATATTGATGAATTGTGATTCATACTAGAACAAGTAAAGGTCTCACCAAGAGGAGGCACCATTACACACACATGGTTATGTAGAGAGGTATTTTGGATTAGGAAACTGGAAACATTGTACCCAAAAAGAATGCAATTAGAATGGCATGTATCCTCTTTCCTTTGAATGTGTGATGTAACACTGTACTGAGTTATTTTGAATTTCATAACAATATGCTGTATTGACATCTTGTTTTCTTTTTATGCCAGATGTAAGATTGAATGCAGTCATCTTTATTGCCCTAGACACACTCTAAGGATTTCTGGGTGGTTATACAAGTGTGCCTAGGAGGAACTGGTGGCAGTAGTTTAATTTACTGGTATTTTTACTTATTTGTATGGTACCATACAGCATTTTTTGTGTTTGGCCCCTGACGGTAGCCAATGCCAAAAATGGCTATGCTGCGAAGTCTTTTGTTCTGTCCTTTGGCCATCTTGTCCTTAGCCTTCACCCCGGTTGAGCTGACCAGGACTTCCTTTTTTGAGCACGCAGCCTACCGCGAAAAACCGCATCTTTCGCTGGCTCCTACATGTCATGTCTGCTAGTGCCCAAAAAGAGGACTGGGACTGTCTGATCCCAATCCACACTACTGGTGCCAGGTTGTCTGGTATGCCTGAATGACTGAGACCACCGTGGGCCGTGATTGGCCCATGCCTGCCATGCATGCAAGAGAGCAAATCTTCCACTGGTTATCCAGATATGAGCGTGAAACAAATCTTGGATAAGAGAAGGGGCTCTGCATTCATTGCAGGTCGATCTACTGAAGTTCACTCCAAACTACAGAACGAGGCAAGTATCCTGAAATGCTGAAGCAGACCCGTGAAACCGGCGGAGACGCACTGAAAGGTCTGGCACCCTGATCCCGCTGCTGTCCCGTCAGACCCCTGCTTTTGTCATCAATCTTAGAAGGCCTGCAAGGGCACTTTGACCCTTTGGAGTAGTGGGTACAACTACTCTCGGCACCTCCTGATAACACGCCAAAAGAGCATTCTCAGAAGTGTTCTTGGGCCGTCCAGTGAACTGACCAGCTCTACCCCGGAGTATTGCATAGGAGCAGCGCCATTCCAAGTTGTCCCTCGAGGCTTGGCAAACGCTAACTTGTGTTCCTCCCCTCCCCTTCCTCAAATTTTGTAGTCCTAGCTCTTCTGGGTCGCGATATAGAAGAGTGTGCTACGCTATGAGTCTTTGTGAATCCTGCGTCACTACATTGTGGCGACGGTCACTGTATGTGCTTTGCCTATCTGCCCTCCTGTGCCTTGAAGCCTGCTGCACCAGAATGTTCTTCCTCTCTTCTTCATGAGCTGAGAAAAGGATACTGTCCAGTCCCTGGCATAACCAATATACTTTTAAGCACGAGAATTCCTTGAAAGATCCTCACCTTGGCTGGGCTAGCCTGTGTTCCCAAGCTATTCCCGAATATCGAAAGTCACTCTGCCTATCACTAGACCATGCTAGTATAGGGGAACGGTATTCTTCATCACCTGAAGCCCCTTCCTGAACTGCTACAGCTCCCTGAAGAGGTACCGTTTACGCTCTTGACCGCGCATCGTAAACGCACTGCTGTACTTTTTTTAGCGCAAGTCTCCCCTCTTCTTAGGTTTGGACTGCTTAAGTTAGGGTTTGGATTCTGAAGATTGCCCAGTGTAATAATTGTGTTAACCCCCCTTGTACCCCTCTGTTACGGTTGTGTATATGTTTTCCCTTCTCTTGCATTAGGCCAAAAGCAATTGTATATATGTAAGATAGTGATACGCTTGTGTGGTTATTTGTGTTTGAATATAAGGCCTATAAAAAATGTATATGTATTTTTGATATACACCTGTCTAAGAGTAATCTGTAGCTCGTTACTGTGTGTGCTCATTGTGGGCTTCCAATCACTGTAACCCCTCCTGAGACTTAGTCTTGGCTGCTGCCAAGCTACCTTGATTGGTCTGGCTTTTCCAGAATGTTCCCCTCTTCCACTAAATTAGGGTGGCCTCCTAAACCTCTGCCCACTAGGTCAGAGTTTAGAAATCCATCTTAACACTGACTTGTATACATTTTTTTAAATTAGTGTGTAAGTAGAGTCCCAAGTAGTTAATTGGGCCTCATTATGAGTTTGCCGGTCCGGATACAACGGTACTGGTAAGCTTGCCAGTACCGTTGTATCCAGACCGGCAAACTCCATCTGACCTGGCGGAATGAAAGGCACCCGCGAGCACAGCATGCATGTAGCACCGGCACCATAATGATTGGTGCCGGTGCTACAGGCATCCCCATCCCCTATGGGGCTCAAATGGGAATGGGGATCATTCGATTCCGGCACCCGCGAAAGGGCAATTACTGGGTCCGGCAAAGCCGTAATAACCCATTAATTGCCCATTCGCGGGTGCCGGAACCTTCACGAGTTTGGCGGCAGCCGTGTCTGTGTTACAGGCAGTGCTACCGGCAAACTCATAATGAGGCCCAATGTATTCTTACCTATAAATGTAAAGGGCAGTAAACAACTGTAAACACCAAAACTACCAGCCTTGCAAATCCTCATTGTTTTGTCCCTTCCCAACTTACATATATTTCTTTTAGCATTATTGTTTTTCTGAAATGTGCTCAAAATGGTGCATTCTCAATGGATTGTTTTAGATTGGTCACTGTACATTGAACACTACACAGTGATTTCTATTCTCATCAGAGCACATGCACGTCCATATATATTTGTGTACCCATGCAATTCACTGCCACTATGCAATCCAACATACTTAGAAAAAAGCACACTCATTCTTAACCATAGCCTGTTAGGTAATCCTCCCTGATTCTCTCTCATGATGGAGGAGAAACAGAGCACTCGACACATGTATGAGTTGGGTTAAAATGTGTTTATTCTCTGTGAGCATAAGATTGGTTATTGAAATACTAGGACAGAGTACAACAAAGAAATGTACCTCCTCGGCTGTACACAACAAATCACAAATCATGACTTTTCAGAAGATCTTCAAAATAATATAGGAACTGCCAGCCAACCCCCTTCCATATTGCCTCTATCCAGGTCTCAACCAGCATTCTCTGATAGGATTACTAAACTCCTTTCCTTGGGTTTGCAACACAGTGTTAACTGAGGGTCAGGGTTAGGATGAGAGAACCTCCCGCAGAGTCTAGGGATACACCTTATCAAGCACCTCTCCAGGTCTGAATCAACCTTCTATGTTAGGATAACTAAGTTCCCTCTGTTGGGATTGTATCACCCTGTTACCAAGGATCAGGTATGGTGAGATAAGGTGTATGCCTGATCAACCATTTTATAACTGTTCTTTATGACTAACAGTTTTAGGATGGGAGATAAATGAAAGTATTGCTCAGCTCTATCTTATGAGAACCTAGGATCCTACGCCAATGTCCAGTTCCCTACTCTAAACAACAACATCTTAGAGTGTAACACTCTGGAAGCATCCTTCAGTTCACTCACAGTTTCAAGTGTGCCAGAATTCTTCTTTCTTGGCCTTGATGCTTGCTCTGGGTCTCACCCTTCTAAGAACTGTGATCAGTGATTCAGCATACCCCTACCAGGGCAATACCTTTTAACAGCCTTCAACAGGTACCAACCGGAACTTCTTCCCCCCTTGTTTGAGAGGGATTGAAATTATTACCACTTCCCAAGGGTCGCCTTCCTAGGCATTAGCCCACTACATACTTTGCTTGCTCTTTTGTAGACATGACCCACAATATGCTCTGGTTCCTTTGTAGACGCATGCCCACCACCGGTTCTGGTTTCTCCTTCTCACGTCTTTGGATTTTCAACTGAGTCTTGGTGTGTAGCCATTAGAAGGCTTGTGGTGCACTTGGACATCCACCACGGCCATGGCTATATCACTAAGCATGCTTTCTACCGGATGCCTCCCTTGCAAGGTCTCAAATGGAGTTGCACAACTCTGTAAACTCCTCCTTCCACCACCTCTCCCTCT
Source organism: Ambystoma mexicanum (assembly GCF_040938575.1). NCBI lineage: Eukaryota > Metazoa > Chordata > Amphibia > Caudata > Ambystomatidae > Ambystoma > Ambystoma mexicanum. The sequence goes on along the minus strand of NC_090935.1, from coordinate 104,260,702 downwards.
CCAACCTCATTCTCCTCCGTAATAACATGCCAACTATATGGAATGCCATGCTAAGTCCCTCAATGCTGGATTCCTTTTTGCACTGTTTTCTACTGTTTTAACAAACTTTTATGTCTTAATAATGTGTGTTAGTGGCTTGGTCTTTTATGCTTCTCTCAATGTTTCCCTGTTTTGCAGCACTAAGCCTGTCTGACTCTTTTTCAGATGATTTCTCTGCATTGTTTATTATTTTCATGTGTTGGATAACTACTCACTCCCCATGGCTGATTATGGTACTTTTTGATAGGAAGAGGGCTATTTGGCTTCTTAGGATAAGGCACGATCAATGTGGTGGTCACGGAGCTCCACGGGTTCTCTCCCTGTTGCTTTCAACTTTTTACTGGTGTGCAGTGTGTGCATGGCTTGTTTACTCCACATTGCTTGCGAGCTACCTCTCCTTTCGTCTCCCGTTCATGATTAGGGCCCAGCATAAGCATTTATGTCATCCTGCAACCTTTGAGGCTCCAATATGAGAGATAATGCCATGCTTCACCTAGCCAAAGATTGTCTTTGTGTGCTCTAAACTGATATGGGTTCCTTTCTTCTGGTGTTTCATGGGTCCTTTCTGTACGTTTGGGAGGATGAGTGCACTGCAGGTGTCCCCAGGAGTTGCCTCACCACGGGGTTGGCTTCTCCGGACCTTCGAGGGCCACACAACCGCTCCCATAATCCCCTGAAATTTGACTCTGTCATATCCACGATTTATATTTCAGTATAAACAAAAATTGCATAGTAACTATCTGGAATACACATGATTGAGAGCTGAAGAGTGACTGATTTGATCTGCTGATTATAACCAAGAGTATCATGCTATTATAAATGTAGGTCAAGTTTAATCATTATCTCATTTTTCTGTGGAAACAGTAAGAGCAGACACCTAACACCAATGATGTTCTTTGGGCCCAGTTAGTTCTTATTACTGTCATTCTTCCATTGTTCTTTTTTAATGACAGGTAAAAATACATGTCAGTTAAAGTTATCACCTACTTTTTCATCATGAGTCTGTCCATTCTTTTGTCTTTTCTAATGATTATGAGGATGTTCAAGTCTACATATCTGAACTTATCTTCTTTTGTGTGTTCTCTCTCTAGAGTTATCCTCACTTTTGGCCAGATAATGGAACGCTGGCTTTTGGCCCCTTTCAGGTGAAGCTGAAATCAGAGTCTTCAAGAGCTGGTTTTACTGCACGAACACTATGTTTAAGTAAGGGTGAACGGGTAAGTTGCATTCTTAGTACTAATGAGTTGGCTGGCTTGATTTATTCCTTGTTTACAAGCTCTAAAAGAGCAGCAATTTCGAAAACCCTGGACTGAGTTCAGTAGGATTTTGAAAATATTACTTATCTTCTGGATACTGTACCATGGAGAGCAACATTTTACCTTCCGGATACTGCACATGAAAGTGACATTTGGACATATTGCTTTTTACTGTCACTGTCTCAACAAGCAATTCCAGGGGTAAGATTCCTTTGACAAATAGTGCCCTTGACCAAACATAGAATTGCGGACATTGAGAGTCTCTCCTAAAGGTTGTAGTTGTCTATGTACTAAGCACAGAACACTCAAAAAAGAAAATATGTGCTAGCTCCATTTTTCAGTCGCAATCCTGCATTCCTGTGGTCATTTACAAATGGCAGGAACCACTTTGAGAATGAGAATAGAGTGCAGTTACAATCTGTGCACAGACTAAATAAATTATTGAATTGAAATATTAAATAATAAGAAAGAGAAATACAGTAAATTGTAAATCGTGGAAAAAGGCAGCCTCTACTTTAAGCTATACAGGCTTCTCTGGCATCCTATTATGTAGTTTAGCAACAGATGTGCCCAGTTCTTTTTCTGCTCTATGGAAACAAGTTCTCGGTGTACACCCAGGGCTTTACAAGCTTTAACGTTGATAGAAAAACTGATCAAAGTAATACAAAAATACTTCACTCGATGTATTTATTCCCCTGTTGAATACAAGGAACATTTTCTGAGACCATGGGGGTTTTCCCAAAAAGTTCATCTGTTTGGGGTTCCCTCGCACATCCATTAGTGATAATGCTAGCCCTCCTTGATAAATGTGCATCCTGTGGTCTGAACAATTTGAAAGGCATGACCATGTGGCCGGCTCTGTTTGCATCCCAGATTTCCATTCAATGGACAATAGTCCAATTGTCCATAAAATGCCACATAGTAGTCTAAAGGGCAGGTCATCAGGCTGAGATCCATGTAAGCCACCTCAAGGTGTTCTGGGTTATCAGACACTGTTGCTTGTTTAACATTAACCCACGTAAAATCTGAATGGAAGCCTTCCTTCTCTGAGGCAAATAAAATGCAGATTTGGCCACCTCCAGAGGTCACATGGAGCCAACACCTCTGTCATTATTTAACTTCGATCTTCAATGTTGAGAAAAGAGACTGTGTGCATTATGCTCACTGTTGAGTGGATCTGAAATTGCAGATCATTTTCTACATTAAAAACTGACATGTAAGCACTGCATGCCATCTGTTCAACCTATCAGAAGCTTTGACTGCATCAGTCTTGATGTGAAAGATTCCACCAAGACGAGGTGCCTCAGGATACTCATGGAGGCATTGACTGAGCCTCCAGCACATCCAAATGATCAGTTCACCATTAAGGAACTACCTCAAGCTCTGAAAGACCAAGAGATATGCTGGAAATGCAAAGGGCACAGGTTAAATTCCTTTAGACCTATTCACATCAAATTCGGTTTCTCCTCCAATTCTTCACACTCTTCTGAACAGTCTACCTTCAGCACCAACTTTAATGAAACTCTCCATATTCTCCATAGTCCATACCTACAAGAGTCTCAAGTACTGAATACAATGTTAATTTTTCAGTGGTCTCGGCCAGGGAGATGATGAAGCCAATGTTTTTAACTTCTACAGCGCAAGTTGTCATCCATCATATTTGAAACTCTTAAGCTGAAGGATTTTTCTTGTACACTGATTCTTTTAGTGCCAGATATCTGGAGCCTGCTATGGATACATTTCTGGATCGAGAATTGTTCATCTAAGGCATACGCAGGACAAGAAGTACTATCTGCCTAAGACCAACCCCCTCTAACTAAAGAAGCATGCACTGCCCAATGCTCCAGTACTTTAAGTAGTCAGGAAAACAACACTATTACAGCAAAAGTGTCTCTTCAGAGGAAATACTTTCTTTGATCTGCAAAAGATGCATCAACCTTCCGGTGACCCCTCATTGAGTGTGAAGGTTATTGGTCTCATAATAGATCATCTGAGGGAAGAGAAGCAGATGCTTTCAACCCCAGCAAAAGATGAATTATGCTGGTTGTGCAAGAAGTCAAACCTGTCTAAGTGAGTCCCCTTCCAATCAATCATACTTAGACAATCAATATGGATGGATGCCTCGCTGGAAAAATGGGGTACCCGCATGGGAAGGTTATCCACATTAAAGAGAAGACATTCTACATCGATACACTGGAGCATAGGTTGGTCCCCGTAGCCCTGAATCAATTTCTTATTCTACCTGGGGTACCAACATGGGAAGGTTGTTAACAAAATATCCCAGGCACATCACAGAGAAGAAGCAAAATACAATTGCAAAAGTAGAGAAAGTAATCAGCTGCACCAAAATATTATCACAAAATACAACTTTTATTAATAATCATTAAAAAAATCATAAAAAACATACAGATGCTAAAATCTAGTAAAATAAAGTGCAAGTGACACCAAGCGAAATGGTCTCAATTGAATTGTAACAGTTCATCACTAGTCATTCAATGGACTAGAGCACAACTCCTATTAGCACCTTAATGTAACATATACAGGAGAAGGAAATTCTTAGTCAATGTAGACCCAAAATACACAGACCAGTAGATCTAATCACTGATGTTATGCCTCGACATGTTTCAGTTTGTGTAATTTCTTTTAGAACTTTCTTCAGGAGGCAGTTTTTGATCCGTCACTTTCTCTTTAACATTCAATGTGGAACTTCATCATTATAAAGTGCTCAACCTAAATTGGTACTGCTGAAAAACATTTAAAAAAGAACTCTGTAAGTCTACGTGTTCACTACAGAGGAAACAGATTCAATCTGCTTTATCTTGGCAAAAAGTGAAACAAATACATCTTTTACCTAGCATCTGGGTGGAAGTAGTACAGGGGAGAGCTGGAAAATGTTCTGTCTTCAAGCACAAAGTGCACCCTTTGAAGATTCAATTTCTGTGAAGATACATACAAATCGTATCAAAAACTACTATTTAGAGCCTACAAAAGCTATCTGTCAAGCGTGAGTATGTGCCCATCTCCACATCACAGAGAAGACCTTTCACTTCAATGCAGTGCAGCTTAGGTCAGTCCACCGGTCCCTGAAGATTTATCTTCGCTCAATCAGCTGGAGCTCCTGCTCATACAGAGGGACAAGTCCACTACAATCTATTATGTGCGCCCGTAGAGGGACACAGTCAATGGCAGTTGCTTGGAATATGTCAGAATATGCATTGACATTTTGGCAGCAGTAAACAGGGCAAGGGTGTGGAATCCTCAGGGGGTTAACGTCAGCTGGTTGTTTTGTGAGGATTTTGAAGGGGCTCTAAATGCGAATGTCATTGAGTAACTATTCTCGCATTGGGAAACACCAGATGTAGACCTGTCCGCCACTGTGGAGCCACATAATCACTAAAATTCTCCTCATGGTATCCAGAGATATAATTGCTGAGCAATACCCTTGATAGACTGAGCCGAGACATTTTCTACACTTTTTCTTTGATGTTTCTGATGCCAAAGTTGATAGTCAGGCTAGAAAATTCCAGAGTAACAGTGCACCAGTGGGCAAGTGGAGGATTTATTTTATTTTATTTATTTTAACATTTATGAAACACCCAGACCCAAGGGTATCACAGCGTTAGGTACAGAGTGGCAAGTTAAGTAGAAGAAGCAACGGTCTCCCTGATAATAATAAATTAGCCATGACCTTGTTTTGCATGCTGGAACCTAATCTGTTTATACAGCCCAGTCTCTGATGGAAGATTTTCCGATCTCTGATACAGACCTTTCAGAGGGTGAAAAGGAGCCAGCCAAAAGAGAAATGTATGTATTTCATTTGGCAGTCCCCAGGAATGTACATCTACGTGACTAGAAGCTGATGGTGTACAAAAAAAGGACTCTGAATTTGTTTGTTCTAGATGTGTTTCTGTTTTAGTTATAAGACCGTGCATAAACCATTCAACCATACACATACTCAGCATTTATGAGTTATGCGTGATGTACCATGCTGGAGAGGTATACTGTTACCATGTGTAAGTGACTCCGATCAAGCAATCCCACTAAGTCTGTGCCTTGTCTGGGATGCCCAAGGGAAGCCTTAATGTATTTTTATGGCAAGTTATAATCTGGATGATGAACCCTTGTATAACACCCCTCTCTTAGAATCCCCCTTGACTCCACTGAGCCAAGAAGTAGGCTTGTTTTGCAAATTTAAAAGGTTTATTTGAAAATGTAAACAATATATATATATTCACACTTCTATAAATAAACTGATAATGGATAGTACACTTGTGAATATGAGCAGTAATCAGCAAGAGGTAACTTATGAATAGGAACAGAAGAATAAGGTGGGAAAGAATGCTTTATATGGTGCAAGGAAACGCAATGATGAATGAAATGCAGTACAGAAATTAACTTGATATGGCTTCAACAAAAGACAATGTAATCACTTTTCCTTGACAATTCACTCCCCCCCTATGCAATGTAAGAAATGGAAGGAGAGCACACAGTCTTCAAGAATCCCAACAAAATGCAATACGAAATGCAGTTCCCCCCCAGCAAGCTTAGAGGAAAACAGGTAGAGGTTTGAAACACAGGCCCAAAATGCTTTGAATGTGATGACAATGAAGTGAGAAATGTGCTAAAAATGCTTTTAATTCCCTCTAGAGGTTCAGGGTGGGTGATATCTAGTTTATATTAGTTCAGGCTCACTTTAGCAATGCTCTATGTGTAACCAGCAGGTTCAAACGAATTTTAGCAAAGGAAAGCAAGAAGCTGCTGATTTTTACATGTGGCTGAAATTGTGCAAAATGTCAAATCGCAGCAAATTTACTTGCGCGCGTCGAGCGTAATTACGGAGGCACTATAGGTGTAGGAAGTCGGTACTAGGTGTGTTGGAAAGCCCAGAATCTTAGCTTTAGGATGATAGTAAAATATCGTTCCTAGCACAAACGGTTCCAGAGATACGGACGATTTTGTGAACGTAGTTTTTCAGATTTGAAATTTTAAAGCTCAGAATGACAGACGACAGTTTTCAGTTTTAAAGAAGACACAATGACACGATTCTAGGAGGCAGTTCTAATAGGCTAAAATAGTTTGGATTAGATTATTTTAAACTAAGAAATTGGTTTTGGCACAGTGAGTGCTCACACTATATTTTTGAAATAAGCCGTCAAGGTCTGGTCAGGTTGGACGGGACTTCCAGCGGGTGGTTCTGAACAGCGGTCTGGTCTCTGGTTCTGCTCTCAGCACTGCACAGTTCTGGTCTCTCTGGATCTCTGGTCTCTCTGGATCTCTGGTCTCTGGAGGTTGATGGATTTGAAGTCTGGAGTCTCCCGGCAAAGCGTCCTGCAAGAAAGTGGAAAGTGAATCCCCTACCTGGGTTTCAGTGGCCCTTTTTATGTGTTTTGAAAATGGGTGTGTGCCTGGGCCTAGCTAAGCCTGCCCCTCTCACTTATCATTGGCCAAGCTTTCCTCTCTCCCTTGATTGGGGGGAAGGAAATGTGAGTCAGAGTGATGCTGTAGGTTTTATGGTCAGAGGAACCTCCCCTTGTCAAATTGTACACAAATCTATTTCTGATCCAAATACATATTTACCTCTGTACCATTTTTCTCATATTATAGGTCCAGTTAACATATTTTCTGTAGCACCAAACCGTCCGATCCCTGTCTTTGTACGATGTCATGTCCACTGATGACAGAATTCTCCCCTTTTCATCCAGATAACGACCTCTAAAACTTTCCAGATTTTACACAAATGTGCACCAGGGCTATGGGTTTCAGATGATAAAGTGTCAGATTTTTAACATGCATACATTTGGAGTAACAACCTTTTTTCCACTACTATCCCCAAGAATATCCCACACTGTCCTAACACCTTTTAAAATGTGCACGGAAAAATCCCAAGGGTAATGATATTATTTATATAATTTTGACCAGTCCGCACTATGAGTTATCTATCTTTTTAAAATCATGCCCTTGTCAAAAAGGGGTGTGGCTTCCCACATCACATGGTGGAATAACTGGTTTATCCACTTCCCCCAAGCTCAGCTTGCTAGCAGAGGCACTGCCCCTCCCAGTTTCCCCCAAGAGGAAGCCATTTTACGACCCCCCCAATATAACGTTTGCCTGAGCCAAAGAAGGCCCATTGTTCAGTCCCCAGGTGCCACTCCCCTTTCAATCAACAGGGCCATGTGATCTCCTTTTGGTGGGGCCAGCAGGATGCAGCCAGGCCTGGGAAGAGTTGTTGAGCCAGTTCAACTCCTGTCGGGGGTAATTGTCAGGCAGAATTCAGCTAAATGTCACTTTAGTTCCCAGTTTTCTACATTCAAATCCAACATACATGGAGCTATTTTTTATATATACATTAAATAATTACTTCCTTCAAGTTATTTCAGAATATAGTTTTACATTGTATCCACCTCTTAGCAAGTCTTTCCTTGGCCTGGTTTCGGTTCATTTGTTCAGGTTTACACAAAAGTCTGGTGGTTTTAAAACACCGGCATTCTAATAGTGGTGAGTACCGGTGTTGCATCCATTTTTGACATTAAGAAAATGAATTCCCCACAGTTCTGGGTTGCTTTTGGCAATCAGCATTGCCATTCCCAATGGTTTCAGGCTACTGTGTGTGTAGCCCAATGGTGCTTTTAGGCAGCGCCCTCCTTTGCTCACAACATAGGCAAAAATGGGTGGCAGCCTATTCTTCATGTTTTCCCTGTGCACTCTCTGGGGAGTTCTGGCCATCATGATGTTTTCCATGCCAGTACAGCACAGTTTTATGGTAGGGCTTGGATGCATGGGTAAAAAAATCCCACAAGCGCTAGATCCCCTTTTTTACAAAAGTAGATGTCAAACTAGACGATCTACTGGAGTGCACTCAAGCACTCCATTGCTCCTCTTTGAGGCCTGCCCAGTCCTAACTAAACCTCTGCAATTGTCTTGGACAAGTAGGAAACCAAATCACTGTCTCATGGCATGTTTAGTACAGTTTGATCCACAAGATAATCGGAAATAGCTACTCATTGAGTCTAAGTCACTGCTTCTTCATTACGTTGTTCTCTCACATTACTGGTCTCTGAATCATATCAAAAGCAAATCTCTGTGGGGTGCAGGAACATTATTTTAACCTCCCTCCGCCCCCAGCAAAGGCATAAGTAAAATTGGGTCTTATTCAGTTGAGTTCCTTTGGAAGACCTCAGGGAAATGCAGATGGGCCATAAACCTAATGGGTGATAACCCTTATGCCTAGACAAAGCATTACATAAATTGAGACCTTTCAGAATATCCTACTGATGATTAGTGATGGGGTACTCTGACTCCCACTTCTCCATAATGCCGGGTTACTTGAGGTTTTTCTGTTTGTGTCCTGTGTGTTTGATTCCATCCTGTTTGTCAGATAAGCAGCATATTTACAATAGAGCAGGACAAACTAAGGATGTCGGCATATTATGTACAGACATTACTCACTATGAATATTCTTATTATTCGGTACAAGTATTTTCTGTGGCTCCTCCACAGAGTTGCAAAGTATTACCCCATGCAAATCATTTACTTCCCTACTAAGTGGCCTTAAAAAACCTATTTCTTTCAGATGTATTTTATATAATTTTGGAGCTGTCAAATGTTAAATTTGAAATGTCATTTTGTCCTTTCTTCATGTCTTGTTGTTATTACTTCGTGATTACTTTTTACGCTCATGGCTCTTAATTCGGTTTAAAAAAAGGAATTTGGTTTGAGATGAAATATTCCTAGTTTTTGATGATTTCAGAGATTTTTAAATCTGAATGAATTATACATTTATTTTATTTGTTCATGTTTTGCTGCTGTTTTCTTTTTTCTTTTTCTTGATTATATTTGGGGCTGTATAGCCTCCTGCTACCTTTGAGTCAGTGTTTCTCTGCACTTTATACATTTACCATGCACCATTCAATTTTAACAAGTTCTTAGACCTTTTGGGTGGATTGCTACACAACGATGACATTGCAATTTAGTCATTGGCCGCTATCGTTAAAATCTTCCTTAACTCCAAGCAGCCAATACAAGGGAGACCGGAGGCATCATCCCCCGTTCTCCACCGGGGAAGAAATCAGCCCACAAGCATATCCAACTGGACATTTTCCACCACTTTACCCCAACACTTACATTGTAGCCTCGGATTGGCCTTATAGCATTGCCTGACCTATGTCACCAAGTACAGCACTTTGCAATAGAAACATTAATATCCAATATCTCTAAAGCCCAGAAGCAGCAATGGAAACCAGCCATCCACAGCGGAAACAGCAGCCCAAAGAGCAGCCTATTCAGACTTCAATGTCTTCTCAGTCCTCTGTCCTATCTTGTACCATCTGATTGTCATAATAACACCATGTGAACTCTGAGGCTGGCACTCCTGAGTAGCAATAGGAAAGGCTAGATGCATCATTTTAGATTAGAAGCATTAGAACCTAGACTCCACTAGGGGAAAAACAGCCTCATGAACATGCAAGTCTGGCATAGAAGACTACTCTATCCTAAATCGATACAGTTCTGGGCCATGAACATCTGCTGAAGGAGACTGACCCTGTTTGCCCACGAAAAAGTCGCAATGAAATCAAACTGAAGAACTTCAGAGTCCATTGAGTCTCTGACCTCCGTCTTAATTCCAAAGTTAGGGCTGCTGTCAAAGTAGCTTTTTCCAGCTAAAACTACTCAAGCAAATCCTCCCTTATATTGCACCTGACAAGTACCCCCTAATAGTAGGAACACTCACCAACTCTAGACAAAACTATGGCAATGCACTCCAAGCATGTTTCCACGCTTACCAACTACACAAAATGTCCAAAAAGCTGCATGACCTCTATGAGTGGAGTAGTAACCACCCAACCATGGAACCAACATTGGGCCTCATTACGACTCAGGCGGTAAGGGGTTTACGGCGGCGTAAACAGCGCCGACCCTTACCGCCTGATTCCGAGGTCCCTTAGCGCCATGGAGTTTTTAACACCTGCTTTTAGCAGGTGTTAAAATCCATGGCGCTAAGGGACCTTGATGTTAATTACGCCACCGTAATTTACGGTGGCGTAATTAACGCCTTCCCCACTCCCATTATGCCCTATGGGGCAAAAATGGGAATGGGGAAGGGTAAATGGGGATTGGGGACTTACCGCCCCGGCGACCTCGGAATGGGGCGGTAAGTCCGCCAACCACCATGGCGTAAACGTAGTTTACGCCATGGTGGTAAAGGTACGACCCAGGCGGTAACTTACCGCCTGGGTCGTAATGAGGCCCATTGCCTCTTGGTTTGCTCCAGAGTGTACTTTCGAGTGCGCTGTCCAGCATACATGCACCCAACTCTTTCCAGGACAAGATACAGTACTACCATGTCCCCCCACACACCTCCTCCTTTCTGCTCCACCAACAAACGTCATCCAAGAGTCCTGTTAAGGCAGTTTGTACAACTGTCTGCTGAGGGTGGTTGGTGGTGGCTAGGGAAGCTGAACTTCTCTTAAAAAAATATCGAATCCACTTCATATTATCTCCTACTAATGAGCAGTGGATTCCATAGGATCTGTTAGTAAGCACTTTGGGTAATTAGCAGGTAGTGTTTATTTTCTTTGTAACAGTAAAGAGGAAATCTGATTTTGCCCCGTTTTACTTTTGTACTCAGCCTTGCAAACGGTGAAAATGTCCCACAGAACATAAGTGCAAACATTTGTGGGATTCTGAATGCATTTTGCCCTCCCCCTTATTGTGAGGACTCCCTTCACCCCAATACTTTAATGTGGGTCCACTATCACAGCTAGGCACACACTGTATAGTGGAAAGGGAGTGGGCGAGGGAAAGAGGTAACTAGACAATCTAAACAGTGCTAAAAACATTGGTGCTTTCAGAACACAGTACTATGTCTTGGGAGGCTAGCCCAGGGGAACATGCTCGCCTTGGAAGCAAGACGACACGGAGCAACACAGGTTCGATCCCGGGTTCGCGCTTAGAAACCTCTGGGTATTAAGTGCGTTATGAATAATGTATCATAGGTCCTAAAGACACAACCCACTCTTGTTATATATTTTGTAAGCCCTGTATATTGTGGTACGTACACAACACATGTAGAAAAGAGATAGGAAGAAAATGGACCACATATTTTACGACACAGTAAAAATAGCCATAAAGGTGAATCAGTGTGAAACTCCTTCAATAGCAAAGCAGTCTTGCGTCTTCTGGAATTCAGCAACAAAAGAGAAAGTGTGGGCAAGTATATAGCCCTTAAATACCACAGCCCTTAGGGGCTTGTCAAACCCAGAGAAGGTGAGAGGGAGAGCCCAGGGACTTAAACTTGTCTAAACCAACTACAACCAATATCGAGGTTAATAAGGGCTCACAAAGGGCCAAGATAATCAGTTTGACCGTTTTAGGCCCACCCCATGGTTGCACTGAACTAAATAAGCCCTAAAAAACAAAATGGATGAGAGCAGAATTTAAAAAATAAATTGGCATTCCAATGGCTACCATAAAAGTACATTGGGATACTAATGCAATAAAATAGCTTGCTCCCTTGGTGAAGCCAAAATTAAATATCAGCTGCCACCAGCGTACTCTCTAAAACCGATGTAGGTTAAGAGATGCACCCATGGGCAAAATAAGGGTGTTTGAGAGGCACCCCTGGGACTGGGAGCCTTATGGGCAACCCAGGACCACCTACTCCAAGTGAAGAAAACATTGTTCCAGTGGCAGGTGGGCTTCGGAGGAAGTCCTTCTGACCACCAAAAATAGATCTGTGATCCCAAAATAAAGGGGGAGAGGGGAAGCAAAAAGTTGAGCGGGCCTATACTGTGGCTGCAGAATCTCTAAAAAATGAATTCTGTCTTAACAATGATCCTTGACAAGTTGGAAAACAAGAGTTGATTGCAGCATCTCTGTATTTGCCACCTGGATGTGCAAAGGCCCCCCACTAGTGATCAGAGGTAGATCAAGCTTCCTTTCTCCAGTTTTGAGCTGGACGCAATATCCACCTGTCGTAATTGCCTCCCCTCCCTTCCTGTCATCTCTCCTACATCTCCCTCCCCTTAAGACACTATAGTGTAAGACTACATTCTCCATGTCACAACCGAGAAGAGCTAAACATGCATGAGAATTACAAAGCTTCCACTGGATACCTGATAAAACTGCCTCGCCCGATGTTAGACAACCTGCACTTACAGTGACAAGAAACAGGTGAGTTTGTAGATATGCACTTAACAAATAAATAAGTAAGCCTACATGATTTACTGATTACTTCCTGCTTAAAAATAGATGTGAAGAAAGGACAGAGGCAGTGTGTATATTGCTTCTGAAACCCAGGCCCTAGAGGTCAAGGTCATAGTTTTATTTATTTATTTTTTATTTCTTATAATGCACATCACGCCCTCAGGACAGAGTGTGCACAAAAAACAAGACATATGACATGCAAATACAAAGCAGAGAATCAAGTCAGAGACGAGGATGCAGTCAGGTAAGTATGAAGAGCCTAATCCTTAGAATTAAAGAGGTATGCTTTTATTGCTCGCTTAAAACCAGTGAGGCATGGAATACTACAAAGGTTATAAGGTAGAGAATTCCATAGCCTAGGTGCGCACACATAGAAACGGGTCCCGCTGAAGGTTTTTAGTTTGTGTCTGGGCACACTAGTCTATTAGTTGCATTAGTGCGAAGAGTTTTCACCACGGGGGCCCTATGTATACATTTAGTCAGGTATTCTAGTGCCTTATCGGTCATGCATAAGGGTGAGGATTTACGTTGGACTACAGGAAGGCAAGGTAAGGTTCATCTTGCCTCTGTCAGGTGGTTTTTTCTATTCATCCCACATACAGATCTAACTGCTCAGTGTTTGGCTGTTTGGAGGATACTCACCTTACTTATGGACCTTCCAGCCAATAGACTGTTGACTGTTACAGTAGTCAATGCGAGTATAAGTTAGATTACAAATGGAGAGGTAAGGCTTGATTTGTCTTACACGTTTGCTAATGTAGGCACATGAGCTTTTTACTTGCAGTATGTGTTTTTTCATGTTTAGTCCAGAATCAAGGATAGCTTCCAAGGTCTTCACGTGAGAGCTGACTTTAGTAAGACAATCACAGATCTTAAAATTACTATAACTACTATCTAACTTCTTTATCCGTTGATCTGAACCGACAAGTGGTACCTTGGTCTTGTCGTTATTTAACACACGTGAGTTAAGAATCATCCATTTTTGGATAAGATCGTAAGTCTCGTTAACAGTAATAGTATCCACTTTGTGGTTCCCTGTCAGCACGAAGTCCAGCTGAATGTAGGAGTAGTTGGTATATTTCACTCCGACGACATCCAGCAGGTCAAAGAGCGGGCACATGTAAATGTTAAATAAGGTTGGCGAAAGGCATGCACCGTGGGGAAACTACATGACAAGATCTCATGGGGCGGCCTGAAATCTTCTGCTGGCCACCGTCGCTACTCGAGGACCCAAAAAGTATGCCATCCATGTGATGGTAGAATCTGAGCAGCTCACAGTTGTCTTAAGCCTCTTGAGTAGCAGCGAGTGGTCCACTAAATCAAATGCTGCAGACAGGTCTAGCACCATAATTGCGGTTAGATGTGTGTTTTCCTGCTTAGTTGTCTCTGCTTTTTTTAGGAAATGTGTTTCTGCCTTGCCTTCATAGCATCTTGGTCACACTTGTGTTGGACCCCCTAGTGGTCCCAACATAGAGACTCAATAAATGACATGTATTAAGACCATATTTTGTGCAAGCCGTTGGAGACAACTGCAGCATTAGTTCCCTTTCAAGTTTTAGTTATTCTTTATTGGCAGCTTGTTTCCCTCTCTTCTTTTTTCTTTACAGTCCACTGTATCTGAGCTGGAGGTAAAGTTATGGCAACTGGACAACTGGCCCATGCAGCAGCGTCAGCCTCGGAACACTGAGCCCATCATAAGCATAGTGGGAGAGGTGGGAAAGTGCAGAGAGAATGACAACCATGTTCTCGTCACCTGCTGGTAAGTATTTAAAGCAGTGATATTTGAAATATCAAATGAATAGAGCAAATGCGATGGCAGTAGTTCTTCACAGTGTATCATACTCCGATACTATCACTCTCTTGCTCTCACTCTTTCTCAGTCTCATTTCCCTTCTCTTTTTTTCTTACCCTGTCTCAATCTTTGTCTGTCTCTATTTCTGTCTCTCTTACTCTCTCATATTGCCAGGTCTGTGTTTGATAGAGGCACCCCATCCATTGCTGACAGCAGCATAACCAGACGATAAGACATAGACATCTTGAAGAGGGTGTGGTGTTCTGTGTTTTTTACACAAGAAGCTATTAAATGTTTTTTTTTTTATTTTCATGCACTTACATTGTAACGTATAAACAGCTAACATTCACTTCCAGTATATATTCTAGTCATAATATAAATGTTACACTTGTCCTACTGAGCAAAGCACATTAGTACAATAACATTATAATTTATTCTCTGGTAGATGGTTTTCATTTCAAATGGAAGGTCTGGTTCAATCCTGTTTTCAAAATACTACTCCGAGATGGTGAAGGGGACCAATAGAGCCAATAATGGTTCCTGGCTGCTTTCCATAAAATTAAAGAGCATTTCTTTTTATTTTTTATTTTTATTTGGCAAATATATTTGTGATACAAATTTTGCATCCTTGAATAACTATGTGTATAATCCACAATCAATTTGGTGCTTATTTTATTTTTCACAACACCCACCCTAACACTACCTATTCAGACAGCGTAAGGCTTTGGATGTGATGATTAGTTGGCTGTTATTTCACAACCAATTTACCATCAAATTCAGGTGTATACCAATTACTGCTAACATCCTATCTCCATACATATATATCTTGAGACAGATGTTTTTTTTCCCTAATGGGGCCTAGAGCCATCTCTCTCTCTCTCTCTCTCTCTCTCTCAATCTCTCTCTCTCTCTCTCTCTCTCTCTCTCTCTCTCTCTCTCTCTCTTTCTCTCTCTCTCTCTCTTTCTCTCTCGCTCTCTCTCACACACACCTTGTGATGAATTTCCTCCCTAACCCAAATGTTTGTAACTCTCTGCGCAACCAAATGTTTTCCGCTTCCTCCCTAATTCTGTTATATACCATTCACTCCTTAAAGTAACCTCTCTACTCGCTGGACACACTAACACTTCCACTCCAAACATACATCACCTGTTCCATGTATCTCATCCACAAGCTGCTGGTCTCTTGGTCATCCTCCACCTCTGCCCTTACCTGCAAAACTCAAGCTTCCTTCTTCCTTTCACCTGCTCAAAACCCCCTCTCCCTCTAAGGATTTATCAACTTTCCCGGCCAAATGCGGCCCTATCTGTCCCACCCAAGATGTGTGTGTGTGCAATGAAAAGACATAAGAAGGGGGTTGAGACGGGCCCCATTTTCCCCATTCGGGATTTCCTCATACTTGGCTTGCCGTATGGCAAATGTCTGTGCTCATGGTTGTATTTCGGAGTCCCATTCCCTGGGACTACCCAGTAAGTTTCTGGGGGGAAATGGGTCAGCCTCCTTTTCAAGTCTCTGGTGGTCTAAGGGGTGTTGACGATGCTCATGTGCTTGTTTCAGGGGGTGCTGTGAGGTCGAAAGTGTCCCTACCGTGTGGGAAAGCCAGTGAGTTTTTGAAGAAGTTGAAGTCCTCCAAAGCCACTCTAATCCATTAGTTGTCACTGCCATACAGCCAGCTGCATCTGCAACTAAGGACAATTCCTTTCAGTCTCTCTCACTCACACCTGTAGTCCACCATGGTATACGTCAAGCACCATCAGGCAGAAAGACCCACTGTTTTTACCTCTAGGGTATAAGTAGAGGTGCACAGAGAGCTGGCGTTGTCGCTTCCACTATTTTCTCTGTAATGCCAGTTCTGAACTCTTTAATTGGGATTTTGTTCACCCCACTATGGTAGGAGGAAGGTGTCCTTTCATCCAAGGAGTGACGGCTCAGCACTCCCTATGATTGAGCCTTACAGATTGTATCTCAGAATTACTGCCTGCCTTCCCTCCAAAGCACTCCTGAACACGCTCCCGCTCCTTCCCGCCTATCCCCTCCTTTGAATCCCCTTGCAACTTCTGGTTAAGTGTGCCCTAAAGCTGGTGCCCACCTAAGAGATATGTAAGGACTTGTGTTCCTTTTACATTCTAGTGCCAAAGAATGATGAGAACATGCATCCCATATTTCATCTGCCACGCTTGAATTTTAACTCATGCACATTGAAAATTGTTGCCTTGGTCCAGATCCTCCAGGCCCTCGAGTTGCAAGATTATACAGAGGTGGAGGCGAGAAGTGGCAGAGGGGCCAGTGGGGTGCCAGTAGGAGTAGCGGGAGAAGGAAGGAAGTTGATAAGATGCGGGAGACTCCTATCAAACAGGAGGAGATTGAGCTGTGGGCCCTGGACCAAGACTGTGCCATTCAGATAGACATTAATGATGACCTTGGAAGAGTGGAAGGAGGGAAAGAGGACCTCCCACCAAGTGCCGCTATTACTGGGAGAGGGAAGAGATAGGAGAGAGAGAGAGAGAGAGAGAGACAAGACCATATGAAGGACCCATAGGTCTGATGAAGGGACGACAAAGCAGATGTCAGTGAGTCTGACGGAAGGAAGCACTAATGTAGGTATCAGCAATAGGGAGGCCTAAATTGGAGATCAGGATGTCCCTCTTGAACTTCTTCCTTCCAGACATAGTGAGAGGGCTAGGCTGGGAGATAGCTTAGCAGTTAGAGAAGATGGGAGAAACAGAGAGCATCATAGATGATGCGAAGGAGTATGGTGGGAGGAGAAGGGCACGAGAGAAGAGTGAGAGATGCACAACCCAGCGCCACACAATGCAGGATGCGCAGAGGGGGTGTTGGGTTACAACTTAGAGGGGAAGACATACAACTGAGAGGGGAAGACATTGGAGGAGAGACACAAGTGACTCACAATAGTACAACAGCGACTTTTGCGGGGTGTGGAACCTAGGGAGTACCACAATGTAAAACACACAGATTAAACTTTCCAAATAGGGGAAAAAGTGCACATGTTCCCTTCCAGGTTTTTTACACCATGCAGGGAGCAGTGGAGAAATCCCTTGATTGTCGCCTCACTATGTTCCCCATGATTACTGTCATTCAGCAGTGCTTATGAGACTGCAGATGATGGGTCCACCATACTCTTGATTTGCCCCAGAGATTGCTCCTTCTTGGCACCTCCCAGAAAGTTTGGATCTGTAATACCAGACGGAGGGCTGTGTCCTTCAACTGAGCCTTACCAGCCTCAACCTGAAGGCTTGGCTGCTGAGAGGCCGAGGTTTACGTAGTGGGGTCTGTCTCACAACATACTAGATATGCTCCCTTCTTCAGGTGGTTTAGGTTTTCCCAGGATATCGTCCCTAGGGGTAGCCCTTTTCCTTGAGGCCAAGGAGGTGGGGCTACTACTCGATAGTCCTCCTGGTGGTGGTACTTAGCAGGAGGATCCCATAGGAAGGTTCCCCCCATGGGTCCAGGGATGACTATCCAAGGAGAACACGGTATTCACAAACTCCATCAACCCCTGCCCCTACCCCTAGTCTCAGTCAGACTATTCTAATACCCCATACTTCAATCCAAAGGGAGAGGACCACCTTGGAGGAACCAGGAGGTTTTGAAGGTGAGAACAGAAGGAAGTTCAGGAGAGCACGAATGAAGACGATAACTCGCAGGCAGTGGCGTCTCGGGAAGGTCAGCTGTGGACAGACCGGCAGATGGAGAGAAGTCCTGGGAAACCAACCGGTCAAGGACACTGGTGAGCATGATCAGCAGGAGATGCGCACCCTGACAACAGGGGCATGCTGCGGTAGCATCCCCTTGGAGAAGAAAAGCAAAGCCTGTGCGGGAGGTCGGAGATACCCACAGACAACCATAGAACGCCTGTAAACGTCCTGTGAACCTCTGGCTTCCGCAGCATATAACAAATAGCCTCATAAGCCTTCTTCCTTGTGACAGTATTTGGGAAAGAAGGATTTCCAAATACTGCAATCTAAGAAAGTAGAGATATAAGGAGATGGTGCCTAAAAATGAAGTGTGACACAGTTAGACAGTCCCTGAAAGGATAATGAATCAGGGCTGTCCACCAGAATTGTGAAACAAATAGACACTCCCTGGCAGGTTTGTGAGCCAGGGCTGTCAACACAGAAAGAAAGAAGAATAACACGGGTTAAAACCCCCACCACTTATTGGACTGTTTGAAAAGCCTGTGAAAGGCCAGGGCAAGGGAGACATTCCCCATCAATATTTACATTGTTTGAGAAACCTTAGAAGGGCCATGGGAAGGGAGATATTCCCGCATCACTGGTTGAACTGTCAGAAAAGCCATGAGAAGGCCAGGGGAAGGGAGTCATTCCCCCGCCATGAGTTAATATACCAAAACCTGCGAAAGGTAAGGGGAGAGAGACATCCCCTTATCGTGACTTGTAGATCAGAGGGGATGGAGCCAAATTCCCCTGGTCAAGAAGACTGAGACAAGTCCTACCTAGAGGACACAATAGTGAAAACAACTATGGGCAACAAGGGATGTTGTTGTTTCTTTGAACAGTGCTTTAAGAACCTGGAACTTTGTGTTTCTTCAGAATGAGACCGCAACCTGGGAAAGAGAGGCATTCCCTCAGGACACAGTCTCACTTTGGAATGCTTGAAAACTCCTCATTTATATAGCTTAGTACATAGTGTATGGGAAGGAAATAGAATTCTGATACAGGACGGTGAACACTTTTTTTGGGACATCCTGACAGATTCTGTAGTAGTTTTAGCTGAGGAAGGGGCACCTCTTAGAGATAGAGCGAGTTAGGTTTCTTTTTCTTTCCTTTTGCACCAAAATAAACATCTTTGCCAACCACCATGCCACCATTGTGTTAGACTCGTACTTCTGAACCCTTGCAGGTGCCAGGAGAAAGGTCTGGAACCCTTGGGCAGTCTAACCTGTCCTTTTCTTGCTTTTCTGCTTTCCTTGGTCCAACATGTCCTTCAGATTGGCACTGTGAAAGGGTACCAGGTTGCTATTTGGATCTTTTAGGAGGTCCCCCGACTAGGGCATGTTCATTACTATCCCCACTGTTATGCAATTTTTGCAGGGATTGTCTAATCAGTTTCAGCCACCGCATTTCATTGTTCAGGCCACCGATGTGGAACTTGTTTTGACCTTTCTCATGGCGGCTCTATTTGAACCTTTTTATTGTTCTTTCAGGTTACTCACCCTCAAGGGGATTTTTATACTTTTTCTAACCTTTGCTAGGTTGTTGAGATACCCCCGGGCTCTGTCTGTATAGCCTTCATGCCTCTCTTCTCCAAGAGAAAGTGACTGTGGGTGAGGCCCTCCACTTTCCCAAGGTTGTGTCGGATTTCGATCTCTCACAGTAGATTCATCTTCCTGTTTTCTACTCTCAACTTTATCCATTTATGTGAACAAGTAATATCCTCTGGACCCCAAGTAGGGCCAGAACTACTATGTCTCTCAGACGAGGCTCATACTGACAGGGCAGGGCCGATACCAAGCAGACCCTGTCCTCGTTGGTCATTCTTTAATTTCCGTGTTAAGATCTGAAAGAACGTGTCAAAAGGTCTCAGGGTCCATTCTACCAGAGTCCTTGTGGCTGCCCATGTACTGTAGAGATGTGTCTCTAAGCCAGCTATGTGTAGTTCAATACACACGTATGCCATACACTACTGTCTCAATTTATTGTCAGGTTAGGATGCCGACTATGGTCATGTAATGCTCCATTTAGTAGTTGACAGTTTATCAAAGGTAGCTTTCAAACAATGCATTTCGGAGGGCTCACCAGGGTTGGGTTGCAGTTCGAGTCAGTTGAAGACGTTTGTAACCCCTGGTTTGGATTGACAAATGACTTGATGTTTCCAGTAGTTCGAGTCGAGGTCTGGCCGGTTTGAATTTGTAAACCTGATGGTGAGTACACTGTTTATAAAGGTGGATTTTTGATGGTGCCCACATCAGTAAGCTGATTTTTTAACCAAACATGTAACGTGCACTGCTTGGTCCGATACTGAATTAAGCCATTGTGATGAATGCAATGAAGAAGTATGAAAAAAGCATTATTATTGTAATAGTTTTATTTCAAGCTAAAACAATTTTATATTAAATAAAAATAAAATAAAAAATACATTTAAAACAGCATTGCGTATCCTGGTATTTCAAAAGTGTTTCATTACAATCGATTCTAGGTCAATGATGGGTGCATACTGTAAAACACAAAAAACAGCTGCTTTGTCTCTTCTGGTGCTGTGAGTTTCAATCGGAGGGCTCAAAGACAAGATTGGCCCTTGTTCTCTTTGCTTGTAACATGGGGGAGGCAGCTAGCACCTGCAGAGGTCCTTCAACTCCAGTGACTAGCCTAGGTACCAGTGCAGCTGACGTAGAGGCAGGCATTGGTCCAAAAGCATTTCACCCCTAATATTCCCTCGGGATGTGTAAGGCACAGAGCTTGCCTCTGCCTTGGAACACCTGCCTTCACCTCAGAACTGGAGAATTCTGTAAAGGGTCCAAACAAAATCTTAGAGTACTTGAATGCCCAATATGAATCAATGATTGAGTGGGAGACCACTTCCTTATAAAGGCAAAAGGCCATCCAGGATTAGATTAAAGCAATCCTGCTTGAAGGGGTTCAATCCATGTTAAGATAACGGGTAACTTCAATGGATTGCTTTTCTCCAGCAGATTCCTCATCTGATAGATATCCTCATCCAGCTATGCTGCTCAGACATTTTTCATCAGGGGGCGTAGTGGATTCATCTATCCCCCTTGTTCGGTGCTCGATCGTCAACTCTGGGCGTAACGTCAGGCGTTGTGTATATATTTCACGTCACTACGCCCCATACTCAGTTCCTTTTTTCTGCGTGCTCCACATGCTGCTGTGAGGAACACGACTGAGTCTTTGACTTTGTTTTTTTGACTGAAATTCATCAAATTTTTTCTAAAACCTTGACAGCGATGTCCAATCCCCGGATTTCGGGCTTTAAAAGGTACACCAACTACCATTCCAAAATATCAATGACCGACCCCCACAACATTTGTCTGTTGTGTCTAGGGAAGGATCACGAGACAGAGGGATGTGCGTTGTACTCCAAAATGCATTCAAAGTCCTTATGTGAGAGCGTTACCAAACTTGCTTTGAGTCGACCGACCCACGAAATCCCTGCTGCAGTCAATCGTCTGGTCTTCCGAGTCTGAGACTGAAGGGCCCACCTCTGAAAAGGAGAAGGAAAAGCATTGGCGGAAAGCCAAGAAGCGGTCACACTCGAGGAGCCACTTTTCCTCATCTTCTTCGTAGAAGAAGAAGAGGCACCACTGTCATCGACACAAGTCCAGCTCGTCGTCGGAAAAAGGTAAGCCCTCGGCTGGGCTAACCACCTGAGAGGAGTGGGAGGATTTCAAAAGCCAAATGCTGGGTACGTTTAAGGCACAGGCTGCTGCAGGTCGAGGAGCAAGCCTCAGTGGCTGAAGCAGCACTATGTACTCCCAACTCCTCACGTGCCGGACCGCCAACGCCATCGGATGTGGAGAAGCCTTCGAGCTCGGCACCGAAAAAGGCGCAAAAGGCTACCAACTCGGTCCTTGCAGGGGCCATCGAGACACTGACGTACCCAACATCACGGAGGCCATGTCCCAATCAACGCCGGCAACTTTTCTATCGGTGACGAAAGATTCACCATTGGTGCTGAGTGTCAACTACAAGTCCTTTGTCCCCCTCTCCAGGTCGGGATTCTTCGAATCCATGGTGTCGATTTTTGGCACTGACCAGAGCGATGAACACAGGGACGTCGATTCCATGTACACTGGGGCAGGAGGAGTCGATTTCTTTTGATGAACAGGCAGACCTGTTGGCATTGGCTCAAGGGCTTCATGATGCCAGCGGCCATGACATGTCTCCGGACCTAGAGCTCCAGCAGGGTCCGCCCTACACGCATACCCATGCTAAATTCATGGCCCCAGTGGAATGGGTGGTAGACACCCTAGGTCTTAAGTCTGCAATCAGCGCCTACTATGGGTTACAATCTAACCGACATATTGGACGAGGGTCCTGTGACAGAACATAACATGCCACTCAATCTGGCAATTGCTGATCCCCTAGCCTCCTTGTGGCAGCATCCCTGCTCCATTCCCCCGGTCAGCTCTATCTTTACAGGGAAGTACAGGCCGGCGAGAGGAGACCCATAATTTCTGGCTTCTCACACTTCTCCGGAAGGGCTAGTTGTGCTGCCAGCCACAATCTCCACCAGATCTGCGGCCTAATCTTCTAATCTTCCCCCAGATAGAGAAGGTAAAAGGGTAGACACAATGGCCAAGAAGGTCTTTACTTCTGGCAGAATGGTGTAGAAAGCCACCAATGTGGCCTGTGGATTCACAAAGTACTCCTTTTGGTCTCTAGAAAGATGCAGAGCATGCAGCTGAGTATGTGCCCGAAGGTGGAAGATGGGAAGGAGGTGGCCAGACAGTCACTGCAAACGGGCCTGGATGTTGCCAACTGCATGGGCCATTCGATGGGATCGGCAGGAGTCTTCAGAAGACAAGCTTACCTCAAAACGTCTGGCTTCTCTCCAAATGCCCAGGTAGGGTACTGGATCTTTCGAAGGAGAATTCCTTTTTGGCAAGAAGGCTGACGACTCTTTGGAGATGTTTAAAGAGTCAAAATGAGCCGTAAAATCTGGGCCTAGATGCGCAGCCAGCCAAACTTGCCGTCAGCTTTGCATCTAGAGGCATATGCTGTAGGCGCCATGTGCCTTATGGCAAAAAGGCACACCTCCCACAGGCAGGGGCGAGGCGTTTCTCGTGTTCCAGAAGGGGCAGAAGGCTTCTAGAGGCCAGCAAACAGCAGCAGCAGCGGGGGCGGCTCTGTCCATGAAGCCGCTTTGATTTCCTCTCCCACAACTTACCGCTTGGTGGACGGTTGGCAGGGCATTGGCCCCAGTGGCAGGAGATTACCTCTGATGCCTGGGCTCTACAGCCCATTCAGTGTGGTTATTGACTGCCCTTTTTAAGAAAACCTTCAGACAGTCCCCCACCTCCAATAATCCCACCGGGACAGGTGCTCCAGGAGGAACTGAGAGCCCTGTTGAAGGGTGCTGTGGAAGAGGTACATCCTGAGCAGAGAGAATCGGGTGGTATTACCGTTATTTCCTAGTGCCCAAGAGGGTAGGAGGACTGAGTTCCATTCTGGCCTAGTAAGTTCCCGAGGAAGGACAAATTCAGGATGGAGACGTTGAGAGGAACTCTCCACGCTCTCAAACTTCAGAATTGCCTGTTGTCAATAGATCTGCAGGATGCTTGTTTCCATGTGCCGATACATCAAAAGCGCAGGAAGTTCCTGAGGTTCCTCATAGGGTACAGGCACTATCAGTTCAAGGTGCTCCCCTTTGGATTGACTTCCGTGCCAAGGGCCTCGACCAGGCTCGTGGCAGTAATCACGGCTCACCTCAGGGGTTCTGGGGTCCATTTATTCCTGTGCTTGGATGACTGGCTTATCTCAGGGAAGTCAGCAGAACAAACTTGTCTCATCTGGAGGACACCTGTCTGCTATTGCACAAGCTGGGCTTCTTCCTGAAGTTGAAGAAGTCACAAATTACACCAGTCCAGAGGCTCCAGTTCATCAGAGCAGTCCTAGACACTCGGATGGGGAAGGCTTTCCCTCCCGAGTAGAGAGCCAACAACATAGCACAGATGGTGGAATTGTTTTGGAAACATGCTACATTACCAGCGGCTTTCTTCCTCCACCTCTTAGGTCTCATGGCCTCCTGTATTTTTCAAGTGGCAGAGGCCAGGTTGCACATGAGATCCCTTAAGTGGCTCCTGAAAAGTCAGTGGTCTCAGTACCTTGGAGCCCTCACAGATCCCCTTAGGCTGTCCAGGTCAGTGGTCGACGACCTTGGCTGGTTGACCGTCAGCAGCAACCTCATGACAGGGGAGCCCTTTTGGCCTCCGTAGCCAGAGGCCTGAGTGGTCACTGATGCGTCGCTGAAGGGTTGGGGCACTCACTGCAAGAAGTGATGGACATCAGGTGGCACATCAACAGGCTGGAGTTGCAAACCATTAGGTTACCCTTTGAGGGCTTTTGCCTCTTCTTTCAATGGGAAGCATTTCTTGATTCTGATGGACAACAATGTGGCTATGCACTACCTGAGCAAGCAGGGTGGCGTGCACTCCCTTCCCCTCTGCAGAGAAACAATGCAGCTGTGGTTCTAGTTGCTAGAGAACCAAATCTCGGTGTTGCAGAAATTAAAACGAAGATTGACATGGTGAGACCATTGGCACAATTCAGCACAAAAAGGAGGAGTGTTGTCACCATAGATGCCAGCGATAGTGGAATTGGTGCCGTTTTAGCACAGGTGGGTGAAGACGGTTTGGAACATGTGATTGATTACTCATGCTTCGAAAATGCCGAGAGCAGCGGAAAGGAATTATTCTGTTCTTGAAAAGGAGGCTCTCGCTTGTCATTGGACAGTAGAAGAGTTGTTAAATTTTGTATGGGAAGCAGGGTTTACCATAAAAACTGATCACAAGCCCCTGAAGGTATGTTAGGCAGAAACCTGTGCAGTTCCCTCTGGGACCACTGCAAAAGATTTAGGACTACAGGTGTTTGGCAGTAAACCCACTTGGTAGCAGTCTGTACCACACAGATTCACTTGGTAGCTGTTGCTGAGCAGTCAGACTTCCCTCAAGAAGAGTTAGGCAGTATACAGAGTATTCACAATAGGTCAAGAGAGCACAATAGAACAAGTAAACACTGACCAGGGCTTGGTGTAAAGGAGATATAATTATTTATTTAAAACCACATCTAGAAAAACACACAGGCACTAATAGTAAGCAATTCAAAAACACGGTCACTAAAAGATATACACTCCCTTAAAAGAATATTAGACAAGTCTTAAGTAAAGCCCCACTTACTTTCAGACAGCGGTGAGCACCTAACGTAGATGGCACTCTAATAATTTGTTTTAAAAAGAGAGAGAAGAGCAGAGAATAAATTGAAACAGATCCCAACACTTTTTCACAAACACAACAAGAGAGGTAGGCAAAGTAACACCGTGAATTCAGAGTCAGTAGGCCGGACCCGCTTTAAGAGGATCAAAACGAAATGTGTCCAAGGTCACACGGTTGCAGTGCACAAAAGTCTTGTTACGGTTCAAAAAGGAGTTGGACCAAAGAAAGGGAACAGTTAGAGGGTCAAGGCGGCCAGCCCAGTCCAGAAGGTTAAGGGGTTATTATTACCTTGTAGCAATCTTTAGAAAGGGAGGCCTGGCGGACACGGTACCTTAAAGTGGTGAGAACACTCCAGCGGGGGCAGTTGTTCCTGGCAGCGGATGCAAACCGGTGCTTCGTCCGGGGGAAGAGAGGATCTCGTTGGGAGGAAGACAGGAGTCTGTTGCACTGCCAGGGAAGAAACCAGCCGTGGAGTTTCTCAGGTACAAGGAGCGGTCCATTGATTCGCGGTTCAGTGGTAAGTGGCTATCCGGCCGCCGGGGTGCTTGGCACGGGCAGTTCAACCACAAACCGGTCTGGGGTGCGAAGAAAAGAAGGTAAACTGGTTGTGCCCACCAGTCAGGGGAAGAAGCCTCTCCAGCTCTTCTCTGTCGTTGGGAAGTGGTGAGCCGGTTCTGCAGGGCTTCACCGGAGTTGTCGTCGTGGTAGGTCGGCTCAGCTTCTCCTTCGTCAGATTCTCAGGTCCTGTGGCGACTTCTGAAGTTCCAGTCCCCAAAGCCCTGCTTTTATGCAGCATACCCCCATTCACTCAGCCTAGCTGTCAATCAAACATGCTAAGTGGTGAGCCGGCCGGCTCACCACTTGGGCCAATCACACAAGAGTGCGACTTGAGTTACCAAGGTAACTCAGTCCAGGGTGCCTAAACCCCCTCCTACAACCCTGTGGTACCCAGACAGAGTGGCACCACTTTTGGCGGCTTCTGTGGAGAAGCTCGCCAAAAAGTGGAACAAAGGGCTCGACTTGGGTTGGGGTCACAGAAGAGAACACAAAACACCATTTTAGAATCGAGTCCTGGCAAAAAATACCAAGCGGCAAATTAATATTAATTAAATAAACCAGCGGTATGTTCGAGGCTATGAGAATTAAATAATTAAAGTTGGTAGCCTCGAACAATGGGAAAATCCCATAAGGAAATATTTGCGGTCGAATATAAAAAGTAGTATCCACTGCCACCAGCCAAAACTCGATCAGAGGGGGCGGAGACGTGCCCTCTCGACTAACAGACCCTGGGCCAATCGAATAGCCCCGACCAGTACGTCCACAATATGATGATTTGTACTGGTTTCTGTTAATAATTTGGGACTAGTAAAGCCAATGGTGACTTAACATGCCCTGGGAGACAGTAGTCAGTCTCAGGGTATGGAGTCTATCTTGGGGTGTCACTATGACACCCCTGTGTTACTGCACAGAGGGTGCTGTGTAACACACATAGTAAAAACACATGAGACCCTATGGAGCAAAGGACCCCATAGCCCAGAAAACACATTAACAGTCAAAGGAACACCATAAATCATGTCCAAGAGTGGGAGAAAAAGGGTCTCACTCTTGGCAGGAGAAAAAAACAAACTCCAGAAGTCCAGCAAAGCTGCTGGGGGACTCACTAGGTTAGGAAATTCAGCCTAAAGGGAGAATTCTCCCTAACAAGGTAATTTTTGAGTAAAAGAGGTTAGACAAGGTGTCGAGGAGAGCTGCCAGAAGGGTAGCCAGAATGCAGGGCCAGAATGCAGGGATGTTATACCAGGGAAGGAGAATGTTTTAGAGGATCATTTGTCAAGATTGGGAGGTCACGATGAAGATGTGGTTTCGGAGGTGACGAATACTGTATTTGTGACACTGGGATGAGATAGCAAGTTTGTGAGGCATGGTTGGCCGGAAAAGAGACTTTTGAGTGATAAGGAGAAGATTTTTTGGGAAGTGAGATCGGAATTGAGTGTCAATTAAGGATTTGTGTATCGTTGGGATCATGCTTTTGTGCCTAGAAGTTTCGAAGGAGGATGGTGGAGACGGCCCATGAGGGTCACATAGGAATTACCAAAACTAAAGCAGTGTTGAGGAGCGATTATTGGTGGCCTGGATTTGACCGCGATATAGAGAGACTACTAGGAAATTGTACTGTATTTGAGAAGTTGGGTAGAGGAATAGTGGCTCGGTTGCAACCAATGGCAAAGCTTTATGGGAGGGCAAGCGGAGTGGAGCTTTTGATCGTACTGGCACTGCAAACCTTCTTGAGACTCTAGGTAATGGATGTGTGAGGATTACAAACCTCATTGGGTGTTGTGGGCCACTGCCCCCTCCATTAAAAATGGTGCCGGCACCGCCACGTCCCCTGTGCTGTCTGCACGGCCTGCCCCTGGTACTATCTGCAGTGCCCCTGAGCTACGATGGCCGGTCGCTGAGGCTGTTCATTCCCCACCTCCCTCTAGGCATCCACCAGTGGACGCAATGGACCTGGGCCTTGAAAAATCTGCCGAGGGAAAGCACTCTGTGAGTCCACCTTGCAGCACTTGGAGCCAGTTTATGTCAACTGCACTTTCTGGGGCCAGCTCTTTTCTACACCTAACTCCACTTAGGGTCGCCAAGCCTCCTACCCAAGGGAATCTGTCCCTGCTGGCCTCATCATCTAAGGACCCATCTACTACTCCAAGTTGTTGCTGTGAACTTGTGCTTATTGAACTGGCCCACATCAAATCACTATTAGCGGCCCTGTTCAAGGGTGTGACAGAGGCTATGGGGAAGAAGGGCCCAACTCGCCTGGGGCTGCGCAGGGAGGCTCAGTCCCAGCTATTGGCACAGGATTATACCGACTTCCCTCTTCTGGGGGGACGAACCCAGGCTGGTATACCTAACACAGCCCTGGTCGTCCCCTGCTCCTGTGGTTGAGTCTATTCCATCTCTGCCCCTCCCCCCACTACCACCCTCACCAAGGGTGACCTCAGCTTTGGGTCCAACCCCCCAACCTCGTGGCTCCCCATTAGGAGAGCACAGGACAATTTGTGCTTGGTGGGGAGGGAGAAAAATGTCTCACTGTATGATGAAGGGGGGCTTTCGTCTGGGGACCACATGCTTCTTCATGATGTCCCAAAGCTACCAACTGCTACTAGAGAACCAAGGGATGCCCTTCAAAACAAATGCCTTCATTGGTTGCAGGCGGTGCGGGGATGTGGATTTGTGTCCAGGGGCTCTTTGTTGAAGTGCACTAGAATGTCCAAATTTGGAGCCAATATGGATATTGTCAAAGTGGTCTTCAGGGATGTCGATCTGGAAAGGGCGTCATGACCACTGTGAGGGGGCACAAGTTGTGCCACAAGCAGGCTCCCACCAGAACCCTGAGGGCCTTAAAACCACTGCAAAAGGGCTCCTGCAGCCATTCCTGGTGCCTTTGGCACTAGGCTGATATGTAGGAGAGAAGGGATGTTCAAACTAGGTCCCATTTATGTACATGTTCCTTTAAATCCAACATGGAAGCACTCACACAGTCTAGTTCTAGGAACCAAGCCATGCGGTCTAGTGTTTTGGGTGTGGCAGGCCTGGAACTACTTTCCCTGGTACTACTTTACCTGGGCTATATAAACCACATCCTGACTTCAGAACACGCTTTGTGTTATTCTGCAATCAAAAGCGTGACGCTCACTGTGTTCAGCTCTTGGTCTTCAGCATCTTCCTGTAATCCTGTTAGAACAAGAACAAGAAACATCACTCACCTGTGAGTACTAATCTAAGGACTTCCGGCGAATGGCTACCAGAGTTGCTGTTCGAACATTGCGATCTGCAATAACGAGAAAGGGAAAAACAATATTAGAACGCACGCTTCCAAAACATCGGATCCCATCAGTCTTACCTGAATTCCATTGCGCTACGCTACGCTTCCATCCAGAGCACCACAGCAACATCTGCAAAGGAAAAGAGGCATAATCAGGTTTGCTTTCAATATTAAACAACCGCACAGCGCTGTACTTACCTTAAAGGATTCCGGAAGCCTGTTTTTTATCACAGCGGCCTGTGAGGAGAAGAAAATGCAGGTTAGCTTTAAAAGACAATAAAGGCGCTGCGCTTCGCGCTTTCTCTTACCTAGAAACGTGCCTCTCCATCCGGCACATTAACAAATTCCCACCATAAACAGAACAAAGATTTACAATTAACAAACCTACCTGCCTACCAGCAGATTCGGGGTCACAGCAGGCCTGGGCCTAAGGAAGACGTACTGCACCAGTGAAGCAACTCGAGCAGCTCGCCAACAAATGTGAAGCGCCCCCTGCACAAGAAACGCAGGACAGATAGCTCACCCTAAAAATAACTAAGATTCATTATTCAGCACTAGGCAACTACGCATCCAGGGTTCCAGATCTCAGAGCCTTCCAGACGCCCCCGGGGATATCAAGTTAGCGTAACAAAGGGTTGTCATGGAAAGATGCAATGGCTTTGGGTGGTCAAGGAAAATTGATATCATAGTTTGTTCTTTTCATGTCCCTGCCCCTGTGTACTCCAGAAGAGACTACTCTGGTAACAGTCCCCTCTCTGGTGCAAACCTGACTGCCCTGGGCCCGAGGCGCTACGGGGGGATCCAGAAGCAGGGGGTTGGTGGTTTTTGTTTACTGGCTGATAGCTCTGCTCGGGGCATTTATGAACGGTGTGGTTTTCTTTTTTTATGATTTTATTGTTTCCTTTACTGATATGTTTATTGTAAAAATGCACTAGTATTGTTTTTTTCTTAGCATAAGCTTTGATGGCTTTTTTGGCCGAATAAAGTTGTTTGATGATGAATATCCCAGAAATATCCCAGAAAAGGTATGGTGTGACCTGGCTTTGGATATTTTGGGGTTTAAAATTGTTTGTGAGACGACGGAGAGTGTCATGATTGAATTTCTACTAGATATATTTGAGAGAGAGTGTTTACCGTTCGTGGTGATGACCTATAATGGGAGACAATTGGTAGGTGGATGTTTTGAGGAGTATTTGAAGCACTGTCTGCGAAGCATAAAAGGACGGTGGCATATCATCCTGAGAGAGTAAACAGGTGTGTGATGGAGGCAGTGAGGCAAGAGGGGTGCTGGGAGGGAGAGTATGTGGCAAGAGGGGTGCTGGGAGGGAGAGGTTATATGCGTTGCGTATGGCCCACCATGCCGCCACAGGAGTCCCTTTAAGTTGATGAGGAGGAGGAAAACCAATAATAAGGTGACACCACCCTGGCTCGGATGGTTGAAAGGAAAACAGATTGTGTCGTGGAGGAGATAAGGAAATATCTTTAGAGAAGGAAAGATGCGTGGGTAAGGAAGGAGAATGAGAAACATGGTCGGAAGAGTGTGGAGGTGTGTGTGGCGGATTGGGTACGGTTTAAGAAAGGAGTGATAAAGAAGGGGGAGTTGTATTCTGATCCCATGCAGGTGGTCGAAGTGTCGAAAGGGGCGGTTGAGAGTTTGTGGATGGCAGGTCTGGAACGTAGCCACAGGGGCATCAATGAAACATAAGCAAAAGGAATAAAATAAACATTGAAATGTAAATAACATTGTACATAGGTAAGGAGTGTGTTGTATTGTGTAGCTTATGCGTTTTGCCAGCAACATACAGAATATGGAATACCTGGGTGGTGTAACTCCTGGGTGGAATGTTTTTCCTTCAATCGGGTCAGTTGGAAGTTAATGTGAAGCTGACCAGAGCTGGGGGCTACTGATAGAGATGGTGTTCCAAATAAACAAGCAGATTCTCTATATGACTACTGGTGGACTTACTTCATTTCACTCGGTCTCATTTCACTCGGTCTCGGCAGGTCATCTGGTGGGGACAGAGCACACGTTGGCAGATGCTCGGAGCAGGCAGAGCACAGTCTCACACGAGTGGGAAATGTGTCAGGAAGTCCTAGAGGAGGTCTCCTTTCGCTGGGGTACCCCATCAGTGGATCTTTTTGCCATGGAGTCCAACAGGGAGCACAGACAGTTTTTCTTGAGGGAATTGCCAGCAAAGGGTGCAATGGGAGACACCTTTCTGGTGAATTGGACTTTCTCTCTCCACTATGCCTGCACTCTGGTTGCTGACATTCCATGGGCTCTCATCGGGTTGAAGAGGTTTAGCGCAACTATGATCTTGATTGCCTCGGACTGGGCGAAGAGAACTTGGTACTACGACCATCTGTCCACCTCACTGGTTGGCTTGGCGCTGGGATCGTCTGACCCAGTCGGAAGGTCAGGTACTTCACCCAAATCCAGAGTCCCTCAACCTACATGCGTGGCTCTTGAGAGGATGAGGTATGATGACGGAGACTTCTCTGAGGAAGTACTTGAGGTGTTGCTGGCTGCACGCAGACCGTCTACCAGGCCGTTGTATGAGTGTAAGAGGAGAAGATTTGAGGCTTGGTGCAGGGAATGCGAGATTGAGCCCATCTCTTGCTCCACCACTGCAGTGATGGAGTTCCTTCTATCACTGTCCTTCAGGTCACCACAGTCAAAGGATATTTGGCAGCCTTGTCTGTGTTTAAAAGGTCCCTAGATCAAGGTTCCTTCTTCACGATCCTGCTTATGGCCCAATTCCTGAAGGGCCTTGTAAATAAGTTTCCGCCAACTCCCTTTGTTGTCCCAGAATTGGGATATGAATCTGGTTCTAGCGTTTCTGATGGCGGCTCTGTATGAGCTTATGCATTCCTGTTCATTACGGCTGCTATCATTGAAGACACCCTTTCTAGTTGCGATTACATCAGACAGGAGAGTTAGCAAACATCAGGCCTTGGGTTGCAGGCCCCCGTTCCTGCGGTTCTTTCGGGAAAAGGTTTTCCCTTAAAGTAAGACCTGCCTTTCTTCCTAAAGTGGTTTCTGAATTTCACCTTCTCAGACCATAGATCTATCCGTTTTCTACCTGCCACCACATCTCTCTAAGGAGGTGGAGCGGTTTCATTGCTCAGACCCCAAAATACCTTTGAGCTTTTATGTCGCTAGGACATCCCAGTTTCCCGGAAATTTGACCAGCTGTTCATGGCCATTCTTTGTCTCGCAAAGGTCTAACTGTAGTGAAGCAGACTTTATCGCGATGGATTATCCTTTGCATCGGGGAGTGCTACCAATCCGCAGGCAAAGAGCGTCCTTCCGGCATGAGGGCACACTTGACAAGAGGAGTCTCAGCCTCTACAGCCTTGCAGAGGGGAATACCCATTAGGGACATCTGTTGTGCAGCCACATGGTCATCCTTACACACATTTACCAAACACTATTGTCTGGATGTTGCCTGCTGGGCTGATGCACGTTTTGGTAAGGCAGTGCTGCTAAATCTGCTACTGTAACACTTTCTGCCTACCTACGTCATACTAACTGCGTGGGGAGTCTTTCAGATGAGGAATCTGCGGGAGAAAAGGAATCCATTGAAGGAGAAATTACTCACTGTAATCATCTTTCAATGGATTCTTCTCCCGCAGATACCTCATCGCCACTCCCTCCCATCTCCGTTAAGAAAGTTCTTATGGCCTGGCGCACCTATCTAAGCAAAGAGACGCCTGGTGATGGCTCTGAGGGGATCGCTCCTATCTGACGATTCGTTTGTTTTTCAAAAACAAAATCTATTTTTTTTCAATGATACTAGAAAGCTTTATTGACAGGCTTTTTCATTTTTAGGGTGGTTCCCTTTGTCAAGCTTTTGCAGGCTGCTTAGCCTTGTCTCCCATAATTTCCTCTGCAGCATTCAAGCATTAGGAAAAAAAGGGAGAAATGAGTATGGGGTGTAGTGATGTGGAATATAAACGACTCCTGGCGTCACGTTCCAGAGCCGACGATCGAACACTGGGCAAGACAGATCGATGTGTGAGTCGAGGTCCACTACGTCCCTGGTCAAAAAGTTTCAGAGCAGCAGAGCTGGATGAGGATATCTATCAGATGAGGAATCTGTGGGAGAAGAATCCATAGAAAAATCATCACAGTGAGTAATTTCTCTTTTTCCTTCTTGTATTTTGCTGTAAAGGATTGCCATCTGGCAAGAGCGTAAAGGACTAGCTTTTCTGCTTGGTTTCAATCATCAAATGATAGGGTTAATCATCTCAAAAAGGGTGACCTGCTAAACAGGAATGACCGTTCATCAAACTCCATGCCAGAATGCCAGTGAACACATGTGCACCGCTGCACCAGTCACCAGACAGAGATACAGCACCTGCTCTACAGTGGCATAGAGCAGGTGCAAAGGTCACATGTACCCTTTTGACAACTGCTGGAGTACAAGGGCCCTGCAGAAAGAGGCTGTATTACCTTCAGCAGCTCTGATGTAAACTATCATAATCCTGGTTCTATCTGTCTGGTGTCTGGTTAAGCACTAAGAATAAGTCACAATGATTTCTTTATTGTGATTGATAGGAGCAGGATTCCTAAAGCCACACTAAATTGGATTCATACCAGTATCAACCCTGCGGGCTCAGACCAGATATGAGAGGCTATGTTGATTCCAGGCAGCCTGAATTTTTCAATTTCAGTGAATGAGACAAAATACAGAGTTCACGCTCTGGGATGATGGGCAACTCTTCCCTGCCAAGCTCAGATGTTCACACCAGGAAGTTTCCAGGTGATCAGACTTCAAAGAATGACTTCAATATCAAAGCCTTTGTGATGCTGGAAATGCTTTGGAGGGACAGGGCCTCCTCGTCCTTGTCCTACTACTCCCCTAGTCTGTTTTCTGCTTTGTTTCTGCACAGGTGTCCAGTTTGGACCCCTGGAAGTGCAGCTCTACATTTTTATTATTAGTGAACAAGACCCATCGGATACCCTTATCTGGTACCCGTAGTGTGTGTTTTTGTGCACACCTTTGTGTTGCCCCACAGAGCACGGTATGTGCTGGTGGCAGCTACATGCTGATTTTGTAGGGACTCTGGGGCTCCCCCTTTTTGGGACACCCTGGCCCTGCCATAGTAATCAATGAATTCATAGGCAAAGGCAAGATGGCCACTATAAGCCTCATGGCGTTCTGCCTTTCCCTCCTGTTTCTCAAAGTCCTTAGAAGCCCTGGCTCTGTCACCTTCCCCAGATCAGGTTTTGGGTGGAAGAACCATATATGGCTCTGGGGCTGCCATCTCCAGAGACTGCTTGTTTTGGCTACACCCTAGGAGTGGAATGCAAAGGGGAGTCAACTCACACTTTGTGTTGTGGGTGTCTGGTCTTGGTTGTGCGTCACAATGCCTGTGGTCTTCCCTGAGCCAGCCCTGTCAGAAACTGAATGAATGCAGTGTCTGCTCTGAAAGGCAGGAAGTTGTCCCTAATACCCATCCACTGTTTTGAGTGCTGGTTTTAGGTGAATGCGCTGAATGCCTGTGGGCATGATTGGTGGCTGCATGAATGCACGTGTGTGTGATTTGCTAACTGAGCCTAACTCAGCCTGAGTAAATGGAGGGGGAGGGAGGTGGTTGTGTATATCAGAAGACCCTCCACTAACCTCTTGATAAGAGGCTTAGAGTTTTCCTGCAGGTGTACCCTGAATCCAGCTGAGGAAGAAGTTGGCGGCTGCAACGTTTCATCAAATTCAAAGTTTGCTGTGCTGATTTAAGGACTGATCAAGAGAAGCCCTGGAGAGGTAACCTCTTCCCGTAGCTATGAGGGGAAATCATGTAACTACTGTCCTTCACCTGAAGAAGTGTCCTGGAAGCCAGCCCTGAGTGTCTTCCGTCCTGCAGAGGTATCTTAGTGGGTCCTGAAGAAGAGAGACCAAACATCTTGAGCCCAAGAAGTCCACCTCTGCCGTCCGGGCTCTGAAGGCTGTCTGTGACCAGTGGAAAGCCAGACTGCGATGTATCACCCAGAAGAGGGGGAGCATGACATAGTGCGGCTCGACACCCAGAGCTTGCAAAGTTTCAACCAACTGAAGAAATCTTGAAGTGGCGCTGCAAACCTGTCATCGGTCCACTTTTCCACAGCTGAGGGAGTCAAGTGTTGCTGCCTGCAGAGAAGGGCATGCTGGTGAGTTTCCCACCACTCCGCATCAAGGAATGAGTCCTGAGAGTTCAAACCTGGTGGAGGCCTGAAGATGGGTGCAGTGCTCGGGCCCAAGTCACCAGAAACCATCGTGTCATCCTTGTTGCAGCTGCAGCACCAAAGAATCAAACAGCAGTCAGCCGCAAATCATTGAAACCGGATACCTAACTCTGTCACTGCACCCGTCAAAACCAAAGGTCATCAATGAAAACCAAATGACTCACCCCCACTGACAAGCCTTCTCGAGGTCCACAGTAGGTTTCACCTTCTTGGGACATCCACCACTGGCGTAGCAACCCAACCAAGGAGACCACTGCGACAGACCTTCACTGCTGCCTTCCGACACTGCTTGGTTTCCTTCTCCTACTCGACAACAACGACCCAGTGACTTCTTCTTCCAGGGGGTGTCCATCCTCAGAGGGGATTGCAGAGTAAAGCTGAGAGACATCACCTTGCAAGGCACCAAAGGTAAATTGCCAAGGAAAAGGGACTTCCACCCTCAAGGTCCATCCAGGGTTCATGGATTTCTGTTGTGCCTTGCTCTCAGGTTTCTCCCCCGGTACAAAGGGGTTTTGGAACCTCTAGAAACAAAATCAGACAATTAATGAACACATAAGGGCTGGGCTGTGACATAAAAGCAAAGCTTAACTTACCTTTTCTTGCAGGTTGCCCAGGTCGGGGGATCTCCACACAGTATTCCTTTTTGACTCTAGAGAAAGTATTCTGTCAGTGCTCTAAAGAGATTGCTTGAATTTCTGTATTTGTGTTTGTGGGGTTAAACCTTGTTTAATATTATTAGTACACATCTATGACCATTACCAGTTGGTGCATTATTACAGCAACTAAGAATAACTGTGGCACAACATAGAATCTTGAGTACAAATTGAGTTTTATTTATGTGTATATATCCACTTAAATTGTATTTAATAAAAGAACGGTGCT
This sequence comes from Ambystoma mexicanum, assembly GCF_040938575.1. Lineage (NCBI taxonomy): Eukaryota > Metazoa > Chordata > Amphibia > Caudata > Ambystomatidae > Ambystoma > Ambystoma mexicanum. The sequence continues at coordinate 104,224,557 of NC_090935.1, read as the reverse complement.
GGCACATAACATACTTTGCAGACTATCCTTTGTGGGTGCTTGGATATTCACTATACTTAAGAACCGGCCTGCATCACTTCCCTGTGGGTCTCAACCTTGGTTGCTCATCCATCGCTACCCTTTGAGAGCCTTGGCCAGGGTGCCTCTGAGCCTTTACCCCAACCACAGTGGGTAGTGTCACAAATAAACCCCCTCCATTCTTAATAAGCTTCCTCACAATAGGTGTTAGCACACCAGATAGCCTTTGAAGCTGCAGGCTAGAGCAGAGGGTAGAGTTAGAGACGGGTTAGAGACGGGTTAATCCATTTTAGTTTTCTGTGGCCTTCCCTCTCTTTCCTGTCTCCTCCCCTTCCTGTGGAACATGCCACTCTGGGTACAACATCAGGAGGCAGTGCTACTTCTCTCAATAATAGGGACCCAACCCCTTAAAGCAGGCTTGATTTCATGCAATCTCCTGCATCCGTTTACCTATAAAAAGAGGGGGTCTTTGATTCACTTTTGGACCTTCATAAACATCAGAAAGAATTCATCTGGACCCTTTGGGAAAGAAGTCCTTTGCAAAGCCCACTGCCAGAGGTGAACACAGGTGTCCCAAGGCAAGCAGAAATGTCTGCCACCTACCCATTCCCAGGGCACATTAGGGATGACTTTGCAGAGGACCAAGCCCAACACTGCTAGCAAAGTTTCCTAGGCTGGGCCGTCTAGAGGCCAAAAAAGACCCTCATTGCCCTAGTGCACCCTGGGACAGTACTCGCAGCATCCAGAGGGCCTAAGCAGCCAGGTAAAACCACTTTGAAACTCATTTGAACTGTGTTCACTGTATTCAAACCATCAGGAGACACAATGCTGTTTTTGGCACTCACATCTGTACTTCGAACACCTGATTGCATCCATCGAACCAGTTTGGCGTTGCACGCTGCCATCAGAGCCTCATCGCCTATCCAGCTCGAGTAGCCTGTGCACAGTGCAGACGACTTTTAACTTCTACGTCATTGAACCAAGTAGCAAACCTCCAGGACTTTGCAGCTCAACTCATCAAACCACTCCTGGTGATCCATTAACCTGCATCTCTGTCTTACTGTCTAATCCCGCCTCCTTCGCAAGTCTGCAACTTCAAAGGCCCTTTGGAATGCAATACCCTTATGTGCAGCTGACCCTTTTGTGGTTACATGTAATAATGTCCCCGCAAAAATGTCCCCTGACAAAAAAGTCACAGTTTTTTGCAGAGACATTATTGCACTGAACATGCGGGGGAACCCCTGTTTTTTTGTTTTTTAAATATGAGCAGGGGACATCCCTGCAACCTATCCACATACATAATGTCACCATATATGTCGCCAATGGCTTTTCCCTGTGACATTATGTATGGGGACATTATGTATGGAAACATTATCACCTGATACCCCTTTTGTTTATGGTGCTCCTCTTAGAAGTTTGTTTACCAAAAGGTTGCTATTGGGATTTCCCTGGTCTGGAGAAAGGTGTTACCTGACCCCACAAAGGATCAAAGACAATCCCATTCTCCCTGCCTACTCTGCTGCTGGCTAAGCAGAGAAAGACATTATCACTAGAATACACACCCCTTCCATAGCTGGCCTGGGCTCGACGTATGTATGCTACATATCAGATTTGGCTTTAATAATTTGCGAGCTAACAGCCAACCATGTATAATTCAGAATTCATGATCTCCTTAAGTGCTAAGGGCAAGTATGTTTGTCGTGAATTCCCATAGGAAGTCATTGTAGGTTCCACACACACCTGCAGTTAAGTGTTAATGAAAGGAGGGTCTGGTTAGCAGACTACCCTTTCTGATATGGATTTCCTGTATCATTTAATTATTAATAAAAATAAAAAAGCAAGGGCTACCAAAGCCTTGCCAGGGAGTGTAACATATTCTCTACTTCCTAGTACACAATCATATTCCACCACACTTCTGGCCTTCCAGCCACAGACATGAGAGATCTAGGTTGGTACTGGTGGCAATAGAGCTCGGGGGGGGCTTCTTCTAAATATAAAGGGTTTCTCTCAGCTACTGCCACACATTTGTTAAATCCTTATTTGTCCTATTCTACTAGTGAAGTGGGTTGCCATGCATCTCCAGGTGTATGAACTGGGGAATATGCCAGCATTGTTCTTCTAGGAAGAGATATCAACTGACCTTATGCTATGGGGACTGTTTGTGTCTACATTACTAAATGGAGGAGGCATGTCTGCAGTCTCTATTTCACTTTGCTATAATTAAGTATGCCTTAGTGTAGTAATGGCACCATAAATTAGGATACTCTTTAAACAAGTACACCCTTATTTTCCTAAATAATACTTTGCATCAATGGCAAAACAGTCAACTTTTTGCGAACTACCACACAATATCATATCAATGAAGCACTTGTGCAAGTGTATGGTGAGCATACAATTACCTCTTTATGCCACACTTCTGTGACCCCTTCTGCTAACACCACACTTGCTTTACTTATGGTAGGGATGGGGCCAGCTGCTCAGGCCTGTTCCTGGCTGCCAGCAACATGTGTGAACAGATCCGTGAAGAGCGGCTAGTGGATCCCTCGCACATCGTCAGGCTCCTGAAGTCCAGGCGCTTTCAGCTCATCCCAGATGCGGTAAGGAATTAAAGATTGACACAATTATTCCTATATCTATGGAAGCATGCCAATGGCTGTCCTTGCTGCATTGTGTAGAATGTGCGCCTTGGACCCGAGGCCAAAAATTTCCCTCTTAAGGCATTGCTTGAGGTTATGAAACATGTTGCCTTTTCTTCTTTGGTTTATTCCACCAAAATGTGTTAATGTATTGTCTGCAGCTACTTTTTTAAATTGTATTTAGCTCAATTTTTATCATTCTCCTTGAAAGTATATCTGAGGTTTCCCCAGGCAAAAGATTAAAGTTCAGCAGTTTAGTATATATAGAGAACCATCGCTGTGCTTATAATATCAAACAAGGAGTGGCAGAAACTTCATGTGTCCATGGTTTGAGGTATATATTGACAATGAGAGAAACTTCACATCTTCAAAATCTGCAATTAGACTTCCATTTACAAGGGTGCAAAAGGTTTTGCTACAATGGCTTCAAACTTTGTCCGTGTACATGGAGGTTTTTGGTCACAAAACCTTTTCAGCAGATCAATTGCGCAATCCATTGACTTTAAGGTTTGAGCACTTTGTTTAAGCACTTGTAGCACTTGTCTGTCCTCTTCCGTCCTCATTGATATGTACCTATTTTCTGCAGTTCCTCCGAGATTATTGCCTACATTTTTCCTACCTTACTCCAGGTGAGCAAGTGGCTGACTAGTGCTCCACTGATCATGCCCTTAAAAGTATGCCGAGCAGTCTGCAGAGTGGCTGAAATTATGATGTCCTTGAAAAAGTTTTGTGCTTTTTGCTTGTTGTCATACTTAATCATGGTGTCCCTCTGGGAGCATCTACACCATGATCAAACTGTGCAACTTAAAGTACTACCGGAACATGATGAGAAGAAAAAGTGCAAGCAAAAATCAACCTATCGCCGAATCTCTTGGTAGAAAAAGTATTTAATACATATAGTCATCAGCGGTCCTATCCCTGTATTGTGCCTGCCCAATACTGACCAATCATCTGGTAAAGGAAAGGTGGGGCATATAAAGATTGCGCGAACTATCATCCTTTAAGAATGCAAGTTTGAAACAGTTGGGTGAGAAAAGAAAAATGTAATTGTATCCACTTGAGTAGATCATCAGTTGATTATGTCATCAAAAGAGAAAAGGACAGGCACAATAGTATACATGGCCTTAGAATTATTACATAACCTCAACACGCGTTTCTCCACTATCCTTCTAGTAGGTCATCAGGAGGTATTGGGCCTCATTACGAGGTGAGCGGAATGAGATTAACGGCACCAGTAATGGTGCCAGTGGCGTTAATCCCATTCTGCCCTATTACGAGGTACTCTCGCGGGACCCGCTCTGGACATCTGGTTTTACCAGACTTCCAGAGCGGGTCCTGTGAGGGGACCAGGGATCTAACAACAGGTCCGTTGTTAGCTCCTTCCCCATTCCCATTGAACCCTTTGGGGGCTCGAATGGGAATGGGGAAGGACCTGGTCCGGGCTTCTTGAAGGAGGAAATACCGGGTCCTCCAAAGTCGGAATAGCCCGGTATTTCCCTATTCAGGGAACCCGGACCCAGACACGATTTTGGAGGCAGCCATGCCCTTATTAAGGGCATGGCTGCCTCCAAAGTCGTAATGAGGCCCATTGTCTGGCAATTATTTTACATGTATCTAAAGAAATGAAAAAGAAAAACAAATAGGCACTATTTAAAAAAAATGATAAAGTTGTACCATTAAGAGCACGTGTGTGTGCTTTCATTATGTCTTCACCAATATTTAATTAACAATTTCTGATTATTGCTCACCCTTTGTTATGATTGCTCAAAAGCAGGTTAACTTTTAAGTTATATTCTGGAGAGATTTCCTTTTAGGTGTAGGTTTTCCTAAAAATAACACAAATACTTGGCTACCTCCAACCTCGTAATGAGGCCCATAGACTTCTAATTCTACCTCCCTGCCACTTGTTGATTCAGCATCAGACAATGCAGAGGCTGATAGGCCGCAGGTATTGTGGATTTGGTTTTATCCGGTCTTGTAAATGGTTTAAAGTCATGTCTTTTCTGAAAGGTAGAGATGCGTTTATATGTGCAATCATTTTCGTCTCTAATACATTTTTTCTGTTTCTTTTGTTTTAGCTCCATGGCATAGTTCAGTAGGTATTCATCTAGGATTTGGTAATTTTTAAAAGTAATTTCTGGGAGATTCAAAGTTTCAATAAGAGTTTTGATGTCAGCTATTTCTTTGAGTGTCCTTGCATGTATTTTGGCTGACGGGTTAATGACTCGTACCTTAATCTCTTTTGAAGTGTTGATCAATAATTGTTCCCAATCATTTAGCGCTTCTATATCATCTTCAAATGATGGGAATAGAGATATTCTTAAACCTCTCGGAATTCGACCTACTTCAAGATACACCTTCATAGTTTTGATTTCCCACCACTTAAATTTCCTCTATTTGACTGTGTCTTACTTTTTTTTTTACCAATTTTTATTTTGAATAACAAAAGTAATTTCCAGACATATATAAACATTTATAGTGCATTACTTTTCAATTTTTGGCAGTCTGCACCCCTTCCTTCCCAACTCCCCCTACATAATTCTACCTCCACTCCCATTATTCTATGTCTTCTCCCCTGGTATCAGCACCACCTTGTACGGGTACATTCTCTAGGTTTTTGGTTCCCTGTACAGAGCTGGTCAGGTCTGCGATCAACTGCCTGGAGGCACCAGATTCATACACCATGAATAAATAATGTGCTTGGGAACTACTTTATTATTGTCAGCCAACATGGAGGCATCCACATTGCTTGGTTCCTAAGAACCATGCTATGCTGTCTAGAGTTTTGGGTGTGGTAGCCTAGGGACTACTTTTCCTGGACCATTTTATTGGGGCTGTTTAACCCACACCCGAGCAAGACAACACGCTTTGCGTTACTTTGCAGCTTGCAACGTGAAGCTCACTGTGTCCAGCTATTCCCTCGAACCTTGGGGAAGCAGAACCTGCAATGAGACAAAAGGAACATCATTAGCAGCAGCATCTTACCTGCAGTCTTCATCTTTAAAGACTCGCAGCTACTGAGGACAGCTTCCTCGAATCTGCACGCCTCCCGGACAGAACGACCTGAAAGAGGAAGATAGAGGCAACATTAAAGAAAGCAGTAGAGACATTTACAAATTACGAACTGCTCAAAAGGCTTACCTGGCTGGTCGCCTCTCGGCTGGCACCACTCCGGACATTACTCTCGTGCTGAAGAACACTGTGACCTACAAGGAAGGAAAAGACAGTTTAGCAAAGGCAAGACTTCGCAGCGCTGCGCATAGCGCTTACTTACCGCATCATAGCGCTCTTAATGCGCCAACATTTACCAGCGGGGCTCAACCAAGCCAGTTTGCCGCGTTGAAGCTCCGCATACCTAAAGGAGAAAAAAGAGACATTTTAAACAAAGAAAGGCATGCAGGTTAGCAACAGAACTGAAGAACAGCAATAAGACCTACCTGAACAATATCAAACGGGCCGGCGTCAGTGAAGTAACTGGACCACACTCGCCCATGAAAGACAACACGCCCCTCCAAAGAAGGCAGGACGGAGAGCACGCCTAATTCAATCACAAGGTGAGGCGAGGGCGCCAGAGGGACTGAAATCATACGGGGGTGGAGGGAGGATACTTAACCCAGTCGGTCAGTCTTCAACACAGTCCTCCTGTATTTTCAGGCAGAACCTTCCCCGCAGACCTCATCAGGGCAAAGCTGAGCAGCATACCAGCGAGTAACCCGGCTGGGTGGCGTCCCTGTGGATACCAGGTGAGTGTAACAATACCTTCTTACGGTACACCATAGCTCTAGTCAACATTGCTTCTGATATTGGTTCTTGTAGTTCTGCCTCCTGATCCTGCTTTAATTGCCCCAGCTCTTTCCCCATTTTGGTCATCAATAGCTCATATATACGCGAGACTTTGTGTCCGCCTTCAGACACATCATAAAATGTCTCTATGCTCTCTTCCAATATCAAGGGCACTTTGGCTTCTGGCCATCTACGTCTGAGGGTCCTCAGCAGACAGGAGTATGTGAGGTGTTGCCTTGATGTACTCCTGTGTCCCCTGTCAGTTCTTCGAAATCTTTAGGTACCCCTTCTCTCATTACATCTCCTACCGTCGCCACTCCCTTGGGTTCCCAGTAGCTATGCACATTTAGCCACAGTTGTTCATCCACCCCCTTGAGCGTGACCAGCGGGATCTGCGGGGAATACAGTGTTTGGTTCCCCATTAAGTGGCAGGCCATGTGCCACATCGCACAACCCAGTCGCAGCAAAAATGGCAAGCAAGCTATACGTGGATTGGTTATCCACATCACTTTGTTCAAGAAGAACAGGGTGCACATTGTACGCAACAACTGAAATTCGGGTGTTTGCTCATTCGACAACCATTGTGCTACGAACTGCAACTGGCTAGCCACGAAATATACCTCAAATTTGGTAATTGCATACCCCCTTGTTCACATGGATTTTGGAGCTTTCACAATGCCACCCTACACCGTCAGTTATGCCATAAGAAGCTCCTGCATATGCTATGCAGTTTACTGAAAAAACGTTTTTGTATCCTGAATGGGACATTTGCAATAAAAATGACAGTGCCTTGGCAACACCACCATCTTTAGCAACGCTGCTCGTCCCATCATGGCCAATGGCAGTCTGGCCCAGAAAGCCATGGAGTTCTCAGTTTTTATTATGGCTTTTACCGTCTTCTGCATGTGCTCTGTCATTGGATCATGACTGATGTCTACCCCCAGAAGCCGGAATGTGTCTATCTCCCATCTGATTGGTAACACTGGCAGCCCATCGATGGCCTCCCAGCGTATATACGCAGCCAGGAGTAAGATGAACAGCACAGGGGAACACAGGGAGCCTTGCCTTGTTCCCTTGCTCAACTGCCACTGTTCTGAGATGATGGTGCCCTTCTTGACCCTAGCTATTGGTTCGTTATACAGCAATCTCACCCATTTGATGTATGTGTGCCCAATACCAAACCTTTCCAACACCGCTAACAGCCAAGACCATCTGACAGAGTCGAACGCCTTGACTGTGTCAAGCAACGCCACTACAGATTGCTGTGCTTTGGCTTGGGCGCAGTCTATTACATGTTGCAATCTGCGCAGGTTGTTGATAATATTTCTATGTGGGACATACCTGTCTGGTCTGGGTGTTTCAACTTGGCTATGGCTTGTTTCAGCCATTACTACTGTGGGAATCTTCCCATCTTGGCTCAGTAACAAAAGAGGCCTATACGAGCCGCAGTCTGTGTCCAGCTTGTTCGGTTTAAGGAGGGGGACAATTATTGACTCATGCAAGGATTCGGGCAACTTGTCTGTGTCTAGTGCTTCGTTGAGCATTGCTAGCAGTGGGGACAGGATTTCCTTTCTGTATTCTCTGTAGCATTCCATAGGAAGCCCGTCTGCTCCTGGGACTTTGCTGGTCTGTAGTTCCTTGATCACCTGTTCTAACTCTGCAATTGTGATGGGGACCTCCAGTCTATCTCTCTCTTCCTTGTTTAGCTTGGGTAGGTTAATCTCTGACAACGCTTCCTGTACCTCTGACGTGAGGTTTCCGCATACAGTTTCTTATAGTAATCTTGAAAACATTTATTCACCCCTTGTGTCTCACACAACTCTCCATCATTTCCCAAATTGCTCTGACCATCTCTTGTTTACTCTTGCTTTTATAGAGCCAGATTAGTAACCTCCCTGTTTTATCCCCTTCCGTGTGTTGCCTTTTAATGTATTTTCTGTAGCTTAAGTTGCCTAACCGAACCCAGTGTCCTCTGCATTTTTGCTGTCAACGGGTCACCTCCTGTGCCTCTTCAACGGACCGCACTCCTGCCTGCGCTATGGCTCCCAGCGTACTTTCTGCCTGTTGTAAATCTCGTAAAATGACATCTTGTATCCCTTTCGACTTCACTATGGCTTTACTACCTTGAATGCCTCCCACAGTGCACCTGCGGATTTCACACTGCCAGCATTTATCTCAAAATATTCTCTTACCTCCCCTCTCAAATGTTCTCGCAACCCTGTATCCTTGAGTGCCTCGACCCTGAGTCTCCACATTGGAATCCTGGCTCGGGTGGAAGTATCTACCATGTGATCACCAAAGGAGCATGGTCCGAGATGACCCTAGCTTTATATTCAGCCCTTGTGAACTGTCCCAGATTTTCCTCCCCCACAAACACATAATCTAGCCTTGTGTAAAGGTCCATGAGTGCAGTATATTGGGAATATATTCTATCTTGCGGGTGCAATGTCCTCCAGACATCAGTCAACTGGAATGCTTGTAAAAATGTGTTTAACGCCTTAGCTGCGGGGCCTGGATGAGCGTATCTATCGCTGGGTCCTTCGTACAATTGAAATCCCCTCCCCATCAGCGCACTTTCCCTGTATGGGCCTACCTTAGAATATACAGATCTAAAATATGCTGCTTTGTCTTGATTAGGGGCATACCTATTTATGTCACATATTTCCTTGTTTTCCAACAATCCCCATAATATTGTCATTCTGCCATCTGTGTCCAAGAAGGTCTGAAGGATCCTGAATGGAACTGATGGCGCCACCCCGGTGAGGACTCCTCTAGCATATGCTGAGTATGTTGAGCCTACGGTCACCCCTCCCCACTTACGTGTCAAGGTGTCTTGTCTGTCTTTTGTTAGATGAGTTTCCTGCAAGAGGGATATGTATATTTTTTGTTGCTTAAGATATGTCATCACCCTGTTCCTCTTTATATAGCTGATCAGGCTGCGCACATTCCAGGTCCCTATTTTAAGGTCTTCTGACATGGTTCCCGTTCTCCTGTCCACCTTGTCGTATTTGGTATCCCATCTATGTGTGTAACTGTAGGCCATCCCCTCTCTAACTGATTTTTCCAGAGTACCTCTGCATTCAGCAAGGGCCCTCATATCCTGCCTCAGCAGGTTCACATCAATACTGACTGCTTCTATTTTGTCCTCCAAAGACTCCTTCAATGATGCTGTGGCCGCCAGAATCTGTTGTTCTCCCTCAGCTAGCCTCTGTTCCTTAGAAGGCGTTGATGTCGCTTAGGGAGGACCCTCTATCGTGGGTACGGTTTTAGTGCATGCCTCTAGGTTGAGTTGTTTCCATTTGCCTTTCTGGTTCTTAGATGTCATGTTTGCCACTGCTTCTCTGTATTAGTTGTCTTCTTTACTTTCTCTCCGGCATTTTGAGCAGCGGGTGAGCAGCGTCTTGTCCCCACATCTTCTTTCTGGAGGTACCTGAAGCGTTTGTTGGCGTGGCCTTCATCCACTGAACGGGTACCACAGGGTTCCTTTGTCTGAGTTATGCTTAGTGGCCTGATAGCGCCTAATTATTGAGCACCTGCCAGCCAATGCGCCCTGCTACCGTTGCGCAACACTGTTGTAGGCCCACGTCCGTGTGTGGCTATCCTCCGCAAAACCCTGCTACAGTCTGTGTCCGTAGTGTTTGTTTTTGTCCCAGGCCTCCGATAGTTCTCTGCTCTGGTCCTTTTGGCTTCCAATTAGTATCTATGGATGCAGAATGTCTTGGCCCTTTTAGCTTCAGGCTTACCAGGTGTTGCTCTTTATGTTGTGACTTGCCGTATTCTCCGCAGCCCAGCTCCTATAGTGTCTCACTTTTATGGCCAGCTCCTTTGGAAGCGCAGCAAAGTATGGTCAGTCCTGCAGCCTCACACGGTTCTGGGGCCTCACTGCTCTTGTACTCCCAGCCTCAGACTCTTTGCCTTATACATTCTTAGCAATAGCGCTGTGCCGTCTCTCCTTCGCCCCCAAGGAGACCCTCGTACTTGCGTATATAGCGCCAATTGCAGTCACTGCAGGGGGGGGGTTGTGCAGTCCTCTGGGCGCAGCTCTCTGTCACCCTCTATTTCGGCGCCACTTCACAGACACACTTGGACACTCTTACCTTGTCCGCAGGTGAGTACGTAATGTTCAGCCAGAGCCCCAGCACAGCCACGTTTGGCACCCTCAGCAGCGTGTCATTTCCCAGCTGTTCATCATACATTTCTGGACGCATAGTCTCTGTATTCTTCAGGGCCTCGGGCATTGCACTCACCCATTCCTTTCCATGTTGCTTGGATGTTGTCTTGTTCATAACGTGCCTGCTATACCCAGGCCTTTCATCCCTGCATAACACTCTCCGCTATCGTTCTGGATTAATGTCTCTGCATGTGGCTCTTGTTATGGTCAATTTTTCACTGTGTACAGTCCGCTTTTTGGCTTGCTCCCTAGTCCTGCTTGCTGCTCACGGGCACTGAGAGCGTGTCTGGTGGAACAGCTGGGTGTGTGTCACAGCGCACAACAACCTAATCAGCCCTGGGGCGTATCCTCACTGCAACCAGGTGCAGGGGATGTTGCTAGCTTCTGGCAGTCTCTGGTCCCGACATCCGGAATGCGCAGTCTTTGCTCCCACTCTCATGTTAGATGAGTTGCCGTGGCAATCCAACGTCTGGCTCATTGTGCCCATGCCACTGTGCGGCTGCCTACATTCGCTACACTGCGGGGTCTCAGCTCACTCGCCGCTGTCTTCCCTCTGCCCAGGTCGCCTCAGTGGGGTTCTGCTTAGCCTTTAATGTTCGTGCTTTCCCTGCATACACCTCCGTCTCTGGATCTGCTTCCCACCATGGGACTGTCTCAGGATCTTGGGTCTGCAGCCGATGATACAACGTCCTGTTCCTCCTGGAATGTTGCTCGAGTATCACTGCATTATCCGCGCTGCTCTTCACTTGCTGCTGCACTGCACCAGGCCCCCGTGCTTGCTCCTACAGTGGTGAATTGGTTACTTCTCCTGCTTTTAGGCTCCTGGCATCTATGCTGGATTCCAATTCTGCTCCGGCACATCAGCTGTCTGCGAAGTGCCCTTTGTTCGCAGCCGCCATTTCGGGGTTAATATTCATGGACAGCGTGGCAGTCTCCTTTCAGCTGCCGTTTCTTCCGTGGGACGCCACAACTGTTCGCTCTTCACCCAGCTGTGCTCACACAATGTATGCAGGCAACGTCGCGGTCTGTTTGCATGAGGCTTGTCTATAACATCATATTTTGCAGCATCTCATGGACAGATCACAGAAGCTCGGCGAGTCACAGCCTATTACATGGCTCTGTAGCCATGCCACAACTGTGTCCTATTTAATTGAAAAGTGATGAAATGTTGAGGAAGAGAGCCATGCAAGAGACTGAGTTGTGGACTTGCAGTCAAAACGAGTTTTCACACCCTTGGAAGGGCCCTCAGCCAAACAGGTTGCTGGTACCGTGGCCGGGTACAGCCAGTGTCTAAGTCTGTTCCGCAAGCCAGCCACTCGCACCCCTTACCCAGGTGCTGTCATCATTTTTGTGCCACAGCCTCAGGACCCCCACACCCCCTACTTCCCCATTCCACCCAAGCCCCCATGTGATGTCCGGTTACCGTGTCACCGCAGTAGAAATAGAAACAGGAAAAGTTGTATGGATAGCTATTGTTAGGAAAGATTTCATATTAGAATGTAATTTTCCCTCCATGTGTCAACCCCCAAACTTTTTGCTGCTGTTTTACACCCTGATCTAACCTTTGCCAGAGACGCGCAGCCCTCCGCCGCACTCCTCTGGGCTTTCGCTCACTTCTTATGGGGAAACTGACATGCCCTTAAAACAGTCAGTACTGGGAGACTTTGTTTCCCTTAGTCCTTTCCTCATGTTGCAGCTTTTGTGCAACATGAAACAAGAGTGCAATGTAACTTACTTTACCGCACCCTTGGGTCTCTAGTCATTCCAAAGGCCCTAGAAAAACTTGCTAGACTTATTATGAACTGTGCAGATGTGTCACGGACCGGATTGTTGGCAGCTATCGTTTATCTTATGTTTTGAACCCTTTTTTGCCATGTTATCCGCGCTTACCGCGTTTGGCAAGAATAGGTGGCCTGGCTCCATAATGGCCATGCCACGAGGTCTTTGTCCTGTCCTTTGGCCATCTTGCCCCTTCACCTTCCCCAGGTCGAGCCGACCCGGGTCAGTCCTTATTTGGTCATGCACTTTCCCGCGAAACCCAAAGCTTTTGCGGGCTTCTGCATGCCTTGTGTGTGTGCCTCCAGGATGTGGGCTGGGATGTCTGTTCCCAATACCCATCCTGGGTGCCAGAGAGTCTGGAGTGTCCTGAATGCCTGGGACCACTGTGGTCTGTGATTGGTCCACGTATGGAGTGAGTGTTTGTGAGCAGATCTCCCATTGGGTCCTCTCTGTTTTGGCGCGAAGGGAACTTTGGGTAAGAGGAGGCCGAAAACACCACTACCATGTCAATCTCCTGAGTTCACACGTACAAAGGATAAGGAGCCAAGTATCCTGCAACAAGAAGCCGAGTCAAGGAACCGCTGGTGACCCCTTGGAAGGTTTGGTACCCAGAGCCCGCTGTTGTCCTGCGAGACCCCTCTGCATCTGATCGTCCTAGAAGGTCTGAGAAGGCGCTTCGACCCATTGGAATAGTGGGACCAACTATTCTTGGCACCTTCATCAAACCCTGCAAGTAAGCCTCTTCGGAAGTGTCCCTGGGTCAACCAGTGGGCTGACCAGCTTGCACAGGACGTTTGCTTTGTCACCGCCATGGTTTCGAGGAAGCCCACGAAACTTGGTATACTGCTTACTCTTTTTCCACGGCACCCTCGCACTGGATTTCGTAGACTTGCCATTCCCGGGTCTGAGGTGAGACGAGTGCGCCCGGACTGGAGTAAACGCGATTACCATGTTGCCCTTCTGTGGCAATGACCTGTGCAAGTTCGCGGCACTTGAGACCCTCTTGACCCTGAAGCCTGCTACCGCGGAAACTACATGGTGTCGAGACGTCCTGATTGTCGCATCTGATCCTGCCAGCGAAGTGGACTGAACTGGCGAAGTCTGGGTCTGCCTGCGTC